>NC_142621.1:12071666-12400000 GCF_059453375.1 Lepisosteus platostomus | reverse complement strand
AAAAAATGAGGAGCTTCTTAAATCAAGATTTAGATGTAAGTTTTGGATTTCAATAATGAGACATGCAGATAGATTAAAGTATGTAACTTTTGTAACATTTGAAATAATGAGCAAAAACCTGCTATTTTTAGCATTCCATTGAGAAAGGTAGTGCACATCAAATTTGTGATCTGTTTGAGTAGTTTGGGTTGAGTAATTTGGGTTTGAGTACAGTAGTTGCCTCAAACCCTGCATAACATATTTTTGACTATTCAATATTGTCAAGTATGGATTAAAATACAATGAATAGACACTGAAATGCCAAATGTCTAAAATAAAAATAGTAAAAATAGTGGATTTTATTTGCAATGTTAAGGGAACATTCAAGACAGAAACAAAACCTGGTTCCCACTGAGCACTACTGAATCCCTAACTAAACAGAGAGACGGCAAAGCTACTTACAGGTACCAACATATAATGCCTTTTCCATGTCACAATCAAATGTTACAGTCCAAAGCCGAAGAAATTACTCGGCTCCTTCTCCCACTGATGCTGTGCATTTCAATAGATCTGACCTCTGCTCTCAGATGGCAGATATGGAACACTAGAAGCCTCTGCTTTCTGGCTCTTAAATCACTACCTTGCTAACTGTGGGAGAACATATGAGAAAAAAATGCCACAGCTAGATTTAATGTCAAAAACTAGTTATTTTTGCAGCATTGGCAAGCAGACAACACTTCAGCACAACAGGCCCCCTACATACGTACCGCCATATACCGTTGATGATGAGTCCAGACAATGTGTGTCATTAACAAACTGTATACAAAGGTCTGTGTCATTGAAGCCATCTACATTTTAAAAATGCCTCTGCAGCAGCTACCTGGCAAAGAGCCAAGTCAAACATTGCAAGGAATTCCAGGGACTCTGGATGATATGATAGTCATAGGACGAAATGACAAAGAATGGAAAAAAAGGGAACTGTGCTAAAATAACAGAATAAATGTGTGGTCTGCAAGCAAATTTACAAAGATGTGAGCTTTTCAAAGATAAAATTATGTTCCCCTGTCAAGTGAAAGTTCAAAATGGACTCCACAAACATAGATACAGTTGTCATGTGGTTATTAATACAGATTCATAGCAAACCTGGCATTGACATGCATATTTTTAGCATGCTTTTAGTGAAGGGCAGATGGTGGAAGTGGATAAGCCACTGTGAAGAAGAATGTTTGTTTCCAAATGTTTTAACTTGTTAACCTTGATCTACCAGAAATGATATCTTAAGGATCTTCTCCATATAGCTTCTCAAGCCATGCAGGATGGTTTATAGAGGTCAGCTGCCTTTTGCTTCTAGAGCTAAGAATTCTGCAGAACAGAATTGCTCACATACAGTACCAACCAACAAATACTTGCATTAGTTTGGGACATGAAGGTATTCCACATACAGTACAGTATATCTGGATAGCAGATTCGTACTGGGAACCAACCACCAGCCTCTGTTCTCAATCTGAAATCCACATAAAAGGCAGTCTGGCCAAGACTGCTACTCAATTGCACAACTTTATCTTATTTTTGGATGGACATGAAGATAGCATGTCCACGAGTACAATGTGACAACACTACATGTCAACGCATATTGGTTACCCTGATTTCCTTGAGTATTGATGACACAACACATCAGACAGTGTATGTCTCTCAGACATAATTCACAAGTCCAAAACTGAATGCTTGTCACCGAACTGTTCAGTAAATAAATTTGAGACCATGCATAAGCCATGTAAAGACTGTGTACACACTATAGAAATAATTTTTAATAATACTGCAAAGAGGTACAGTAGATCCATATTTCTGCAGGCAAGATCTTACTATACATCAAGCTTGCTTATTTGGAATCAATTAAACCACCTTGTTTTCTATAGAATTATTATAGATGATAGACTTTTTTTTTACTTACCATTAGCATGAATAGAAAGACTAATGAGAATTTCTTTTAGGTTGCCAATCTTCCATTAACCTCAAAACATAACACAGGTAAGTATACTTAACACTTCCTATTTTCAATAAAACAAAAGTATTACAGAATTTCACAGCACTATTCAATTACAGTATGTATCACATCACAAGTAAAGAACAGTCTGGGTTCATTTAAAAGAAAGCTTATATTTGGAGATGAATGTGGTTTTCCAAGGTACAAGTTTATCCCAATTCAGTATATTTAAATGAATAATGTCAGTATAAAAGTCTATAAATCCCCATGACACAGTGTAATAGTTATAATGCATATTCTTGAAAGTGAGAGAGCTCCACACTGTGGCTGACAAAGGCATATACAATAGAACAGAATATGTTCATTATACATTGTCTTAATAAAAGATAAAACAGTGAGCACAGCAGTATTCCATGCTATGGGATAACGGAAAGATAATTATAAATTTGTACAGGAACTGGTAAAAAATGTCCAGTTAATATAATGTAAAAGCAATGTTTGAGTTGTTTGGATTACAACATTATAATGTTAGAATCCAAAGCAGTGACAATATACAACCTTTTCCCCAACATAACAGTTGCATCATTTAAAAAATCTTCTTTAAATTATGTCTACCACTTACCTGTATATAAACCTTTGCTTACATGCACAGAAATCTTCATCTTTTTATTGCTGATTGCCATGATAAACTGCTAGTATTTCATAAGTCACATCTCTTGAATGAGAGCTCATAATGTGAAAGAGATATGTCATTCCCATACCTGTCATAACAATAAGTAATTAGAAAAATAATTACTACTCATTCGTTTTTTTAGATTATTCTCAGACTAATGATTCTCATGATGTACTTGGTTTATGAGAAACCATCAGTTCCTACTTATCAGTCAGTTCAGCAAGTACAACATTGATTCCTTTCTCCATCTTTCTCTCTGACACACTCTGTCTCTGCTATACCACAAAATTAATAATAAAAGGAAAATACATATTTATTTCACATAAACACATGCCAGATTCAGTGTAAATTCTTGTTAAAACTTCAGCATATCAAATAAGTATCTGCTATCTCCCATGATGTGCAATACAATACAGTGAATGTCCTAAAAGCAAAAGAATCACATGATTAGACTGGATGAAGACATTGCTGAAACAGTTGGGGTTGCTTCTGGGCAAATCAGTCCCACAAACAGACATGACAATGTCACCTTCTGCCACTGTACTCACACAGTTCACACTGAGTACCTTGTTGTGAAGTCAAATCTAGATATATTATGTAAAAAACAGTGTCCTCCGCTCGTGGTCATTTTCATTGCCTATTCAAATAAAGACATTTACATGTCGTTTACTTAGAGTTTTAATATAGTCTAGAAAATCAGACCACCTCAATGAATGTCACTATAAACATAGGAAGGCGCTTTAAAATATACTTGTGTGGATATGCAATATTTATTTTTCATGAGTACTTGTTTCTATGTATGCTGGTGGTTATGTATTTGGTATAATTAAGAAATTGTGTTTATTATTATTTGCATGCAAATATTTATGATCTTGTTTTGAGATGGAAACTCAGCAGAAACCATTAAAAATGAATAATTTCACTTTTTTCTTGTTGTCAATGTTAGCAACCAGTAGCAAAATTACAAAAAAGCAGTTGAACTACTGTTAAAAAACTACAAAAAATGATGTGTTCTGTAGGACACCAATACATACACAGGATGTCAGAGAGCAAGTCCCCACCACATCTATGAAGACTCAAGTGCTGTGGGCAAAACAATTAGGTTTTGTGTGTCATTTCATTTGCAGATGGGCCTCCTCCTGTATTGTGCAATTGATTCATGATAGCACATTTGTGGTGGCATCTAACTATGTTGTAATTTCAGCAAGAGTTATTTGACTTCAGGGTGCTTTAGAGCACTGCCTGTTTTAAAGTGACACTCTTTTTGATTATAAATTTCCATCTGGCACGAAAATAAAAAGTAAAACCAGGGAAGCATACTTAGGCTGTTTTGTTTAGTATATTATCATTGTGTCAGTAAAACAAAGGAAGCCTGTGATATTTATCTCCTCTACAGATTTTGTATAAATGTTTGCCGTGTAATTCAATTTTTATTCATAAGGTTTTTTTCCAACATTGTACTTTTCTTTCTCCGAAGAGTTTGCTATTGGATTTATAATATTTTCAGAAATAGACATTTCAATAGGATGAGATTATGAATAAGTATCATCAAATATAATGTATGTAACAATATCATGAACACCCTTCCCATCAAAAGCAAAAGCAACATTAATATTCACTGTGTTGTATTGTAGTATTCTACAGTATGCTGTAGTTGTGCAATTAATGTTACTTCCTAACCATGTTGTTAGGAAGAAATTTTCAGTTTGTGCAAAAAGTCAATAAAGCTTATTCATAAAATTAATCTTTAAGAAAGAGACAGAGGGATGTAGAGGATGTTTGGCTTAACTAACGTGTCTAGCTGAGGGAATGACAGACTAGCCATGAGGATGAAGATACCTGAACCCTGCTTGGTAAGGCAAATAATGAGCTAGGAAACTTCTGCCTGGGTGCAGATGGAGTGGAGAGAGATGTGTGAAGGGAAGTCCGGGGTGCAAGATATATATAAAGTATATACGTAGGAGAGTGGTGAGATTATAATCTAACCTTCCTCTTAAACTTCTGTGAGAAACCCCATTAGTTCTTTTATAAGTACATTTTTTTTCCAAATATAATTACTGACCCAAAACATTTGTTTGTTGGGTTGTACATGAAAATATACATTTCACTGACTAAATTATGAAAAAGACACTTTGAGTGATGTTATAGGCACGTAAGATGTACTGTATACTTAAAGTGCTCCTTCACATGTATTTTCAAGGACTATAAACTACTTCTAAAATATACCTTTAAGATTCAGTAAATTATTCTGAGACCTTATCGTTACAACCAAGTCAAAGTTTAAAAGCACTTTCTCTGTTATCATTTGCCTTTTGTGTTCTTATTATTCTAAGAGTAAGGTGTGGATATAGTACTGTAGACCAACATGTTGAAGCCTTTTTCAGTTGCACAATGTCCAACTGACTGTCCAGCTTACAACAATGAAATCAGTCATAGAATCTATTTAGTGTTGAGTTTTGAATTGATTTTAATTTCTCAGTCCTGTTTTAAATTAATTAGGTAACACCAACAAATTCTTTTACACTAAAGATGTAGCTCAACTAGCAATTTGAAAGTGCCATAGGGTGGCTTAAATGCAGAACTTTGTTCTTCCCCATACGATTATGTAAAATGTTATCTAACTCAAAACAAGAATCTTTTGGGATATGTAGTGAGAATGAGAATAGTTTGTTTGTGTCACGATCGTCATCCCTCCTCTTAAGGGCGCTCTGACGCTTTTGTATTTTAGTTTATTATGAGTACCAGATCACCGCTGTCAATCCCCCCTGTCTGTCAACCCATCCTGATCCTCTACATCTCTTCCCTATTGTCCTTCTCCACTTCTGGATTATACCGTCTGCATAGGGTCCTGAACTACGCTTCATGGGAGCCTGGACTATCTCCCGTTACAGCTTGTGATAAACCTCTGGAGATAGAACCCATATTTTCATAAGACTAAACTCTTTATAACCGAGAGTGAAAGTTTCTTTAGGTGCTCCAGTTTCTTCCCACTGTCCAGAAACATGCTGCCTTGGGTAATGTACATCCTTAACCAATTTGTTCTGCACATGTGTGATGTTTGTAGCAGTTGTTCTCCCTCTGATGCCATGCCCTAGACAGTGGCTAACTCTACCCCATGTTTTCTGCTGTGAGAGAATGTTTCAATCAGCCTTGATGAGCATCCCACTCCCACCTGATGAGAAGCAGGATTTTAATATATGCCACCACCATGCTTGACAACAGGGATGGTGTTAACTGAGTGATGCACTGTGTTGGGTTTGCAAGAGATGTAATGCTCTTTAGACCAAAAAGCTCCCATTTCATCTTGTCAAATGACCACAAACGTTTTGCAGAATTTTAAATATGTTCCATACAAGCCCCCTTTCTGGAGTGACCGGGATATTGTTGACCTATGGACAGACCAATGGAAACTTTCTCCTGTAACAGCCACTGAACTCTGTAACTCTTTCAAAGTTGTCAATGACCTCATGGTGACATCCCTAACCAGTTTCCTCCTGCCCAGACGCCAAGTTTGGAGGGACAGCCTGCTATTGACAGTGTCTGGGTGCTTTCCACTTCTTAATGATCATCTTCACTGTGCTCAGAGGGATATTCAGTATCTTAATTAAGTGCTACTTCAAAGTCTTATGACTGCAAGCTTTAAAGCAACAGAATGTGAAAACTGTGCAATGCTTTGAATACTTTTGTAAAGCACTGTATTTGGCTTCCAGAAACATACATATGGCATTTTTGTCAAATGAACCATTTCTTCTCAAGCTGAGTATATCTGTATTATGAAAACAGAACTAAGAACACTTTAATGTTGAATGATGAAGCCATATCATTGTGCTGTATTCAGTCCTTATAAATACACTGATGAGGATAAAAAGGATCAATGATAAGTTTTGCAGCAATAAGTTTTTAAAGATCAATTTAATTTGACACTTGTGTCAGAATCATTAGAATGTGGAATCAAATAACCCAACGAATAACTATTTTGAGATGCAAATAAAGATTGCCTTGGTTTTGTACTGAAGCTACCTTCATTTACATACAAGGTGTGCTTGGTAAAGTGCTCCATGAATGAGGACAAAAATATGCTATGAAAATCATGCATCATGTTATATTTCTTTGGTCTCCTCTTTTTCCACAAAAGCATTTACACTGTAATCCTTAACACATTAATTTTCATATCACCTGTATGGCTTTCCTTTTTACAAAATGTGGTCTTTTCCACTCGGTTTATCATGCTTCAAAGGATAATATGCATGTTTGTACAACTCACGAATGTGGACAAACTTTTTCCTATTTCTTAGGTTTACTAAGGACTCTCTGTGTACCCCAAAGAACTTTACCCTCGACCCTACCCCTACTGGGAGGTGTAAGCAAGAATAATACACAAATAAGCTGTAAGTGATTTCAGAGCTGTAGAATGAAATAGGGCATCAGTAAAACCTGCACTGGAAATTCTGCCGTATTCAGCTACATTTCTACAGTATATCTTGTAAGTATGCTCTTTCTTTAAGAAAATGTTTTTTTTTAATTTACAAGGTGTATGCGACAAAATACAGTATACTACTACAAACACGATTACTTATTATATTGTTAACATTCTTTGTTGTAAATATTCATACAAATTTAATGTGTTTACCTGGTAAACAACACATCCTCCAACAACCCTGCAGTGGATAAAGTGGTTAAAAAATGGATAGTTGGATAACCGTAATCTTAAAAAAAAAACAATATATGAAACACATTGTTTATGTTAATGAAAACATTGGATGGCTAACAAAACACTATAGATGACAATAAAAAGTATTTTCTAGAAAATTATGTATTTAATAGTTTTAAGACATTTAAGTTAACTAAGACAGTGTTAATGTGCAAAAAGCATAATTGATATACGTTATCATGTTTAACATACAGTACAAATTAACCAGAAGAGGCTGCAAATTAAAAATACTTTTTATGAACATATTACTGTTCATATTTTTTGCTTGTTTGTTCTTCTGAAACTGAAATTTTGTTATACTGGTGTTGTTCAAAGTCTTCTAACAAAGTCACTTTATCCCCTCAAATCAAAAAACAAAAGATATTAAGGAAGGATTTCTGTGTGTGTGTCCTTTTGTAAATCCAGCATTTGAAAGTGGCTTGCCATAATTGATTAAATAGAGAATTATTATTTGAATTTAAATGGGCTTTTCAGTTTGCAAATCTTTAAAATTGTATTATGATTTAATTAAATATGTATAGATTGTTATTAGTTTACTATTTAATATTTTAATGAAGAAATAAATGCCAGTATTAGTGTGGAACTATCAGCAAAGTAAACTAAAGACTGCATATATCTATTGATGCATAATTTGGCATTAATGAATCATGTTCCTAATTTACTACAGTACTATGTCAATGCACGTTAATCCCAGAATGTGGAGATAAGTCTGTGGTGGCAAATTTGCTCAGACCGTGTTCCCTTTCTACTACTTTCTTGTTATTAAACTATTTCTCTCACTTATGTTTTCTGCACATCAGTTGCCAAGGACTCTTCCCAAAATGGTTTGAAATCATACTGAAAGTACCCCATAAAAATACTGTATAACTGTGTTTTCTTATTCACTTTCAGCTTGACTCTATAAACTATAAGAAATGGTCTGTTTTCTGAAATATGTAAACATTATTTAAATTAGATCATGTTTTTTTTCCTGCCTTGATATCCTAAACAACAGACTGGAACATGTCATTTTATCATTCTTTATTTCTGTTCTGTTTTGTGTATAAAATAATAAATAATATAATTAACATCATTTAAAATTATTTAAAAGTGATTTCTTGGAATTGTAGAACAAATGTCCAATATGATCATAATTCAGTTTCTAATTTAATTAGTAAAAGATATGGCTCAATTAGTATTGCCTTATTTTCTATTTTATAAACCCATTGACACGATATGTTGCATAGCATTCACATACACAACTATAAGCAATAGGGAACCATTCAATTCAAATAGCCCATCTGGTTTAAGTAGTTAATTGATTGGAAGTCCAGTTGAAAACTTAAAGAAACCAAGATATCAGTTTCCATAGCATGGCTTAATTCATACTCTGACAACGCCTTTGTATAAAGAAGTTTCTCCTGTTCTCAGTTTTAAAATCACTTCCCTGTATTTTTAAGATTCAGGATTCAAGATTCTTTTTTTATTTGCCATATACAACAAGTGTATTAGAATGCTTACTTGTTCAGCTGTACCCAGTAACAGTAGAGAGAGAGCAAAATAGGCACAGATGACAAACAGACATGGACAATATATTTAGATAATTTTATTTTTGAACAGTATAAATATAACTAGAATGGCACAGTGACGCAGTGATTTAATTCCCAGGGAGCTTTCTGCTATCTATATTTTCTCACGTTGGTGTAGGTTTGCTCAGGGTACTCCAGTTTCCTACCACAGTCCAAAGAAATACTGGTGGGATAATTGGCTTCTGGAAAAAATTGCCAAGCTGTGAGAGTGTGTGTGTTAACGCTTGTGTCTGTGTCAGTGTGTGCCCTATGAGTGTGTGGCCTGGTGTCTTGTCTAGGGTGTATCCCACCTTGTGCCCATTGCTTGCTGAGTTAGACTCCGGTGAATCCCATGACCCTCTACGCATAGATCCAGAGATTCACTCTGGTTCACTGGTTTATTCTGTATTCTACTAATTAGGTACACTATGCACTGCATTTCTGTGCCCTTTTTACAAGAATAATTATTATTTACTATACAAAGTAAATGAGTGACAGCCCATAAAGAAAGGAGAATTCTAGTTGAAGAGGAGAAGACAGAAGACCTTTTAAACTTCAGTGCTGGAGTTCCTCATCCAGCTTCATTTCCCACAATGGAGCCCAACACTTGTTACAGAGTCACATGGTGACTTTGTCTTTTTTAAAATACAACAGTCTTTCTAGTCTCTTCACGCAACTTAGATTTGCAGTGCAGCATTTTGTATTCTTTTGTACTTTTCTTTAACTCTTTTTTCACATTTTGAAACAAGTTAAATAAACTTTCTTTGCACTTCATGATTTAAATGTAATAATTAATTCCAAAATTAATTCAGTGTTTTAATGCATGCACTTTAAAGGCAAATTAAATGATAATTTCAGTATTACAAGGACACCCTTTCTAAGTGCCATACAGCTACATTTAAATTTATTTAGTTTGTGATTTTTTGTGAATAATAAAATTATCCAATCATGTATTTCTACATGAAAAATTGAATGAAAATGCCTCACATTAATCAGCTCTCTTTTTTAATTTACCTACAGTACATTTAATTAAATCCATATAACTAAAAAAACTTTTAAGAAATCTAAATAAATTACAGATGCATATGCTCACAAACACAACTATTAAAATCAGATTGTTGATGTTACAGAATAAACCTTACAAATAGCTAAATTAAATATAGCATTTTAATAACCAAACCAAAGATGTGTTGACCTATTGATTCCTTACAGATTTTCTCCTATAAGCCTCACATTTTCAAGTATGGAAGACTGTTTTTTTTACTGCATTTACAAAATGAATAATTATGAAGTACTGATCTAGATATCTATTTGGAAACATATCACAATCACAGTTGATGTTGAGCGATGTAAGAAAACACAAAATCAGAAGGGTCACAGGGCTAGCAGTGGTTTACTAATCTCTTGTATTTTGCATACTAATTTTAATATTTTCTTTCTACAGTCCTGGCAAGTTTTAGTTCAGTCTGTGCTTTTGACTCTACCACAATAGAATCATTGCTAGTTTGGAACTACAAGAACAATACAGAGAAAGGAAAAAAGAAAAGAGGCATGGCGATAAAGTGAGTTTCTGATTATATTAAAAACTAGAGAGAGTGATTTTATTTAACACCAAATTACAAATAAATAATTTTAGACAGTCTTTTTATATATGTGTTTTTAAAATAGTCTCACATTTTTGTATATTTTTATGCTTCATTACTTTGTGATGGTGCAAGACCATAACAACAAATGTAAAATTATGTTTTATTGGTATTTATGCTGATCTTCCCTCAATACATTACATTAACATTAAGTATCTGCAGGCTCAAAAAAGAATGCAAAGTGCTTGTACATATAGCCGAAGGCAATAGTTCATATATTGATTTGAATGGTAATTGATTTATTGGTTGGTTGGTTTTGAAAACAAAAATAAAATTGAAAAAAGATTAGATGCACTCCCAGAAATGAGGTAAAATGAAGTAAATTTTCTGGAATAAATATTACCAATGAATTCACAGGTAAAAGATCTCAATGCTATTTTCAAGGGTAGATGTTGTTTTTTTCCTAGGGATCCACTTGAAGAAGTTTCGTTATGGTCTGAATCGGTGGACAAACTACTGGAATGTAAATGTATGGACATGTGGTATTTTACGTTTTTTATTTTTTTTGTGAAGACATGAATCCAATTAAATGTCTTCATTCACATAAAAACCATGTATACATGCAGAATGGAGGCTAATGCATTTTAAAAAGCATACTGTACACCCTAGTGGTATTTGGTATTTTGGGGGTGATTAGAGGTTTTATATTCCCCATATTGAATTATGTTTAGTTTTCAGTTAAAGAAGACAAATCTTTTTTACTGTAATTCCACTTGTTATGTAAGTCTGAAAAAAATCTGAATTTGAAAACACCTTAGCCCATGATACAGTATTTACTTCAACTGTTTAAAAAACGTGCCTTTCTTTATGGTGACATACTGTAGATTAATATTGAAATGATCCTTAAATTGTATATGATGAAATATTTTTAATTGTTATTGCCATTGACTTTTTTTTCCTTTTTCTTTATCTTGTTGTGAGTGCTGCTCTAATTCCAGCAGTCTCTTAAAATTATCATATGTATTTATTTTTCTTTAAATTTGCAACAAACATCTTCTCTGGTTTAGCTGGTCAGATCGCCTTCAGGGAATTCCTGAAAACTGAATACAGTGAGGAAAATATATTATTTTGGCTGGCCTGTGAAGAATACAAGAAAATCAAGTCCACACCTAAAATGATATCTACAGCAAATAAGATCTACACAGAATTTGTCCAAGTGGAAGCCCCTAAACAGGTAAAGTGTTGCAGTTCTAGTCAACATGCAGGTACCTGATTCAAAATTTGACAAGAAAACCACATGCACTGTTTCATCTATAAAGACTGGAGTTAGATAAGTTATTTGTTATTCCAACAGCAAATTTCAAACAACGAAAGTGAAGGTGGCATTCTGTTTTGTTGTGTACATCCAACACACAGAAGGATGCTGTCAGCTAGGATTTTTTTCTGTGAAAAAGTTATTTTTTTTAGATTCGTTTCTTCACATTTAATTCCAAAACCAGTTGTGTAGGTTGGGTTGGTAGTAAAACAGATTATTGTTGTCCATCTTTTCCTAAACTGGTTAATTATTTTGTATTTTTCCTTTCTAATGCATTAATGAACCAGGCTCTTACATCTTTCACAATGTATTGTGCATAATGAAATAAACAAAAATGAAAAAAAGGTTTGAATTTAAGAAGAGAAATTAAAATATAGGAAGCAATCAAAATGTAGGAAGAAGACCTCTGTAATTCAAATATTTCTCATCCATTTTATAATTTAAAAGTAAATTAAAAGTGCTGGAGGCTATTAAAATCAGTAACTAAATTAGCCTTTGATTTTTTGTGAACATGTTTGTATTATTTTAATTTTTATAACAAACTTTCTGTAAGGTTATACAATTCTGAATTGTGCTGTAAACAAATTGCACATCATGAAAAATTCTTATTACCCATATATATATATTGAACTATAGGTAATTCAGTGAGAGGTTAAAAGCAATTTTCTACAATATTCTGCATAATTTTCTAAAATAACAGAATCTAAGTATTAATCAACAAAATACCTTAGGCTCTGTAGAGTTCGATTTTTTACTAATATGACAAAAATAACAAGTGTTGAAACATTAAGAATCATATACAATTCAATGACCAACTTGCATATTTATTCTTTACAGATTAATATAGACTGTGGAACCAGAGAAAATATTACAAAGAATATTTCTCAACCAAACATCAATTCTTTTGATAATGCACAGAAAATGATATATGGTCTATTGGCAAGGGACTGTTATCCAAGGTTTCTGAAGTCAGAAATCTACCAGTCACTTTTAAGAAGATCACAAGAAAACCTGAAGAAAAGATGACTTTAATTCTCTGCTAAACATTCTTCAACAAGTTATGTACTCAGTCAACTTCGTTTTAATTCATGACACAACATTTTTTTAAAATCTTTTATTGCTTGACAAGTGTGTCTAACATAAAAGCAAAATTTAAAGTCAAATGTATATTTCCTTAGAAATGTATAGGACGCCTGTACATATGTATTATACGAATTTGTCAATACCATGTTTTCAGCTGAGACATTACTAACTAATTAGACCAGTTTTCAAGAGTGGTTATTTTCACTTGAAGTGATAGTGTGCATTCACTTATCTGGGGAAAAATGTGAGCTAATGTGGTAAAAAAAACTGCTGCAGAGAAGACCAGAGTAAATATCAGATAGAACACATGAAAAATCCCTTTTCATTTTCTCACACAACACCAATTTCATGTGAAAATTTTCATTATCACATGCTATTTCCTGATGTAAATATATAATACAAGTTGGAAAGGGATAGGTCTGGCATTATAATGTTGCACAAACATTTTCTCACCTGTTCATTGTCATTGGATGTCAAGTGAAGAGATTATGTTGACAAAAGGACATTTAGAGGTGCAATCTTTCTAAAGCAAATACACAGCAATCACTCATGTCTGTTCACACAGTCTGAGGAAGTGAAAGGCTCCTCTAGACCTCAGAACATAATAATGAATTAGCAGCATTGGTTGTTCTTTGTGAATGAGTCATTAAATAAATTAGCCAAATCATTGTTGAATTCAAACAATGTTACTCTACCACTGATAAAAACATTGGAACAAGAACAATACAACATTAATAAAAACAGGCATGAAGTAATAAGTAATTTGGAATATTTCTGCAAAAGCAGCACAAAAACTAGTATTTGACACATTTTATTTTCACCAAACTCTGCTTCCTCTCTTCATGTGCAGAATGATAGGATAGCAGAAAAGTGGGTTTTCTTGACCCACTTTTCTGCCTCTTTTCTGATATATAGTGTCAGTTCATAAAATCATAAAGAGGACCAGGGTGTACTATCAATTTGTTTGGGCAGAATATCTGATGGTATATTGAGTAAGCATGTGCTTGTATAAATTATTTTGAAAATTCAGAATTCCGTTTGAAGAGACAATTATTTTTTGTAGGTCTGAATTTATTAAATATTTCTGTTTATTAAAGGTTCGCTTTTTGAAACTATAATGAGTTACTGTATGTTAGATTAAGGCAAAAAAGTTTAAAATAATTATTTAGTGGAAGCATTCCAATAACATATTCATGAATCCATTAAAACAAAACTTGATCATATTTTTTTAAATTAGCTCTGAGCACTATAGTATTATTCCATGAGTAGAAAAGTATTCCTTGTGGCCTTACAATTTAAAGTCTGAATACCTGGATATCAAACTCAGTGTTGACACTGTTTTCAATTTAACAGAACATAATAATGTCAGAAAAATAAGATCTAATAACACATTTAGAATTTAATTTCTTTCACTGCTTCTTTGTTACGTAATAAATTATTTTTTGCGTGTTTATTATGTTGAAACCTATAGTGTTTCAAAGTATTTAGTTGATCTAACCATTGTTTTCCATTATTCCTCACAATGTTTTTATCCTTATACTTTCTGTTTGCTGGAATGACCAGTTCCCTTGGCAACCAACCAAATGGATTGACAGTAAATGGAATGTTTGCAATCCTTCTATCTTGCTTGCCTGCTTTTTTCACTTTAAGCCACTGTAGGAGAAGGGTGCTCACCTCTGTCGCACCAGCCATTTGCTCAAAAGAGGTCATTTTGGTGTAATAAGGCAAACCAGCTACCACTGATGTGTTTTCCTCCCTTGCCTCAAAGACCAGTCCAGCACAGTCTCCAGCTATGATCAAGTGCCCGGCATGAGCAGGATGCAAACCAGGCAATCTTACAATCACATTACTCACCCCGCACAATGCAGAGTGCACTTCCTTAATCAGGTGAAACATCGACGACATGAAAGCCAACCAATTTTTGGATGATTTTTTTTTTGTTGTTTTCTATTTCCCTATTCTTCAATGTTTGCTTTGTTTCTGCAATAACATTTGCCTGGGGCTATTTTCATGATCTAGATTTTAGATTTAGACATTTTCAATGTGTTGAGGCCAGGTTAGAATTGTATTGTCATAGTCATCCTCTTGTATGTTAAACACATCATTTCTGTCAGAGAGGCACTGGTTGAGGAGTAATGTGCTGAATCAAATTTTTGCTTGTTTCAAAGTTATTTAAATAAATATACATCGAAAAGCAAATAACCTTGGTATTTATTTACTTTATTATGCACTAAAGTACAGAACAGCAACAAAACACAAACATCACATGTACTACAATATTTAAAAGCACCAATATATTGTACATACAACTCACAAATTTGTTCCTGCACAGTTAAGCTTGGCATTGAGCTTTTTTACCAACTGTAATGCCAAAAAAATGATATCTCATGCACCTAAAACCTACCTTTTTATCTTGTTGATCTTAAGCATATGAATAACATGACACGTACAGTATAGCTATTACTGAGAATCTATCTGAATAAGATACTGTATTAGACTGTTCATTTGCTACTGCAGAAAACTATGGGTATATTGCCCACTCTATTATTAATTAATTACATGGTCAGTTTGCCCACAATGGGAAATAAGTCAGTCATAAGCTCAGAGGTGTACAAAACAGACAGACATATTGTGCTTGTAGTCATTACTTGAAGACCCTAAAGAGCAAATATAAACCAATTATCAGCATATCATCCTATTAATTGTGTACTTCATGGATTTTCATAAAATCTATTTTATGAAAATCCATGAAAAAAATAATCCCTTAATTTATTCTTTACCTTCTCATCTATTGTTTAGACAATGTTAAAAAATCACTTTAATTTGACCACTTACAATATATTTTGGAATAAGAACTTTAAAACCTAGTTTCATTCAGCAAAAATAAAGTGAATCATCCGTAAATAGGGCTCTCTTGGGATATATACTATGCAGTGTTTGGCAGCTTTGCATTTGAAGATTTAAGTTTTATCATTCAATGTTGTATCACTATATTCTATTATTGGGGATCATAATTGTAATCTATTATTAGAGTCACAAGTCTGAGAAAACTGATATTTCATATTCTCCAGTGCTAAAATACTTTTTCTAACTCTTTATGAGAATGCTAACATATAACAAAGAAATGTTAGAAAATGGAAGTTTATAACAGAAGTTCAGGAGAAAGGTTAAATACTAATCTTGTACACTTGTACTAACCTATTTATGTAAGTCTCTCACCCAGGACTTCCCTTCAAGTTTTTCTCTCACATCACTCTCACCATCACATTTACACCTTTAGAGCAACTACCTGTCTCACTCCTTGAAATAGTGGTCCGTCATTCCATTAGCTAGGCAAGATATACCAAATACTTTAGATATATCATCCCTCTATTGCATTCCTTACAATCTAATTAAACAGTGAACATAAATTTACAATTTTTTAGACTAATAAAAATCTCATCCAGGGCTAGAATGTAGTTATTTTGTGCTCTTATTGATCTTATATTATACAGGGGTTATTCCAATGTCTCAAATCAGAAATGCAAGAACTCAAAGATGTTTGAGCTAAGCAAGAAACAGCAATTTACTGTAGCATATGAAGACAATGTTAAAATGTCCCACTCATTCTCACAGTTCCATGAGAATTTCATTAACTTTATTTAATTTTGTGCAGCTGAATGACACCTCATATTTTACATCGGTCTGTAAAGCTTAGATTCCCTAATTTGACTCTGAAATCAGCATTGTTTACCTTTCCTCAGATGTACCTCGCAAATTGAGCATTCAGTTTTGCATGTATTTTGTTTGCAATACTTTTCCATGACATCATGTTTGTGGAGACATGGCTAACTACATCAGTAGTTTGCTTCTAATTTAACAACTCAATCTTCCTTAGATGACAGTCTTACACATTAGTTTCATTTATACATTTATACTTTCACCTTTTCATAATATTCTTATTAGAAAGAACTGAGCAACTCCAAATCAAATTGGTGAAACATATTAATTTTAAACAGAGCAATGCTTTACTAATAATAATGTAACTTTTGTTTGTTCTTAAAAATGATATATGTAGTCATTGCATATTTTCCTTCATACATTTAAATATAATTTGGATTTTAACCAACATTATTATATTGCACATTCAATATACAGTACATAATACTGTACACATCTATATCCATACCTATGTTTCTTAAATTGGGAAAAACAGGTCCTCATATGTACAGCATAAAAGTAGGAGCACTTCTTTTCTGGAACAGTTTATCCTTTCAACAGTAAGCTGCTGACATAATTGCAGCTGACATAATTACTGATATAATTGTTACATACTGTAAGAAAGTGTCTTAAGCACATGGCATTCTGCAATGTTTTTTAAATATTGTAAAACTAAATGTATTAATAATAAATTATTTATTTTTCAACTGAAATGTAAGCATTTGATTTTGGCACTAAATGAAGAAATCTTAACAAAACCAATGATACAATTGTTTCTTGACATCATGCACCAAGCTTCCAATTCCTTCCCTTTCCTGATCCTTTGCATTCCAAGGAGGAAAATGCAAAACTCCTACTGCCTTTCTCTTCCTTCCACCTCATGCTGTCAAAAGGATCAGGTTTCTATGCTGACTGAAGTGTTCAAAGCCCTGAAGGTATGGTTTGGAGAGATAATTTCCAGTATTTTATAACTTTTGGTTTAGAAAGCTATTGCAATATACCTTCTGGAGATAAGGCTTCTCCATCCCAGCTAGTACCATAAATTGTCTTCACTTCTTGCAGTGGATATATAAAGTTTATACAGATTAACTGTGCTGTTAGAAATATCCATGGCTCTAACACTAGTCTTATGGCTATAAAAATAGACTTTAATTTAAAACATCTGTTCTGCAACAATCAAATGCAGAGCTGTTCTGATCTGTATATTTACAAAACTCATAAGGCACCAAAAATCTTTTCCTAAAGAATAAATAAAGCCCTTTCTACTAAAAAATGTGAGAAAAATGCACTTGTTTTCTAAAAATAACATAGGCTACATACATATACATTGTAAGATAAAATGCATTTCACCTAATAACATCCAACAAGAAGATTTGTTTAGGAATGTTTATTAAGAAAACCTGCTGTGCAAATATTTTACAAAAGGTTTAACCATTTAAAAACATTTTGTAAAATGCAAAACCCCTTTCATCTTCACACATACACACTCATTGGAATGCCTTCACTCCACTATACTTTCATCATTAATGTCTGTAGTAAAATAAAAGCCAAGACTGTCTTTTCATGTAAGCAACAATTGCAATGGACATACAAATAGCATATCATATGGCTTATTTAGATTTTCAGATTCTTTTGACAAAGGAGCCAGCAGCCATGTCACCCTGCAACTTACAACTGGCAACCCACTGCTGCTAAGCAGGTGTGAGCCTGGTCAGTACCTGGATGGGAGACCTCCTGGGAAAAACTAAGGTTGCTGCCGGAAGAGGTGTTAGTGAGGCCAGCAGGGGGTGCTCACCCTGCTATCCATGTGGGTCCTAATGCCCCAGTATAGTGATGGGGACACTATACTGTAAACAAGCACCGTCTTTCGGATGAGATGTAAAACCGAGGTCCTGACTCTCTGTGGTCATTAAAAATCCCAGGGGATTTCTTGAAAAGAGTAGGGGTGTAAGCCCAGTCCTGGCCAAATTTCCTATGCCTCCTAATAATCCTTCTCTATAAATTGGCTACATTACTTTGTTCTCGTCCCCCGGCAGGGGACGGCAGGCGGAGCGATGTGCCGGTTGGAGTATTTCTCAGTTGCATTTAATGGCAATGTCAGCTCAAAGATTTGGTTCAAACCACCAAATGGAGATGGGCGTGCCGACAAGCGGACCCTGCTGATGCGGGATTAACACTAGGACGACAGAGAGATTCTTTAGACAAAGTAACCCTTAAAACTTTACTTCTCAAATTGCAGGTTTTTGGCGTTCGGGGAAATGTATGCATTTGATTGAGAATTGGTTAATAAATAGCAGATAGAGGCTACAGAAGAGTGAAAAATGTCCAAACTGGAGAGATGTTTTCTGACTAGAAGAGTACCAAAAGCATATGTACTAGGACCACTCTTCCTAATTTATAACAATGATCTAGATTCTAGTATCATGAGTGAACTATTCTGTTTTGCAGATTATATCAAATTAGGGGGATGAGGTAACACTTTTGAAGCAGCAGATGAAATTCAAAGACATTAAGATAAAATCCAAGACTGGACAAACACCTAGCAGATGACATTTAATGTAGACATGTTCAGGGTTTTGATGAAGGTATGTACTGTATAAACTATAAATGAAGAGTGGAAAACACTGAGTTAGAAGAAGCTACTCATGAAAAAGAGAAGCGTTTAAGTGTTTAAGCATGCATTGGCTGCAAAAGAACAATTACAAGTTTATTTCATGCTGAAAAGAGAAGAAAAGAAACAACATTTCAGCTGTGGAGCACAAGAAAAGAAAACAAACACAATGTTCCAGCTGTGGAGCCTTCTTTGGGTGTGTCACCTGAAGAAGGCTCCACAGTTGAAACATTGTTTCTTTTCAGCATGGAATAAACCTTTCCTTGTTCCTTTGCAGACAAGTGTTTATGTTGACAGATCACACACATCCTCCAGACAATGTGGAAAAGCAATAGAAAAGGCTTACAATATGTCACACAACTATATAACCAAAGTGTAAAATTCAAATCAAGGCATGTTTTGTAAAAATTGTACAATTAGTTATAGCAGGTCTCATTTAGAATATTGTGTACAGTATCGGTCACCATGTTACAAAAAATATATTTCTGCACTGGAATCAGTTCAGAGAAGAGGAACAAAATACATTCTGGGACCTCAAGGAATGTTCCACAGTGACAGGATGAAAAGACTGATCCTATTTATCTTGAACAAATCTCTTTGAGTAGACAAGGGGGGACAGATGTAAGTATCTAAAGTCAAAGCCATTCAAAAACAAAAACAACGGTAAAACACAAACCAGGGGATACGAGTAGGAACACCCACAGAGGGCCCATTTAGGTGGCTTAGTATTCTGTTAAGCTGGTTCACAGCTCAAAAAAGAAGGAATGGACCCAATGTGGGTTTCAAGGTCAGGGTGAAGAGCTGAGTGAAAATCCAAATCTCGAAGACAAATTTCGTGTCATGTGCCAGAAACACAATCCAAAAGCAAAGGTCAGGAAACAGGTCAAATTCCAAAAGTCAGGCAAGGGTGTCCAGGAAGTATTCAGCAAAGGCTAGATCAAGAGCTCAAAGAGTTGAAAACAATACTGAACACAGCTTGAACAAAGAGCAGGGTTTAAATAGGTTTGGGAAGGGGAGGCGTGGTGAGGTAGGGACACTGGGCAAGTAGGGATTGGCTACTGCCGTCTGCTTGATCCGCGCCTGCTGTACAAAGTAGGCACTAGAGGTTGGGGTGCCCTCTGGTGGCAGGATGCTGGGATTGTAACATTAATAAGAACAAGACTTTCTCTCTGTTGTAATTATAAGGTTTTCTCTTCAATGAACAAAATCACATGTATTCTTTAGGCTGTGTTGTGATATCTGTGTTTGTAGGTACATAATATGTAATTACTCTGACTGCTGGTCATAAAGCTCGTTAAAAAATAATTGGTTTATGCCACAGTTACTGTTGGAATTCCAAATAAACTTGTTTTGCAAAATAATATTTACATTAATAAAATTCTGTCAGTGCTAGTTTCTTTTTTGCTAGAATTTTTACATTTAAAACTGCAATTGTTGAGCTTAAAGCTATTAGCTCCTCTTTAGACCTTCAATGTTGTCAGTGTTGCTTGATTTTTATCATAACAGGTTGAAAATAAGTCAAATAACCCTACCAGGAAAAAACAGAATCGATTAAATTTACAGATCCAATAGGAGGCATATTTAAGTCATTCATATTTATAAAATATTTTTATTTTGAAAATCGGGGGTTGAAGGCATTTTACACTATTTTACTGTTACCACTAGATGGCAACAAAGGATGTAAGGTTTTTCGAAAGCTTTCAGTTTTTATGTTTTAAAAGGTTACACTTTTTTTCTTTATGCCTAAGTTTTTGTTTCATTTAAGAATGTCGTAAATTAAGCTTTCCTTGACATCCATAAATGTTTCAATGATGTTTCAGGGCATCAAAGTCCAATTTTAAATATACTGTAGGACTCATTAGTTCTAAGTCTGAAAAACATCTAATGTCAAATAAATTAGGCAAAACATAATTTACATTTTTTTACAGATTCTATCATTATCTCCAAATTATATGTATATAGTATATGAGTTGTTTATTGATATTGTATAACGTTTTTATAAAGTATTTGTCCAAGAAATGAAATGTGTTTTCGTAAGAGCATTAATTGTATTAATGTAGAAATTCATAATAACCTCTGATCACAATCATGTCCACTGCGTCATGACAACATTCCTGTTGACAAAATATTTTAATTGTATGCGTTTGCTATTTGAATACACTGTATAGGATATTGCTTATTTTAAATCTTGTAGTTATAAAACTCTTATAACTCTCAGACATCTCCATTCCTCTGAAAAAAAATGAAAAAATAAACGATTAACAAATGGTGAAAATACCATACAGAATATACATACCCATAAATTAAAGGATTGATAACGAGTTAAACGAGCTCTAGGATTAGGGATCTGCATCACCTGTGAACTGTGCTCGAGAAGTTGATGAAAAAACTGGTAGCGGCCGATATGTGAAGTGAAGAACAGCTCCCCTTGTTTAATAGTAGCAGATTTGGTTATCTTGAATATGGAATCGGCCGAAAGTAAGTTAAATGTATGTCGTGTGATTAAAAATAAACACCAAAATCAAGTAATCCTAGATAAAAGCGAACAACTTCATTGTACATTAACCAAAAATCTCTTCTAAACGCGGAAATAACGAAGAATAACGAATAATAATCACAAGATAATTTAGTCAACTAGTGAGACAGTAATTTCTAAAAAATCTTACTTTAAAAATGCATTGAAGGAGCATACTTGCTTCAGCCTACAACTAATGCAGAATACTTCCTGGGCCTTTTGGCCAGTGAAAACCTTTTAATAACCAGACAGTCCTATCCAGCTTAAACCGCTCAGTAACGTTGAATCGTCTCACAGGGGAATTATTCCCAGGTCACATGAAGTGAAACTGTCTGACTTTTTTTTAATAACTTTCAGTGAATTTTCCCGCTTCCTATTCTGCTTTCTGTATGACATTGCCTTCTAAACAAGAAGAGCTCAGACATCTAGACATTTCTTCCTTCTTTTGATATGTATGTCTGACCTATTCCAGTACATGTACAATATTTGGAGTATTTTATCGTATTTCTGTTGAATTTGCATATAACGTTATTCGTAGAATTATAACAGCAGATTTAACATTGCAATAATAAGAGAACAGGTTATTATACTCAGCTTTTTAGGAGCCTGGATCACTGCTAAGGAAACCCTGTTACTCACGTGGCATATTAATATGTTCCCTGATCAATGTTAAAGACTTTAATCTAATATGTATTAATGTACATTTTTGCAGTCCGCAGTTGCCACAAAGTTCCTTTGCAGATTCAGTCTTACATACAGGTGGTACAGCAGTCAAGCATGTTGCATCACCTTATTAATGTAAAGCTCTAAGATCAAATGGAAATACAAAATAAGCTGAAACCAATTGAATAAATTATGGGGGTTGCCCAAACTAAAAAATTAATATATATATATACATCTTCTATATATATATAGTTTTCACAAGCCTTTAGACTGTTTCACAAATAGTCCAGCTTTGTGTTAGCTTCAATCAATTTTGCTTTCTTCTCCTTTGTTGATATACTCTGTTGGCAACGTTTTTTCTATTGGCCAAGCTGTAAAGAACTTGAAGCACTAACATGCCATTTCCTGACATTGAAGAGTACTTATAATCAAATAGGAAGAAAAACATTTTAGAAATCAAGCAAAATCTTCTACACTAAAACCCTTATTTGGAGTTTTGTTATAAGTCTTGCAACACTGTTGCAAGACAGTATGGGCTTTTCATGCAATTTTATTGTTACGAAAATCACTGTGGGAGAAATGAAAACTCCAGGTGAATTTCATAAATAGGCTGTGGGTATTAGACACAAGAATATCTGCTGTTTATAGTGTCTTATAATAAGATATATGAGCTTACTTTTCTGTGTCTACTTGAGAAATATAATGAAACCCATTTCACAAATGCAATTGTTTTCTTTATAGTTCATTCAGATTAGAGAACTTTATTCAGCTGGGAGACACTTTCACAAGAACATTTTATATAGGAATAGCCTGAGAACCATAATCAAGGGAAGTGATTGCACTTTTGACGGTCTGATGAAATCACCATATACAGGGAAGGATATATTTCACATGCAGTACCAGGATTGCATAGTAAGGAAGAAAAGCAAACCTTTTCACCTTTTGTATTTAACCATTTACTTAAGTAAATTACTGTATGCCAGAAATGCTGCAAATGTGTCAATCATTCTTTTATAACAGCTACCGATCAATATTTGCTGTGCACAGATACAAAATGAGTAGAATCTGTTCACCTTCTGGATACAGTGCCTTGTAAAAGTATTGCACAGTTTTCACATGTTTGCAGAAGAAGAAGAAGAAGAAGAAGAAGCAATTAATCTTTATTATATACAGTACAGAATATACTTCACACACTAAAGCAAAAAAAACACAAGAAGAAGAAAGTAAAGTGATAATTAATATGAAAGGAAAAGAAGAAAAGTCATGATTACATAAGTATTCAAATGATTTGCCCTGTGGTAAAGCTAACACAAAATTACCTTAATGAGCCACACAATTAGTTAAGCAGCCACTGTCTATGTGAAATAAAAGTTCACTTGATTTCAGAATTCTCTGTAAGGTCCATCAGTAAGGTAATGAATTTTAAGCAGAAGATTAAACCATTAAGCCCCCCTCAGTTCACAAACATACTGGTACAGTAGGTTAATTGGCTGCTAGGAAAAGTGGCACTAGGTGTAAGTGTGTATGTCTGTCTATGTGTCTGCTCTGCAATGGACTGGTGTACCATCTAGGTATATCCTGCCTGGTGCATGTTGTTTGTTAGGATAGGCTCCTGCTCCCCCTGCAACCCTAACATTGGATGAAAAAGTAACAAAATGGATGGATGGATTTGAACATGAAGAAAAAGGAGCTTTCATAGAAAGGGATACAGTATCATAAAGGCACAGATCAGTAGAATGGGATGAAAATGTAAAATACTGAATAACCTTCGGATCATGGTGACATCGAGCATTAAGAAGTGAAAGGTAGTGAGACACAGCCTAGATCAGGCTATCCC
Organism: Lepisosteus platostomus; assembly: GCF_059453375.1. NCBI lineage: Eukaryota > Metazoa > Chordata > Actinopteri > Semionotiformes > Lepisosteidae > Lepisosteus > Lepisosteus platostomus. Next base: position 12,375,800 of record NC_142621.1, on the reverse strand, counting down.
AGGCAAGGGGAAATCTGGTTAGGGATGCCACCATTAACCTAACAGCTACTTTAAAGAAGATGGAGAATTCACATCTCTCTGAAATGGGAGAAAATGTCCATGGGTCAGCAATATCATAGTCAATCCATTAAGGGTGCTTGAATGTTATTGAAAAAAAGCATCTCTGATCCTGGGGTTTGCAATAAAGTGATACTGTTAACAGGTGGCAAAATGTTTTGTGGTCAGACAAGACAAGATATGTGGTCTTTGTGGTCTAAATCCATAGCATTACATCTGACGCAAACCCAACATTGTGCCTCACTTAGTCAACATGATCTGTACTATCAGGCTTGGTAGTGGCATCATTGTGCTACTTTTCTGCTTCTTATCAGCAGGGACTGTGAAGCTTGTTAAGGCTGGTGGTAACATACAGTACACAGAAGTACTGGCAAATCATAGATGAAAATGTACTTCAGTCATAAAATTCAGATTTCAGCAGGACAATGCAAATCCAAAGCACAAAGGTAAAAGCCACCCAAGAATGGCTTAAGAATAAGACAGTAAACATCCTTGAGTGGCCCAGTTAAAGTCCTGATTTGAATCCTAATTGATAAACTGTGGAAAGCCTTGAGCACTGGTGTCCATAAGTGATCCCTGGACAACAAGAGAAAACTTGTGCAGATCTGCCAAGAGAAACGGGTCACAGTTGCACCAAGCCAATGTAAAGAACTGTGCAGAGCTACTGACCTAAAAAGACTTGCACCTCTAATTACTGCCAAAGGGGCTTCTACTCAATATGAGTTCAAAGGTCTGAATAATTCTGACACAGATACAAAGGTCTGAATACTTATTATATAATATGAACATATTTCTGATTTCCTCTTTATTTTTTCCTGACTTTTACTTTACATTATCACACCCTTAGAAGTCTGAGCATTTGAGAGAGAGTCTTTATTATCCTCAAGGGGACAAGTTGTTTGAGCATTCAGGATTTTAACAAAGTGTTGGAAAACAGAAATGCACAAATTGGTGATTTATCAAAATGGTGACACCATAGGCAGAATTTGAATACTACACAGGTACATGTGTGACACAGAGGCTTCGGGTACAAGTCATAAGTCACATACTGTACATGTATATCAGGTGGAATTCTTCTGTAGTTTATAATTTGTGATACATTTTGGTTGTTTGATTCTTTTTTCCAGATAGATCCTTTTCAACACATCATGGTTTTCACTGCTTCATTTTACCATGAGGTATTGCAAAGACACAGAAGTACAGTACATCAGACAGAAGCTATTTTTTTGTGGTTTACATTTGTACTTTTTGTTCAGAAAAAAAAAAGAACACAGACTGTCCAGTGTATTTTAAGCAGTTCTACTGTGACTTGTTTTACACAAATGCCACAACTTCCTCAAAGCTTTTTTTTTCATTAATGTTATTTATGCATATTTCAGATGAACACACAAGGTAAGTGTAAATAAATCTAAAAGCCTAGGAGACAACATCAATAGCTCAGAGATCAATGCATTCTTTGGCACAAAACAAACATTAATATAATAAACTGGTTTGGCATAAACCATAGCAGGAATATTTTTAAGAAGCTTGTGATGATTGTGATTATTTGTCTTTTTACGGAGAGATTTATATATAAATACAAAGTGATATTTTAAAATATTGGTCATGTTTTACTTCTTGCCACTTCCAAAGCATGAGAAATGAACATAGTGTTGCATCACAAATCATTTCTTAAGCTTACTGTGAATGTTCTACTTAAAACTATTATGTAATGTGACCATTACTGTGATCCCTTAATAGAAACTGAGACTAGGATTTTCTTTGTAGACCTCAGCATGCATTAACACCAAAAGATAAGGCCCACACACACCCATATGAAAGCTTTTCTAATATTTACAATATTTGGGTAACATTTGGGTTTATTATTAATAGCAACTTAATTAATTTAAATGTTTACTATGACATCAAAATATTAAAATTATTTGTCTGTGGACTGTAATATTCTGTTTCTTACAGTATATCACAAAAGCACTAGTGAAACCATGGATCAGGCAGCAAAGGAATTTTGTACCTGACAACTTGTAAGTTCATTAATACAGTAAACAAAGAAAAGTCTGACAAAAATCAAGAAAGGAATTTTAAACGCTGCCTCTTGCTTTTAATTGAGCTCTTTGTTCATCCCCTCCTCAATAGCTTCTGTCTGCTTTTTTGGTTCTGTCAGACAAGGAGGCTTTGCAATATACTGTGCCCCTGCTCTGGAATTGCTGCTTAACTAATCAGAACTAATGCTTAACTATAAAACTATTAGCAATTTTGAAAACCTCAAAGGAAACCCCCACATATTAATTTTTCTAAGGACCTGGTTTGTTCAGAAAAAGTATCACTGCAACATTCAAGGTGCAAAAGTTTCAACAATATTTGTGTCAGCACAGTATTTCCCCAGACAGTGGTATAGTGAATTTCTAAGGAAATATTGCTTTGCAGCAGCTGTACTGGAACAGGAATTCCTGTATTACAATATTGCAGCTGTATATATTTATACTATACCAAGTTTAAAGGAAATTGTACAAACACGTTTTGCTTGGGAAATTTACTAATAATGACTGTAACATGGCTGTCTGGGTTTAAGCTGCAACTGCTTTATTTTCATTTCTTAATTTTATTGTGTCTTGAAGATTGCCTACCAAGTTCAAAAGTAATTAATCAAATGATTTTTGCTCAGAGGCAGTTTGTGCCTAGGGTTGTGTCTTAAAAAGAACAAAATGACTGTCAGTAGCCTTTCTGATTCATGATTAAATTCAGTTTTATTGTATTGTTATTGTATGGTCATTGAATTGATAGTTAGCATTAATTAGCCAAATGTGCATATGATATAAATGAAGTGTGTTTTCTAAAGTTTATCAAAAATGTTAGTCTCATTTGTGTTACATCTTCTTTATCATACTGTATATGTATTCACTTATGTCACCAAAAATAATTTAAAAAAGCATATGCTGGCTATTTTCTTAAGTATTTTTATATATTTATAGAATGTAGGATCATGGAATCATGATTCTTCTTTCTTTTAATCCATTTTCAACTTGGTATCACCAATTTAAAATCAACCCAGCTCACTACCGTATACATTGCACCTACACAGACCTTGCAGACATGGAGATGAAAATTATACACACATAGTCTGAATAATTCACTCAGGGCAACCTTTGTGGCCAGCCACATATGATTAAGTGTTGTTTCCACTTTTTCACTATCTCAGCTGCAGTGGTTCCATTTGCAACAAGTACACAGATGTCACAAAAGTGACAATAAACCAATGAAAAGTTTATTTTATATCACAGAATAATTAACAACAACAGTGAAACCAAATCATTAAGCTGTATTAGTAATTTTACTACTAGGAAAAAACAAGGTTACTTTTGTCTTGGCACTTGTTGAAGTACAAATGTATCCATCAAGAATCAATAATTCCTTCATCCTGTGCAGTGTTATAGCAAGCTGGGTCCTATCACAGCTGATACACAGGGTGAAAGGCAGTAATACATCTTTGACAAGACACTTGTCTGTCATTAGGACAATTTAGAGACAACGGAAGTGGCTTGCAAAAGTATCCCTTACTATGCTAAAATTACCAAATAATGCAAGCATTTTTTAAACTTGATATTTTATCAAGGATGCACAAACTGAAGACTTTTAAAGGTAAAAAAAGCTACAGTAATTGTCAGCAAATACTAAAGAGAAAACAAATCTCTACCAGTTTTGCACATTAGCTTGGTATACAGTATATCATTTTTACCCATGTGTCAGATTTGCTTGAATTCTCTGAAATTGCTTGGGGTTAGTTTATCGACACGCATTTTTAAGTGAGAATCTTTCCACAGATTTCAAGCCATCAGTTTGACTAGCCCTCACAAGGATATTCACTTTCTTAATCTTAAGGCATTCTGATTTGTAACTTTAGTCTTGTGCTTTTAATTATTGTCCTGAAGAAAGGAGAATTTTTGTTTTAGTTGAAGCAGGATATCCTCTAAGATTTGCCATCTATAGCGATGTTAGTCCTGATAAGCTTTAAAGTCCCTACTGATGAGCATTATACAGTAATATAATGCTGCCCCCATCATGTTTGACAGTAGTATGCATCTTTTCCATACTACACTACCACAGCATTGTCAGAAGATAAAATAGTTATGTTAGTTACCACACCGTCATAGTCATACCCTGATTCACTCATATATTTTTGATGTGCAGTATTACGAAACATATTATGCATTATGGACAGTTCTTATTGGAGGAAAATATTATGGTTATGCAGCTGGATTTAAATAGCTCAGTTGTTCCAGAATGTCTTCTTCTTTAGTCATGGTATAATGATGTCCAATTAGTCAGCTCTCACTGTGGGCAAGATGGTCTAGATGGAAATTCAGTGGTGTATTTTATTTTACAGAAGAAAAAAAACTATGGGTAATATAAAAAGAAAAATATAGAGAAATATTGCTTTCAGTGACAAATGTTTTAGTTTAAAATACAATACAAAACTTAAGTGTGTGGTATATTGCATTTCACTCACTTATTTTGGTCACGTGATGCGATCAGATTCATTGGAGAAAGCAATGATGCTAAGAATGGTCAGTGGAACAAGAAGGTGAGGCCGCCAAAGAACGCGGTGGCTCGACGCCATCAAAACGGACACTGGCTTAGGCATAGAACAGCTGAAAGAGAAAGTCCAAGACTGGAAAGCATGGCGAGAGATGGCCTATAGAATCACCGAGAGTCAGATCCGACTGACCGGATAACATCATCATGATATAGCATTTCACTATACCAAAAAATACCAACATTTACTCTATACAACAATAAAAAAGTCAATTAAAAGTCAATTTGTCTGCATTTGTTAACATCTAATCAGGTAAACTAGGTACAGTAGATGTCACCATCACTCGTATATTAATATGAAACTTTAGTTAAGGTTTTTTCTGCTATAATGCCAGTTATTAGAAAGATTTAATAAGAGTTACTATTTATATCTATTTATATCTAAGTGTTACAGGAATCCGTGGGAAAACTGTTTCACCTTGCTGTGCTACATACTGTAGTGTTGTTTGGTAGAAATACTTTCTTAGTCATGTCAGGATGCTACATACCATAAGATACTGTGTTTACTATTAAATAACTCAAAACAAGTAAGTTTCTGAAGTTTAAATTTGTGTTTAGATGTTGATAACATTCCAGCATGAAATGAATGGATCCTGAGAAGAAGATATATCAAGAAAGCAAGTCGTGCAGTCATTTTTGCTGTGACACAGGAACACATTTCTTTGGGACCTGAATTCTGATCCGAGGGATAATGTTGTTTAGCTATTTATAGAATAAACTGGTTTTGAACAGGTTCTAAAGACCTGTAAAACTTGTATCTAAATTTGTCTGCAAACATTTAAGATAATACCTGTCTACACAGCATCAGATTATTTTGATTAAGTAACATCAAAGTATTTTGATCAAGTTGAAAATGTGTTTATTAGTTTATGACACCATAAAACAGTCCTTCTATATTTTGCCAGTGAGACAGACTTAATGTGTGCCAAGTGCAGAATTTGGATAACCATTAAAGACTATTTATTTCACTGAAATGCCTTCAATGTTCCATTACTCTTCAGTCCTTATTTATTACCTTCCTAACCACTTTTACCATTCTGTCTCACCCACAAAGTGATACTTGAAAACCATGTTGGTGGTTTTTTAGGAAGAACCCAGGGTCATCATACCATGAATCATGTTGACAATGTAGCATACAGTAATTTCAGTTTTGACATGTAACAGAAACCACTTAATAAACCGTCTAACATTATTCTTCCCAAAAATTCAAAAATAGATCAGGATTTAGGACACAGTATTGCCTAAAATGATACAGAATAAACTAAAACATTTTAAATCATTTCTGTTAAATTACAATAACTAAAAATGCAAGGTGTTTAAAGGCTTCGAAATCAGTACCAGAAAAAGGGCTGTTATTTAAATAACATGGTATAATTTAAGCTAAAATGTGTGCGGAAGTACTGTGGCTAAAAACACAAAGAAGACAAAGTATTTTAGCACGTCGGGTGAACTGTTACAATGACTAAATGATGTGGTGAAAATGTGAATGGATGTCTCATTAGAAAACAAACATCTTGCAATTAGTAGCGTTTGTGTTTTAAATGAGATGCACCGGAAGTACATGAAGCACTCTGTGGGTGTGAGGACACCTGTAAAGCAGACATCTGTAACTTAGCCATGTGAGCAACTTCCTGAGAAACCACTGTGATTCATGCCTCCCTGCAGAAAGCACCTAAGAATCGGTCTGCCTTTGTAAATCAGACGTTAATTGAGAGATAAGATCGCTTGTAGATTCCTCTGTCTGCCACGTGAGCTTCACCCTTTCTTGCAGAATGGTGTGGTGGAAAGTTTTAAACATTCCACATCTCTACCCAAGAGACTTGAATGTGTGTAAAAGAAAGAAGCTCCCTGGTGCATCTATTAGCATAATTGCACTTCAAAACAAAAAGTTTCTCTGCAGGGAATAATTTGTATTTTTTTTGTGTGCTGATGTGATCATTCTGATTAGAATGCTTTGACCAAATGTGAACTACTAAAACCTGGTTTTTAAATGCAAATCAAATAAAATGGCTTTAAATAGCACAGTTCTACTGAATTGTACTTGGAAATATTAAAAACAGGAATGATAAAAATGTTCAAAGCTTTATCAGAAAATATTGTGCTTAACTCAGTAACTTTCTGGAAAGCAACCTGTTAAATTAAAATAAGAGTCAATTAAATTTTTTCATAACCATAACCACTTCAAATTCTGTAAAACCTTTCACATCTTATTCAGTATTTTGTTTCTCTGTGTCAAAATCTGAATTTTATGGAGAAAAACATTTAGTCCACCCCTAAAAAGATTCTAAGATTCTAAGAAGACACAAAACTAACAGATTATCAGAGTGTAGTACTTAAAGAGAATAAATAATTTGATGTTTAGAGCAGGGAGATTTACCCACAAAAAGTAGAATCCATTCTGTACATGTTGTTTCGATCCATAAGGTAACAGTACTGTATACAGTATCTTAGTGCCATAGAAAGTTATTATCATATCTTCTTACATACAGTACTATAACAGATGCATGCAACACAAAAATGCAAGCATTAGTTATCAACATGTTGCCCACATATCTTGGGGTGTAATAAAAACCTATATTGCAACAGTCTGTCTAATAAATAAGCATATGTTTGATACAACAGATAAAGATAAGCATGTTTTTCGACTAAATCTGCTTACTGTACATGTGCTTTACGATTACCTTCCGGTTACTCTGTAGAGTTTTCTTGTACTGTTGGATGAATATAAGAAATGAATTTGGCTTTTTTAAATTTAATTTCTACAAAGAGTTCCACTGCTCAGAATTCACTGTATGGTTAACAATAAGTTCGGCTTAATCTGTGAGGATGACTAAAACTCAAGATCACCAATGGGATTTCTTCTATGAACAAGATTCACAAAATGTGTTGATCGCCACACTCTGAAGGAGTTATGTTTTTTTGGACTGTGGGCAGAAACCAGAGCACCCTGAGGAAAGCCATGCGAATACAGGGAGAACATACAAACTCCACATAGACAGCATCCCAGGTCTAGAATTGAACCCAGGGCTCCAGTGCTCCAGCTACTTTTGGTAGCTCTGTAAAAAAAAAATACACCAAATCAGTTGAGTGATCAAAAACACATAAAACCTATTTTTAGGGCCTGATAAATTTGGAACCAGTTTCAAATCCATCAGAATATTATCAGATATATCAAACAAATTAACTTCAGATTGCATAGCCAACAGAACTGAAGCAAGGTTCTTTCCTTTAATCAAACATTTTTTAGCTGATGTAATCATCAACAGTTTTCCAAGTTTTAATTTTTGCATCTCATTCTGATAACACCTTGGTATAGGGATTGCAAATGGACCCTTTAATAAATACATAATCTACAAGTTATTTGCTCTAAATTATGGATTGTTGAAGTGTTCAAACATGACACAAAAAGTATTTTGTTAATTATTACTCTTTAGTAGAAATCATATTGTATTATTGACACTTTTTCATGCTATGTTAATTTAGTTTTAAAGCTTTTATATAACTGTGTTACAGGAAGTTTTTTATTACCATTATTTCTCATAAAATCATAAAAAATTTATATGAAACACACAACAGTAGGAACACAGTAACAGCCAAACTAATCATTTCTCAGAAAACATGTGACTCTCCAGAAAAATAAAGCAAGATAAATGGTGAGACAACAGGATGTACTGTTTTTGAGCCATTTTCAGAATAGTAGTGTTTTATGTTTTTCTTGGCAACCCACTGAAGCTAAGCAGGTGTGAGCCTGGTCAGTACCTGGATGGGAGACCTCCTGGGAAAAACTAAGGTTGCTGCTGGAAGAGGTGTTAGTGGGGCCAGCAGGGGGTGCTCACCCTGAGGTCTATGTGGGTCCTAATGCCCCAGGATAGTGATGGGGACACTATACTGTGAACTGGTGCCATCCTTCGGATGAGATGTAAAACCGAGGTCCTGACTCCCAGGGCGCTTCTCGTAAAGAGTAGGGGTGTAACCCCGGTGTCCTGGCCAAATTTCCAATTTGGCCCTTACCAATCATGGCCTCCATCTATGAAGTGGCTACATTACTCTGCTCTCCTCCCCACTGATAGCTGATGTGTGGTGGATGCTGCACATTGGTGGTGGTGGAGGGGAGTTCCCATTACCTGTAAAACGCTTTAAGTGGAGTGTCCAGAAAAGTGCTATGTAAGTGTAAGCAATTATTATTATGACTTACAGCACAGATTAATATTGACTCTCATGTTAAAGAAAGTATTACAAGGAAAATACAATAAGATACGATCACTTTATTGGCCATATACTGTACACATCTTGTATTAGGAATTTGTCTTTTCACATACCCCAACTTGCTGTCCATGAGACACATAGACAGGGAGAAAAGCTTGGGGAGTGCAGGGTCAGGCATTTATACAGCATCCCTGGAGCAGTTGGAGTTAAGGGCCTTGCTCAGGGGCCCAACGACGTAGGATTCCTCTTCTGCCAGCCACTGGGTACTAACCAGCAACCTTTCAGCCACAGGCACAGATCCTTAGCCACAGAGCCACCAATCACATCACACCTGCTGAATAGTGTGAAATAAACTCTGTTCATATTCAAAGTTTCATAGAGATATGCTCCTGCCAAAGGTTCTCATAATCTGATATGTAACTGAAACTTCTGCTCAAATGATTATAATGATTGCTGTGAAAAGTGTTACAATGCAGAGGCTGAAGCCCAGACTATGACTTAAACTTTCACGTCACTCATGCTTAGATGATGGAAGTGGGTGGCATGGAAAGTTAAAATGGGGCTCCTCCTGTGGAGCAGACTGTCATAAATGATGGGAGTCAGTTTTCAAGAGACTGAAGGAAATGACTAATGTCTTGTTTAGTCAACTGAAGCCCTTATACAAAATGTGTTTATATGCATAATAAAGTCTCAAATATACTGATTTAAAACCATTGTGAAGACTAACAGTTGAGCTTCAAAAACTATTTTTATAAACCATAAAATAAACTATATTTTTATTGGAAGTTTTTTAATTGAGAATATCACTTCAGTAAAAAGTAAACCCTTTTTCTAAAGTATTGTCAAGACCTATAGTATCTGATTTCCGGATTTCTATTTTTTAGCAATGAGATTTGAAAATTGAATTCTGAATTGCTGGTAAACCTATTTCTTTCACGCAATGATAAGAGGGTGGCACTTTTTATGTTGGTTGGAGAAAGCAAGATTTAAAATGAAAAGCAGTGCAAACTGTTCACATAAAGAACACTTGTCCAACACCATTGATATAAAAAACTGAAGTCAATTTTACAGTATGTGCATTTCCAGCCAAACAGAAACCTCATTGTGGAATTCAAAACATTAAGAAAACATTTTTATAAAATGATTTTAAAAAATAACGCATTAGGGCAGCACTATGGTCTTGTTGTTAACTTTGTTAACTTTGTTACCTTGTAGCATTTGGTTCCTGGGTTCAATTCCAGACCTGGGAATTGGGTTTGAGTGTATGTTTGTGTCTGTGTGTGCCCTGTGACAGACTGGTATCCTTATGTTTTGTAGAAGAATTGGTTTACATTTTAAAAGTAACTTTTCCAACGCTGTCAATAAACATATGAAACACAAGGAAGATTTTAATGACAGTAGTGACAAGTGAGCAAAATGAGTTAAGATATTTTGTTTTTCTTGTTTTCAAATTCAAGTCTAAAAATAATTTGTAATTAATTGGTTGACACTGAAATATCAGGACAACACTTAAAAGTGATTGGAAAGAGATTACTGGCTAATCAATATTCCAGGAATGTATAAATGAAAATAAAAATGTTTTCTTTCCATACTTTTTGGTTTTTGTTCTTGTAAACAATATTTAACTTAGGAAAAATTTTATTTTTTCACAGGAAATATTGGAGTAGCTTATCACTTCAATTTGTTTAATGAATATTTTATGGTCTTTCGTGAAACAGGAATCTGGTTTCTGATGTTATAGTTTGTTTTTTGTAAAGGATGAAGGGTAAGGAGTATAGGAAGTTGCTTTTCAATCTATTTTCAAGAAATAACACTTACAAAAAATGTCTGAGTGATCCTTTCAATGTACTTAAATGTCAAGCGTTAATGATAAGATTAACATTCTTAATGAACAGTGGACAGTAGACTATTTTTAACTGTCCTGGCAACACGGGATTGCATAACGCAGATATTTGTGGAAAACGTAAAGATAGCAAGCTAATTACTTCTGTTTTAAAGCCAGAATATGCTTCTATTTCAGTCTGTATCACATGTATGATACAATCTAATTGACTACAAGTACTGACTATTGTAAAACCCTGGAGTAATGAGGCATGAAGAAAAAAAAGAATCATCCATCACATGTTCCTCAGTTGGTATCCTGCTGCAAATCCTGACTTAAAAGGAAATATGATGCATCCATGAATAGCTCACCACTATCTGTGATCTAATTTGAATTCATATTCTTAAAATATGTGGTTGGTTAAGAATGACCTCACCCGTGATGTACAGTATCTACAGTTTTCAGACTTCATATCAGTTTTTAATCTGCAATTTTTATACTGGTTGTAAAGTTTTTGAAAATGTAAGTGTTTGAATTAATAATGAATATCATATCACAAACGTTATGTATGAAATTACTGTATACTGTTTGCAGTTCTTCATTAATTCTGATCTACTTTATGTTATAAATACAATTAAAATCATGACAGTGCTATGACACATACGCAATTACTCCTGTACTTAAATATCATAATGCAAAAGAACAGAAGATGTACATAGAACCACCGAAACCCGCAACATCTGTCATATTGCATATATATAAATATTTTAATATATAAATTAAAATATTTATTTTCCTTAAATAGTGGCTAACAGGGCAAATACAGTCTTTTCAGCATGGTAATAAATGAATAAGGAATCAAGAGTAGGTTCAGTTCCAGGTTTCCTTTTGGGAAAGATATATACTGATGGAAAAAAGAAACGTAATACCTCCTCCACTACACTCTGGCCCTCCCATCTGCGTGGAACAGGCTGAAGAGTGATTCATCCAAGAAGAGGACCTGATACCATTGCTGATGAGTCCATCGCAGCCTCTGTCTGGTGTGACATCTGGTGTGACATCTAGGAGGTGTGAGCAGAGGGCCTCTGACAGCTCGCCTTGCTCTAAGGCCAGCAGCATGGAGTCCCACTGTCCTGTCATTGATACGGGCATTGAGTCTGCTGGCTGTTTCAGCAGGAGTACAGGTAGCAGATCTGAAACGGTCTCTCCGATGGACCAGTCTGATGTGTTGGTCCTGCTCTGGTGTGGTCACTCGTGGGCGACCAGAACTTTGACGGTCATCTGTCCTGCTGGTCTGCTGAAACCTTCTCTGCAGTCGGGACATAGTGGAGTGGCTTACTCCATAGTGTCTGGCAATGCTGTCACATGGCATGCATGCCTGCAGCATGCCAATGGCCCTGTCCCTTGCTTCTGATGACATTCGACGCATTATGGAATGCATAAAATACTGGCTAAGTGTGGCCTTTTGTTCCACCTGGACTTTGTTGGGTAAAAGTGCACCTAACGAGCTTCCATGTGATTGGCAAGTTGCAATGCCTCACTGCACAAGCTGTATTACTGGTCAGAGGGATTAAAACAAATTGACAACTTTTTGTGAAAATACATAAGCCATAACTATAGTATTCTCATTCCAGAAAATGTTGCGTTGCTTTTTTACATCAGTATATTAGGTTCAGTACAATTACAAATGCTTTTGTCTTGTTCACAAAACAAACCAGCTAAACAACAAATGAACATGGAGAGGAGAATAATAATGTTGTTGTGATGTGTCACAGTGACAGTTGTCACTTTTAGGTCATCAGTATGACCTCAGCAATACCTATATGTAATATTTAAAAAATATGTATATTGAGAATACGCAGACATGCAGTTTATAATTGTACTATAGAGAAAAAAAAAATTAGATTTTCCTCAGCTAAAATGTGTTATAGAACAGACATTCAGGTGGAGGTCAAATTCTTATCTCGCACTTCTGCTTCCCTGTACATAAAAGCTCATTGGCTGAACACAACGCTGCATGATTCTTTCCAGCTCTCTGCTTCTTGCTTTGTCGCAGACAGACGTGTCTCGCACGTGTCTTTCTTTCAGGTTTCCCGACATTAGCAAGCCTTCCAAAAACACAGCCAAACCAACTTGCTCTTAGGTCAGCATTTGAAATCTGTGTCTGTGTTTAGGGAATTGTTCTAGGGCTTGGTACGGCACTGATATCTGACCAGCACTGTTGTTTCCTCAGCCAGCTGAGTTAAAGCCAAAGTACTAAGCACACTACCTCTTTATATTCATCAGCTCATTTTGCCATTATTAGAATTTGACCAAACACTGTAATGGTATTATTGAACAGACGTTCAGGTGGAGGTCATGTTCTAATCTAGCAGTTCTGTTTCCTGGTTCAAAAATGCTCCCTGGCTGAACACAGCACTGCGCACCTTTCTAGCACTCCTCCCTCGCCATTACAGCAATTCTCCCTGGATCGTACCTCATAAGTGAGGTGGAATGTGACAGTGCTGATCTCCGAATAGTAAGTTAAAGGCAAAGTACTAAGCACTCTAACTCTGTTAATCAGCTTATTTTGTTGTTCAACCAAATAACTTACTGACTTACAAAGGGAAGCAATTCAGACTTTCTTGCTTGTTAAGCTGATGTTTCTTGAATGATCCCAGTGTTTTAGTTTCAGTAACATGGCTGGATGGGTATTTCCACACTCCCATTAACCCCTTGTCTAAAGGATTTTCTGTCTAAATGTATTTTCCAACTAACTTACACTTGTGAGTTCTGGCTCGAGTTATACAGTTGGTCCTCAAACCCTATAATAACCTTTGCCTTGCAAAATGTAAGAATTGTTAACAGAAAAAACAGGCCAGTTTGCCAAATAAGCAGCAAAATGTAGTAATCAATTAAGCACAGATATGAATTTCTATCACACAACCTGGGTTCTTTATTATTATGATGAAAACATTTTAGTCACCCTATTCTAGAACTGTCCAGGAGAAATGTTGTCAAATGTTACTATTATTACTACTGTATCAAAATTGGCCTGGGCTAAATATCTCACTTTTTCAGTATACTGTATATATGAGCCCTATGCCAGGTCTCAGATACACTGCATACAAGTATGAAATACATTATGTATGTATGACTTTTCGATTCCAATTTCATGTTTGAAAAATACATGTACTTTAAAATTCTTCTGATACGCCCAATACTATAACAAAGGTTTGAGCAATATCACAGACAACTTGGAAAGTCAGTTATGGAAAATCTATTAATACCACAGACATATGAAAGGATTTTCCTGAGTTCCTCTAACTTATTCCATAGTCAAACAAAAACACATATGGTCATATGATATGATACGTGATATATGATGCTTTTAAAAATAATTTACATTTTCTTTTCACATTAATTTTGTACAGTTGTAAGAACATCTTAAGTATTCTAAAAAAATACAGTTGTTAAATCCCGCCTTCCTCAGTTAGTATCATGTGAAGGCAGGACGTGTCTTCTTGTGGGTTTTCTACTTCAGTATTGTTGTTGTTTTCTTTAACGGAAAAAAGGTTGCCATAGAAATGGAAGGGAAGTAAGTGCAATTCTGTGTGTTTAGTTTTATATCACTTATCTCACTGACAGGCCTTTTTTCACATAACTATTTGCTTCCCTGGTTAAACGTTAAATACAATAAGATTAATAACAGACAGAGAAACCATTAGGCTTTTCAAAATATGTATTTGAAGACACATTAGATATCCTGTAATGGCTACCAACACTTTAGAGAACTACAGATCTTTGTTAATACAGCTTATTAATATAGCTGGAATAAAACAAAAACTAGACTGTACAAGTGCAAAAAATAATCCAATGGCTGTCATGATTAAACAATATCCTTCATACCCCTTTAGGCAGTCTTAAATTGTAAACATTTTAAGGTTTTAGATATTAAACATATGAAGTGTTAAAGACCTACTGTACAGATGCTAACATTTGTAGATATTTTTATATACTATGGTCAAACTTGATGTATGCACCATAGGGAAAAACTGTTTCAAAACTTTCAAAAGGTTAATGCATTTCATTTTTGGACTTATGTGTCTATACATGTTAAATAGAAGATCTAAATCTTTGTTTGAGAGCTCCACCCTCAGTTATTGTTTCCTACCTCAAATTATTGTGCTAACCTCCACATTACTTTCCAATTTCACATCTAACTGCTAAATTTGTTATTTGCCTCAAAACACAAGGTTTTATCTGCAATGCACAAAAGAAACTATCTTATTTGAAACTATCTCTGTCTTTCTTTGGCATAATTCTGTAGACAGTATAGGCACGTGGGAAAATAATACTGTACAGAAAGACTTAACTCAAATGTTGGACACTTTTTATCATTACACTTTTCTTTCCAAAGGACTTCAGAGATTTTCTTTCATCATATTTTTATCATCTTTCATCTTAAACATTATTTTCATATAATATTATTTTCATATATAATATTCAATACATTGAAAATGCAGTGCATTAGATCATGGTTGCATATTCTAGTCAAAAACAAAGCTGGCAGAATTTTGCAGACCACACCATTTCTGTTTAAAAGATAGACCTGCCAGTATGCCCATTTTAAACAGTCTAAAGGTATTTAAGTATTTATTCATGGTGTAATGAATATTATTACTTCATGAAGAAAACATTGCATTGTTTTAGAGCTCCACAGTTCAAACTGAGGAAAGAACATAATATTAGCAACTGAATTTGTGCAGCACAAATGTAGTTGTTGGTTGTTTTTTTTTTCAAAATAAAATGATAAATAAAGAGTCTGAGCCATATTGGGCTGAACTGAAACCTTACTGTTTCGAACTGTACGCATGCAAATGCCACAGTTTCCATGCATCATGAATGCCTTCCTTTTTTTAAGGTTAAAGAAAACCTGCACAAAAATACTCTCTTCTCATGTGATAATCAGCTTATGTGCAAGACCTGTGGGGTAGCCTCATGATTTGTTTCATCTTTTTCTCGAATGAAAGTTTTTTTGAACTCTGACCATACATGGTTTCTTCAAGATGCCGTAGGGTTTGGAAGCCTAAAAATATGCACTTTGAATTTAAACACAAACAAAAAAATGGCTAAGGCTTTTTAATGTTTTCCCTGCATGTATTATATCAGCCATTGTCTTTTTAATTACGTTTTAAGTTGTTTCATTTTAAAATTATCTGAGTGGACCTGTTTCATGCACCAGGCCAAAAAATAAAGGTCAGCATTTGCCTATCTTAGTACAATTTGGTTTACATTTGCATGACTCTCATGCCTCTGTGTTAAATATGGTACTGTAAATTGAATAGGTTTTGAATCTGAGTGTACAGACATCACGCTGTTCTCATTTCACTCACGTCATCATGTAGTGATAAAAACACTTCCTCTTTTTTGCGGTATGCTCAAAAACGCAGCAGTGATGTCTCAGGCTCGCCCCTAGCAACCACAGATGTGTATAAAAAGGAAGCTAGATGACCCTGCAGCAGAGATATTTTAGTGTGACAAAGAGCAAGAGCTGATCTTCTGGAATAAAACCCAAGATGCCAGGATTAATGTTTTCTCAGTCAGTCACAGCACCACTGAAAGAATCTGATCACATGAGTATGGAGCAGAATGATAAAAAGAAGGCTAAGAATTTGTAAGTGAATACTGCATTGGATGCTTTTTATAAAACTCTTCATGCGAGTTCTAACTGAGAGAAGTAGCTGACAGAAGTTAAAATATTTTACAAGCCTGAGATTAATTTTTGCTTTTCAGCAACGTTTCTGTTTGCATACTGTACAGTATGTGTACTGTAGCTGGGATATATTTAACTGTTAGAAATTTGAAAAAATAGAATGCAATGTACTGTAGAGTACCTAACTGCCTAGCTCATAAAATTAAATATTTGTGAGCTCATTTTTATCACAAAATGTAAATTACAGTTTTAAATTAAATCAAATTAAAATTGTATTTACTTTTGCTGCAGAATGCATACAGTAAATAAAAAACAAAAGGTGCCAGCTTAATGTTTTCAAATGTTTAAAAATTCATTGAACTTATAGCCTGGATAAAAGAAATTAATAGTATTTTCTCTTCATTCTGACAGGGGAAAAGACTTCATGTGTCGTCTGCAGTCCATGTTCTCAAATACAACATCCACTGATGAATCTTCAAAACACTCAAGGTACATATTATACATATTACTTGATAGCAATATTAAAATAATGAATATACAGTACAGTATAACTGCTTAAGATTTATACAACACATCTGTTTATCTAATTAACATTTAATTTTGTTCCCAACAGACTTAACCAAGAAGAAATCCTGTTTTGGTCTCAATCACTGGAGAAACTACTTGATTCTAAATGTAAGCAAGTTCTTACTGTATGTTAAGATTTACCTTTTAATAAGAAAGAAAAAATACAAAACTGTCCTGATGCAGCATAAATGCATAAAGAATACAGTTTAAAAAGTTAAAAAATAATGCAAGATGAACAGATAGATAGACAGCCTATATGTGAAAGTATAATTCATTATATATATACTGAATACATTGTATGTAATTATAGAAATTGAATATATATATGTGCATTAACCTCTACTGCATTATACTAATATGTCTGTACTTTTCTAATTGACAGATGGAATGACTATGTTTCGGGCATTTCTGAAATCTGAATTCAGTGATGAGAACATTGAATTCTGGCTGACATGTGAGGACTACAAGAAAATTAAGTCTTCTTCCAGGATGACGTCTAAGGCTAAAAAGATTTATGAGCAATACATTCAAGCTGAGGCTCCAAAGGAGGTGTGTTTTTTTCAATAAACACTAATTAAACAAATTATCACAAAAATCAAATGTATTATTCTGCAGTCCAAAATATTAAACTCTTTTGATAAACAATATGTACTATGAGAAGTTACTAAAGTATGTATAGTCTCTAAAATAGTTCTAAAAATCTTAAACATCTATTCCATCTTCCTGAATTCTGCTTAAAGTCTAAACCTTTTTCTATTTTTTGTGCAGATTAACATTGACCATCAGACAAGAGAAGTTATCAAAGCGAACGTGTTGGCACCCACTATAAACTGTTTTGACGAAGCTCAAAAAATTGTCTACAGCCTAATGGAAAGAGACTCTTATCCCAGGTTTCTGAGATCTGACATTTACAAGAGTCTGTCAAGCAAGCCAGATTCAGTCAAAGGGTGAAGGATGTTCTCAGGAAAACCATGAACATGATCAGCCCAGGCTTCTGACGGAAACTCAAGGATTAACATCCAGAAGAACACGTGATGGGGCTCTCCAAAAGCTTCAGTGAAGATGGAGATGAGATGCTGTGTAGCAGCACGAGGACTGGACCCTTCCAAACACAAGTAATTGAAAGAGAAAGAAGAACGTATGGACAACTGCAAGTGAGGAGAAATGTATGAATAACTCGTGCAGTGTGAACATCCTACAAGAACAAAGAAAAAAAGACAGCATAGACTGTCTAATGGCAGGTGCTTGATGACTCTATAGCATTTTGGATGTAAAATGTAGGTGATTTTTTAGAGAGTAGGAGGATGTCTGACAACACGCTGGGGATTCATCTCACATTTTAGTGCTGTCCAATGAGTCATGAATAAAGATCTGCTGTTTGGACAGTTATACAAGATTAGTTTAATTGAAACTGAAAAAGTTATATTCAAAAGCCATGTTTAAAAAATTCACCACCAACAAATTCTGAAACCTTCAAATCCTGTGATGGGAATTATGACATAAGGGAAAATAACCTTCACACTCATCAAGGAGTCAAGATGGTGTGAGCTGTTTAGCTTGGCATGTGACCATGTTAAAAGTAATGTATCAAATTAGAACAATAAAAGAATTTTAGGACTGTGTTTTTATTATATGTAAACTGTCCATGCCGTTTTTGACACTGTAATTTACAATCCAGTGTAAGGTATATTTTGTTTTTGCATGTCATTATAATTTGAAAAATAAAACAATTATTGTAATGATTTCTTGCATCTGATAATTATTTGAAGAGTTCCATAAATTATCTAAAAGTATTTTGTGCATGAAGGGGAATAATAAAACAAATCCTGACAACAAAAAAACACAGTTTAGTATGAATATGGCCATAGTTGCTTTAGCAAAATAAAGAGTACAAACAACAATTGTAGAACACAGACACTATATGTAAATCTAAGCTGATACAAAGCTCATCTAACATTACCCCTGAAAAATATGCAAATCACAGTTACACCCATTCCTGTTTTTGTAAAAACATAGTCTGTAATATTTTTCATTGTAGAAATAATCATATTGTAAGATGTTATAGCAATTCAATATTGTTTTAATCCATATCCAGGGGATCTAAATTGGTGTAAATGGAAGTTATATCTTATTTTTGGCACAACAGTATGACAACTTGGAATGTGAACTTGTTTCACAATTAAAAAATCAGCATTGTTAGAAAAATACAATTAGCCTGGCTACTTTGGTGTACTTTGGCTTTCCTAATTAGGGAAATATCAAGCTGAAAAGACTAAAACACAAAATTGAAAGATGGCAAACTGCTTATGGGGGCAACCTATTTACTTTAGATTCAGGGACGTGTGAATCTCAGGGTGTTTGTATCTGCTACTTTTTTAATGACTTAAACGAATTGCGAAACTGCATGACTGTGTACAATGTTCTAGTTTCAAAACCACTTCCCTATTTTCTTTTTGTCAGCAGCTAGACGAAAATTAGTTATCACAGTCACATGGTTCCAGAAGCGCGAAAGGACACGTGAACACAATTTGAACCCGGACACCAGTAATACAGGATGTTTTTTACAAAAAATGCATAATTACTAGTAGCTGCAAGAGCATACAGTACTTACTGGTAAAAGAACATTTATTATAAATCATGTGATTTAAAAGTTAAGCAACTTAATTTTGTACAGGAGTTCAATATTTTGAGACTATTCAGAAAGGCTAAAAATCTGCAGGTAAATGAACTTTTAGTCCTGTTTAGTTTTTTTTTTCTGCTGTTCTGAAACATTGAGAGCACCATGTACCTTAAGCTTCCAAAAAATAATTACGCTTTTTTGTCTTTTAAAACACTCGATTCAAGTTCAAGTTCAAGTTCAAGTTTATAGCCATTATACTCATATACAGGTATATGGTATAACGAAATGCTATTTAGCTAGCTCTTTTGTAAGTAGTACAAAAAAACAACAATACAATTGTATAATAAAAGAAAGACAGAGACAACAGGCAGTGTGCAAAACAACAACAGGCAATATGCAAAACAACAAAAGGTAACAGGTAATGTGCAAAACAACATCAGATGTGCAAAAACATACATCAACAGAATGAAATAAAGGATATAAATTATGGGGAGTGAGCTTTTTGACATGTAAGGTAGACATTTCAATGTGTGTTTGAGTTTTTGGTAAGACTCAATGTCACAAATGGATTATTCCACTGCTATATGGTCAAACCTTTATTTTGTTTTGTACCTAATATCAATAACAGCAATAATAGAAACTTTATTTTATAATACAAATAATATAAAGGTCTCAGGCATCTGAGACAATAGTGTTTTAGATACTCACAACATGCTCTTGCATCAATAAACAAAACACAGTATACATAACACAATCTACACCAAATGCCCGTATAAACAAGTATATTTGAAGTTAAGTTTTGAAAACACTCAGAATTCCAGATTTCACATGGAAGAATATTCCTCAGCCTAAGTGAAATGCAGCCCACAGTATGTGTCATCTACAGTTTATGCTCGTGTTCACAAAACAAACAAGAGATCAGTATTAGAGATCCAAAGAGAGTGCAATTAGGGGTGAAATGCATTAGTCCAGATATATAAATAAAAGAGATTCATTTTATGACTTTACGAGCCAAGATTAATATCTTGAAGTCTGTACAAAATTCAAGGGATTTTGTATATGTTCACTAGACCATGATCAAGACAGAATTCTCAGTACCATACGTCTTTTGGAACAGACTCTCAGAATGTCCTTATCGGTGCACTGAGCCTTTAGAAGAAACTTGGTTTGCTTGTCCAAACCTCAGCTGTGTTAGCCAATTGTATGATGGTGCACCTGCTAGAGCTGGGTTTGAGTTGTTCAGGGCTACTTAGCTTGTAGATCAACTGTGGCTTCTTGGACCTCTTTAATGCCCATGAGCTTGCATTAACATCAGTGCCAAAAGTGCTGTTCCTCCTATTCATTATTGTCACTATTCAGAAACAATAGAAAATAATCGACTTTTACAAATTTAACTTGAAACAAATGTTGGTATATGTACAAGTATTCTTATATTCCTGAAATAATAAATTGGACACACTTTTATTGGTGGTAAGTAAACTAAAAACACATTCTGTCATTTAGTAATGGTGAGATTTAATTGCAGTGCAGCATATCAGACACAGGATAAAGCTATGCAACCTTTCTTCTGAAATCACGCAGAACATTTTAATATTATTAATTGTTTTTTTATCCTTTTTTATCTTGTATGTAATGTGCTGCATAGATTTATACAACTACTATAAAAGGTAAAACTTTGCAATATTTCTTGTGCAATCATACAAGATGATGTAATTAGTTGTTTTTTTTCTTTTTTATAAAAAATTATTACAATATATGCTACCTATCATTGTGCATCAGACATACTTTTGTGTGATTATGATATTCAGTTTAAGTACTGTATTTGTTTTCATTTGAAATTTTAACCTGTTTTCCTGTCAAGTGTCTGTGGGGTTTTCTACAGGATGCACTGAAGAGAAACAGGAAGATTAAGTTTCAGTTTCTTATATTACTGTGATTTATAAGAAGAGAACACTGTTGTCTGCAGAGGTCTATGTAAGGTCATGCAAGGATAAACTGGTTATAGCTGATCAAATGAAATAATTATCATGATATTATAATGGCAACATTTAAATATAATTACTACAAAATGTATGTACCTTTTTAAAAAAAGGAATAAGGATTTTGGGGGTGGCATGTGGTGTACAAGTTAGTGTTGCTGCCCACGGCATTGGGGCTCTAGGTACAATTCCTGGGGTATTGTCTGTGTAGAGTTTGTAAGTGTATTTTCTCCCCATGTTAAAGTGAGTTTCCTCTGGGTGCTCCCACAGTCCGAAGACATATTGGTAGATTAATTGGCTTCTGGGAGAATTGGTTCTGGGTGTGAGTGTGTGCCCTGCTATGGACTGGTGCCCTGTCCAGGGTGTATTTTATCTTGCTCCTGTTGCTTGCTGGGATAGGCTCCAACTCCCCCACAACTCTAAAGTTGGGTGAAAACATTACAAAATGTATGCATGAAATATCCAATTTCATTTGATAATTAGTCATGGTCACTACCTTATTCTTTAGTGTGAGCATAAAACCTGGATAACTGAGTTTATAATACGCCAGGTACAGTATAATGGTATTACCCTTTTTATGTCTCAAAATAATTCAATGCTTTATGTTCAGGGATGAAGGTTTTGATGAACCAGATACAGCACACATACAGTTTGGCACAGCACAGGTAATTCCTTGTGTGCTTATGATCACAGTTTGAATCACATGGTGCAACTACCTACAATGTGTAGAACATCCATGCATAGACATGCTTTTATATGCAGCTGTCACATTATGTTCAACCTGAGATGGGAGTTGAAAGGGCAGGAGATGAAGGACAGTACAGATGAATAGTGCACAATCCTGCAGTACCTAATAAGCCTTAGGAGACAGTCAAGGTGGTGAGCCAAGATTGGTTTTGGTGACACTACCACATGTTCTTGAATTTTGTGAAAACTGTTCAAAACCCACAGATGCAACCTGATTGAAACCAATATTCGCATAGTTATAGATCTCTTTATTCACTCTGGGAGGTTAATTGAATGAGTAACATGGGTGTTACACAAGATGTGCTATTATTATAGTCTTCATCACTCTACCCTCTATAGAATTATATTGGTTATTCTGATATCATCTTCCAACTAGCATGTGTACTGTACGTAGAGCATACATTTTTCTGGTATAAGGTATAAGGTATTTATACTGGTGTTTGTAATTAGAACCGGGCTATGGAGTATTTTTAAGGCTTTAGTGGATGTCTTTCTGTGGAGATTGTTCACCAAAGAACATTAAAACAGTTTTTTTATTTGCATTACTTTCATTCGAGAGTGTGATTGCTTTTCTTTTTATCCTTTTATCCAATCCAATACAATACAATAGTCGCTGGGGAGCCAGAGGATACCCCAGCAAACAATGGGCGCAAGGCAGGGTACACTCTGGATGGGTTGCCAGTCTATTAAGAATTAATTTCCTAAATTAATTTAGAACATCTAATTACCAAAAGCATTTAATCCACATCCCTGCAACACCTCCATCATCAATCTAGGAAAGGCAGACAGTTCTTAGGATTCATCTAGGCAACTTGCATCTACAGGTTATCTTCCTGCTTTCTTGCTGTGACCCTAAAATTTAAAAGACTCTGTGTTATGTGTGACGGATATGACTCTTGCAGGCCTGCAAGCTTCTGTTGAGCAAAAGGTATAGTCGATGCACTCAGAGCTGAGAAATCCTCCGCTAAAACTATCACACCCCACTCTAGGAGTGGTCAGCCAGTTTTGGGCCACTCCCAGGGTAGGAGGCTCTGAACCCAAGTTGAAATTGAGCTACCAAGGAGCCTGCATAAAAACATTGTTAATGTCAATACCAGATACAAATGATTAGATATATACAAGCTTAATCTTTATGGTACATTTAAAGACTTTGTTGAGTTAGTTCATTTCAGCAAGATCAACATCTATTGCCCTGTCTGTGTAATACAATGTACAGATGGTGTTATTTATAGGACATACACTGTATTTGTTTTCTGTCTAGATTCCTACACTTTCTGAAGCAGGTATATTAGTACATTATCTGTTTTTGTCTCCCAGATTCAATTTGCTCGATATGCATCCTTACTGCCCTGGAAGACTTCAATAATGTCAGATACTTTCCTGTTTATAACTCTTCTGAAGTGAATCGGGCCATCATGTATTTTTTTAGAAATTCCAGGGTGTCGTTCTCATCTAGTCTAGTTTTGCCTCATTCCTCTAAGAAAGAAATACTAAAGTTGCTGCCGTTCATTATTGTGTCTGTCTTTATGATTTGTTATTCATATCCACCTATTTATTTCTGCCAACAATCATCGGGGGGGACTAGTTTATTAATGTTCGTTTGACTTTATTGGTGAATGTTTTCTAATTATAGACAGTTACCATAATAGGCAGCCATAACTTCCAAATAACTTCTAGATCAATGTTTTAAATTAAGCAAGAAGAGCAAAACACCCACTGTACATATGATTAGCTTCTGTAAATGCTGAAACTGTCCTATAAGTGCAGTGTAGCTTTACAGAAATTAGCTTTACCTGGTGTTCATACAAAGGAAATTGTAGATATTGAAATGGAACACTCAACGTTACTTGTAGATATCAGTAGAGGTTGTGTAGATAAATATAAAACAATACATTGGTCATTCTGAATAACAGCAAAACCTAAATTTACCATTTGTAATTTATGATAACAGTTCTGAATCCTTTGTAAAATTGTAACTTTATTATTTTGTGATTATTATGATTTTTTGTTACTGTAACAGATTTTGTTGTTGCAGATAGTGCTGTTTTATAACGCTGTGTACAACTAAGAGAGCAATGCTCAGTTCAGAACACTTCCTATATATATGATAATGGGCATGATAAGGAAAAATAAATGATTGCTTTCCAACAGGTCTATAAGATTCGTAGGTTTACAATATAATTATCAGGCAGTATGTGTTTAAAATAAGAAGTCTTTGTGTAGAATGAGACACAGCATTTGCACTAAACTATGCACAGTAATATCTTAAACCACCCACACGCTGTCTTGTCTAACCAACTGTCTAAAACTTTATCTAGTTTAATCCGTGATGATATATGGCTCTGTTTGTGATGGGAAAAAAGAGAAAATGTAATTCCAAGCCATTTTTTAAAGAAGCTATACTGTAGTTCTCAAGATTTAATTAAAATCATTTAAGGAAAGTGAGATTTTATACATATAATCTGTATGCTTTGTAAAAGCTTTTTATTTAGCTTATAAACTTTACAAGGTCATTCATTATCTAATAAACAGTACCTCTTCCATTTCTTGAATCTTAAAATAGCTCTTATTTGATCAAAGGTTATCTGAAAAGTCATATAGGCCTAGAGTATGCACTTAAGTGTTTAATAATAATTCCTTGAATTTGTACTGCATGTTGTATCAAGAAAGATATCAGAGCAGTTTAAATGCAATCGGAGAGAACTTGATTGTCTAAATTTACATATACATTATATATATGTGTACAAATAATAGGTTTATTTCATGCTGAAAAGAGAAGAAAGAAGCACAACGTTTCGGCTGTGGAGCCTTCTTCGAGTGTGACACAGACGAAATGTTGTGTTTTCTTTCTTCTCTTTTCAGCATGGAATAAACCTATTACTTGTTCCTTTGCAGCCTATGCTTGCTGATGCAGCTACCCACCTGAACTACTTCATATATACTGTATATGTGTACACATATTATTGTTACATTATGTTACACATTACTAGTAACGCTTCAAAAGTTCATAAATTGAATTTATTTAAAATGATATGTGTAAAATATATATAATTTACACCTGATTTATTTAAGGGTTGTGGGAAATCATTAGTATTCAAAACCTCCTCCCTTTAATCAAACTGAGAAGGCATACAACCTCTGCCACAGCCTTTTTATCACATTCTTCCTCCTCCTACTCACAAGTCAGTAACTATTTCTGTATGAGTTATCTGAAAGCACTACGGTAGGTTATTGTGCTGAATTAATGTATCACAGTACCAGTAATCACCAACTACTGTACATAGTATTATTAAAGGGAAGTCTGATAGAATCATTTTCATGTGGGATATAATATTAGTAATATACTTATAAAAAATGTTTTTGTACCATGACAGTGAAGTTTGAGGTAAAGTGTCTAATAAACTTTTTCCATGGCTTTTAATCTTTATCAGCTTTGTGAGGGCTTTGTAAGGCAGTTTTTTATGATACAACTATGTTTTTTGGGTAACCATTAGGCCAAAGTGTTTAACAATTTTTTTGATTACTATGTATTTATTTAGATCTAAAAGTTCAATGTGAATAATCTTTTGATATTTGTTGTTTTTGTTCACTATCAGTGTGTATTGAGGGTTTCACATTTTGTAGGTACAGACATTTTATAAACACAGGAATAAAAATATATATATATAAACATTATACACATACAATACATAACCATTTTGGAACAGCTTAAAGTATATGAAAAAACATAAGATAGAAAAGGTTAACCTTTATGTATGTATACGATTAGGAATTATAAGCCCTGAATGGTATTATTAGTAGCAAAAGAAGTAATAATAATAAGCATTCACATGCCATTGTAGTACAGATTAATATAACAAGCACCACAAAGGCCAAAAGCAAAATAAATATAATGTAATGCTATTTACTAACCCAATAGCATTAGTGTTGGAGATTATTTCTAGGGTAGTTGCTATGGAAACTCCAGACTGTGACGTACTATGGCTATCACTGTTGTTATTGCCTCTTAGGTGTCTAATGTATTGCAATGAACGTCCATTCTCCCTGGATGTCTGTGTTCTTTTCATGCTCTTTTATCTATGTACATACAGTGCTTTGCAAAAGTATTCAGACCCATGTACAGCTTCTACATTTTGTTACTTTAAAGCTTGCTCACATAACACTATAAAGTAGTTTTTAATGTCTGTTGTAAACCTAGCCTACACGCATTCAAAGAAAAACAAGAATGAGAAGTAAATAAATAATTTTGTAAAAAGAAAAATGAAAAAGTCATGATTGTTTATTTATTCAAACTGTATATGGTGGCCAATCTAAATTAATTTCGGTGCTAGAATTACCTTATTGAGCCAGACAAACAGTTGAGTGGTCACTGTGTACATTTGTAAGTGGATTTCACATTACAAACACCTAGATTCAACCATTAAGACCAAGGAGCTTTCAGAGCAAGTCAGGGAAAGCACAGATAAGGACTGTACAAAAGCCATACCAAAGTCTCTAAATATCCCTGTAAGCACATTCAATTCAATCATCAGGAAATTGAAGATGCATGGTACCACCCAGGAAATGCTTGGATCAGGCTGTCCCTACAGTATGTCTCCTAGAGTGAGCAGCCAGGCAAGGAGAAAACTAGTAAGGGAACTTTGTATGAGCTGCAGAGTTCAGTGGCTGAGAGGATGGAAATGTGCATCAGTCAGCAATGTCCCCATTACTCTACAAGTCTGGCATGTAGATGGAGGGAAAACCCATCTCACATTACGCATGGAGTGTGCAACAAAGTCCTCAGTTATCCTGCAAAAATATGCAAAAATGTGCAGTGGTCAGATGATACCAAACTGCAACTTTTTGTTAAAAATGCTACACTTTACATTTCGTAAAGACCAAAAATAGCACATTTCCCATTCAGTGCCATCCCTACAGTCAAGGGGAACATGTTTATGGTGAAAGTTATGAATTTGGACTTTCCTGCCATTGTTGAATCTGCTTCTATTGGGCATTACAAAAGGGTCTGCATATAACCAATTTTATAGAAGAACTATGGTTATTTTGGTGTTAGCGTCATGCAATGGGGATGCTTCTCATCAGCGGGGACTGGAAAACTTGTTAGGATTGAAGCAAAATAGATGGAAGAAAGTACAGGCAAATACTAGATGAAAACCAGTTTCAGTCTGCCAAAGGTTTAACCTGACCAAAGCTACACTGGCATGACTTGGGAATAAGAAAGTGAATATCCTCTAGTGGTCCAGTCAAAGTCTAGAATTTAATCCTGCTGAGAATCTGTGGAAAGACTTGAAAACAGCTGTTCATAAGCAATCCCCAATGCAACTTCAGAGAGCACAAGTAAATCTGCCAAGAATTCACAGAAATTGCACCTAAACAGTGTGCAAAGTTAGTAGAGACTCAAACAAAAAGATTCGACAAAAGTTCTTGAGTTCACAGGTCTGAATACTTATACATTCAACATATTTCAGCTTTTTCTCTTTAGATTTTTACCGACATTTACCTGACATCTTGCCCTTACATGTTTTGTATTGTACATACACATTTCATAAAAGAAAAACATGAGTTTCATTTCTAGAGCATGCCTCTTTTAAACTAGAAAGTCGGTAGTGCTTTCTAAAGAAACAATAATTGACGTTCAAATTATACATATTTTAAAGTTTCAAATGCACACACAGATCATTTAGCTACTGGAAGCTAGAATGGCTATTGTCACCTTCTTTTATATGGACAGTAGTGACTGGTAAAGGACAATGCTGGCATTGCAGAAATTAACCTTCTCTTTTTTTACAACATAGAAACAGATCAGATAATGCAACAAAAATATAATGTACCTGAACTATAAAAAATGTAAACAATTAAAAATTAAATTAAAGGTGTTTGACGTTGTTTTAATTTGATTAAATGAGCATTTAATTTATAGGAGATTATAGTTTTTTTAAGTAAGATAGCCAATGTAGACAACTAAAGGCATTTATAGTCTACTATAAAGATGGCTTTTATAATTTTTAAAGAAATACATTTCTCTCTTCATGCTCCAAAACGTGGAGGATGAGTAACTACCCACTTTTAATACATCTAGATGACATATGTTATATCTTAAAACATGTTTTGGCATTTGTTTTCTATAGTACTGTACATATAAAAAGTAGCCACGTCCATAATAATACCTCTTGATCCTACATAAGAATTTTTTTATGCCAAAATGAAATTGTATGACTGGTTTTGTTTGCAGTAGCTGGGAGAGGTTAACAGGTGAAGCTATGCAGCAACAGATTTCTACACACTCTTTTGCTTTGAAATGGAACATTTTGTAAGAGGTTGACACACAAGAAGTGAAATGTATTACGCAATATTTTGCTGGCTTTGAATTTAACAGCTGCATACTATATTCTGTGCTACCTACAAAATGATGCTTATTTCAGTAGTACATGGATAAGTTCATGGTACAAGCCTGTTTTTTTCCTGCTTAGCTTATCAAAGCTGGGAGGTGTTTGGAACGGGCTCAGTTTACACTCCTGAAGTCTTACAATTGTTTTAATGGACATTCTTGGAACCTGATAATTGGCCTAATAAGATACTGAAGCATTATTAACTGCTGATTTGTTATTTGTCCATCTGAAAGAAGCTATATTGAAACTGTTTATCCATTATCCACAGGTGCTTCATACACAGCAAACCAGACCCTAATCCCAGATACAGGGCACAAAGCAAAAATACACCCTGACAAGGTGCCATTGTATCCCAGGGTACACACATGGACAATTTAGAGAAACCAATGAATAATAATAATAATAATAATAATAATAATAATAATAATAATAATAATAATAATAATAAATAATTGCTTACACTTATATTGCGCTTTTCTGGACACTCCACTCAAAGCGCTTTACAGGTAATGGGGACTCCCCTCCACCAACACTGGTGTGCAGCATCCACCTGGATGATGCGACGGCAGCCATAGTGCGCCAGAACGCTCACCACACATCAGCTATCAGTGGGGAGGAGAGCAGAGTAATGAAACCAATTCATAGATAGGGATTATTAGGAGGCCATGATTGGTAAGGGCCAATGGGAAATTTGGCCAGGACACCGGGGTTACACCCCTACACTTTTCGAGAAACGCCCTGGGATTTTTAATGACCACAGAGAGTCAGGACCTCGGTTTTACATCTCATCCGAAGGACAGCACCAGTTCATAGTATAGTATCCCCATCACTATACTGGGGCATTAGGACCCACATGGACCACAGGTTAAACTAGCCAGCATGTCTTTTGAAAGTGAGTAGAAACTGGGGCATTACTGTGCTGCTCTCCCTGGTCCATAATAATGTTCCACTGCAAGACTGTTCCTGTTGTTAACACTTATTGGATTTATTACTGAAGGTAAACGGGTAAATTTAGAAATATCAAAATAAAAGGACAGTGTACTTGGAAGTATCTTTTCACACTTATAAACATTTGTTTGGTCAATTATTAATGTATCCCTTTATATGAAACAAACTTTCAGTATATGTGTTTACTAGTATAAACTTCCTTATCTGAGTTTATGAACTCACGCAAATAAGTTTGCATTGCGATTCCTTTGGCAGCCTGCTTTTATTTACAATTTGAATAATGTGGATTAATACAAAGCTGGTATTCATGTCAAAGCCTGTTACAGATATATTTGCATTACATCATTTAGGAAATGGAAAAAGTACAGTTTTTAGAGCACAGATGCTGTAAACACCTTGTGTAAGGAACTAATTTAAATAAATAACTTATGCATTATGAAGCAGTGAAAAGCACTTTCAAATCCAAAATCAAATTAATATTGTTTATTTTCAGTTTTCCTTAGCAGTTTATTCAGTTCATGCCAGGTTACAAGCAGTTTGGTATGCTCTGACCATGCAAGTATTTAATGAGGCATTTTGAAGTTCACGCAGTAATCAGCTGTAGGCGGTGTGAAAGGAAACAATTTACACATACTGTAAAAGAAGAAAAACAAAATGGAAAAAGAGTTTGTTAGTTTATGGTGGGACTGAAGAGGTGGTCTTATTTTAAAACAGATGCAGACATCTCTGCCTACTCATGTAATGCACTCACAGCTCGGCACACGAAAGGTCACAACTAAAGGTTTGCAGACTGCATACCTCAGAAAGAAATACGTGGGCTGTATTGTTTCCAATGCTCTTTCATACAAATTACAAAGTAAATAAGCATTCTTCATATTAGTTTTGTTTCTTTTTAAAACAAACTTGAACATTTTGGTATTATGACATTCAAGAACCCCATAAATGACAAGCTACAAAACATAGTAAGTATATTTACTTTCAGGAGTATTTAATTTTTTTTTTCAGTTTTAAGATCTAATATGAAAAATGGGGAAGAAGTCATAAAGTTGTCGGTGTTCATTTTCTTTTCTTTTTTTTTCTTTTTGTTTTAAGAACATACAAACACAGATTCCCAAGTCTGCAATTGAACCCAGGCCCTCAGCATCATGAGACAGCAATACTAATACTGCACCACCACGCTGTCCTATGATGATAATGATGATGTAGTAGTAGTAGTAGTAGTAGTTTGCAAGATGTCAGAGAAAGATTTGTTTGCATGGAGTTAAATTGCAGTCATTATGTACAGTCAGAGTAATCTGAATGTACTCAAGGCTTCAAACATTTATAGATTTCACAATTATAACAACTAAATTACATAGAATATTAAGGTTGAGGTATATCATCTTAATTTTAATACAAAGGAAAATGAGTCATTAGTGTAATTTTTTAATGTTTTCTAGTATAGTACTCGGTAGACTCCGATTAGAGGCACTCCCTGTCAGACAGCGGTCTTAGTAGAATTTAATGATGGTGGACAGAGAGGCTCAAAATGTCCCA
Organism: Lepisosteus platostomus; assembly: GCF_059453375.1. Lineage (NCBI taxonomy): Eukaryota > Metazoa > Chordata > Actinopteri > Semionotiformes > Lepisosteidae > Lepisosteus > Lepisosteus platostomus. The sequence continues at coordinate 12,344,644 of NC_142621.1, read as the reverse complement.
TGATTTTCACAATTTCTGATAAAAATAATTCCATTGTGATTTTCATTGTGTTGTGTTCCTTCTTTCTTTGACTGTTTTCAGTTTAGGGCTTTAATAGACTTAATCAGGTTTCTCTAACAATTACCATCTATTTTCCCCTCTTGATAAAATTCTCAGTCCCTGGTGATGAGTGGCAGCCACATAAAATAAAACACCTTGCTTTATAGTAGAGATGGTGTTGCCTTAGTGATGCTCTGAGTTCAGTTTGCTCCAGATATAACTCTCAAATTTAAGTTAAAAAAAAATTGTGTCATTTGTGTTTGTTCCAAAAATATTTTGCCATGTCTCTTAAATGCACAGTGTTGTACACTTAATGCAGGATTTGAGATGGTTTTGCAACACAGGCCAGCTTTGTGGAATGATCAGGATATTAACAGTAACTGCTGTTACTGTTGGTCTCATGGTGGCATTCCTAACCAGATTCCTTTTGCCCAGCTGCTCAGTTTGGAGGAACAGCCTGATCTAGCCTAGCCTATTGGTTGGGTGGTACTATACACTTTTCTCTTTGAAATAATCAACTTCACCCTGTTTAAAGGGACATTCACTGTTTTTTATTTTTGCACTCTTCTCCCGATCTGTGACTTTCGCCAACTTTATCCCCAAGACATTTTTAAAGCTTCCTGGTGTTCATAGACTATCTGATTGGGAGAACTTACAGAGACTAGTATATTTATGCTGAAAGCATGTGAACCACTGTTATTGCACACAGAGGCCATTGAATTGAACACGTAACTTTTCAAAGTAATTTAAGTAGTTTGTCATAACAAAGGGATTAAATACTTAACCTAACAACGAAGTGCAGTGTTTTATTTTTCTTTCTGGTTTCTGGTTTCTGGTTAATGCTGACATTCAAGATTAAGATTACAAAAATCACTGTAAAAGTGTATACATTAATTACACCAGGTGCACTTCAGGTGCTGTGTATCACTGCCTCCCTTATAAAATTCTTTTAAAATGGTAATGCTGAGGTGGTAACATTTGACATGGTCAAGACAAAGTTCAGAATTTTGAAATCTAGACTGTTAACAGATGATTCTTTTATCAAAAATTAAAACAAAAAAGAAACTTTTCAAGTACTGTTGCAGAAATGCTAATTATTGTGAAGTTCTAAAACATTAACCTCCTTGTGACACAAGCATTATTTCAGGGTAAAAGTGGTGGGATACTGCAGTTGCCGAAATTAACCACATCTTTTTTGTTTCACTGTAGCAATGACCTGTGGCTCATGAAGAAAACAGTTCTATCTTTCGACAGCATTCATTTTGTGCAGTATCTGTAACATTCAGTGGCACATGAAGCAAATGTGAGCTGAGATTCATGTTTTCAAAATGGAATGAAACCTCCTGTGTAATACAAGAGGCTCTCCATTGTACTTCAGCCAACAAAATGTTTGACCACAACAGCAGTATTACCTCTACAATCTGGGAATCACTCGTTCAAACTCAAGTCTATCACTATCCTATAGCCAGTAGGCAGGAAGCTTGAAGTCCCTAGTGCCATAATTAAACTAACTGCATGGTCACTGCATAAGATTAATTACAGCTGGCTAGACGTTTCTCGGCTTAATTCACATTGTCAACTCCTCAGTGCTACAGGAAGCCTGCAGGATACTGGTGTATTGACAGGGTGTGGCGTCATGCCCTTATGAGTTTCTGTTTAGGATTGCAGTTGGAAAGGAAATGATTGTCTAAATGAGTGCATGTCCTGCGTACAACTTTGAGGTGTCATTTTCCACAGGTCAGGTCAGGAGCAGAGCCCACGTCAGTCTGCAAATTATTTGGTGATTATAATTACATCATATGATAAATGACATATGAGATTATGATGCATGTTTTTCTTAGATACTCATTTTTTAACCAGCTTTTCCAGTTCCTGGTCGCAGGGGAGCTACTGTGCTGGCCCGTTTTTGATCATTTTGAAATGTGATTTTTCTCATTTATCTCACTTCTAAATAGAGCATGTGCCCTCGATTTGTTAGGGTTATAAATATTTGTCACATAAAATAACTGGCATTTTCATTCCACCTTTTTACCTTGAATAGGTCAAAGGGTAGTGTATTTCTACTGCATACTATACATATTATTGTCATGGCCTGTTAGGAGAACTCTGACGTTGCTCAGAGAGTTGCATCAGTCACTATTTGTGCTTTGACCACAGCTTTTAATGTTCCGAAAAATCCTGTAGATTCATAAGGATGGTCATATTTTCCTAAGGGTAAAACCACTATAAAATTTTATGACTGTGTTAATATTTACCCAGGTTATACTGTAGTTCCCTGATTCAAACAATACTGTTAACAGATCCTCTGCACTTAACAAATTTAGCTTTCAAGGAAAAGATACATATTTTCAAACAAAAGTATAATCAAAGCTTTTCACAGGGGTTTTGGGCAGTCAGAGGTGACAGTATTTGGAATAATTAACAATTGAAAATGAAGCTACAAATGAAAAATAAGTAAAAATATGAGGGCTTAAAAAACAGGTAATAGGACTTCAGCAGGAACCAAAGTAGGACTTTGAACTCTGTTGTTTCATCTCTGATTTTTTTATTAGTCATCCCCATGAATGAACAACAGAAGAACGGATTTAAAATGAAACCTTTACTTCATGGGCAAATTGTCCCCCACAAAGATTCAAACTTAAAAAATAAAAAATAAAATTTAAATGAAAAAATGAAAAGGCATAAAGGACCTTTTAAAACATGAGAAGCACATAACTTGTCAAGAGAAGTGAGCATTGTGTTTTCCATAGGAAAAAAAAAGGTTTCTGTTTCTACCACAACCAACTATAGACAGACTCCAATGCCAAATTCACCAGTGTAGATAGCAAGCACGAAGAAACAGAATTACAGCTATGCTCATCTGATAAAGCAAAGTGTTAATTTTCTGTACTTTAGCAAGAGTTACGCCTGTGCTTTGCCTGTGGCAGTACTTTGTGTACTTTATACGTCACAGCTGTACCCTAGTGAGAACTTTTCTTACTCACGTAACACATTGAACAATTTGTCACCGGGCAGCCAATGGTTTTCCAGAGCAGGTACATGTAAATCTAACACCGCCTCCATGTCTGAAACGCTACACAGAGGACATAAAGCTCCACACAAACCAGATTGAAAAAGACAGTGAGGTCTGTAGGAAGTATTTGTGAATAAAGGATGCAGAGTACATTATTTTTGCCCCTGTTGTACAGCTCAGAACAAATGGATATGGCTTGCTTTAGCGGTGAAGAGACGTCAGAGGTCCCGGTTGAAAACAAAAGAAACAAGTAAGTATCTAAATAATGATAACATTTGCATTTTCACTATGATTTATAGATTCTTCTACAGTGTGCAAGAGTGGAAAATATGGCATAAATATGCTTATATAATTTTTAGCAGTACATACTGTACAATGCAGTGTAGTGTTTAACTATAATCATATACTACAACTAGGAACTAGAGGTAATAATAAGAAGAGAAGCTGTATACAAGGAGAGATACAGATACCTATAATGTGGCATTTTGTTTCCAATAACAGACAAAATAACTGGAGATCAAGGATAAGCTACTTCTTGCAAAAATCCTCCTCTAAGGAAGCCCATTCCTCAAGACGTAAAGCCTACAGGTAACATACTGTATACAATCAGATTTTAAACTTTTTGAAAGATATGTTTAAGAATACATGTAAATTATATATGGCTTACTATGGGATTTTAATTTTGCATCTGAGTGTTATTGATGACACTCAGTGAAATTTCATTCTAAAAAATCATGTTCTTTCATGACAGACCTACAGTTGAAGAAGTAAACCAATGGAGTCAGTCTCTTGAAAAACTTCTGTCACATAAATGTAAGTTTTGTTTTCTTTCTTTATCATGTCAAGGATTTTGAAGTGAATATGCTAGACATCAGAGCGGGGCCTAAGTCAACAGGGCACAGGAATTTGTTTCTGTTATTTGTCTCTCAATAAATATATGTGCATTAACAGGAAAAATACAGAGAAACAATGCTACACACATGCTGCAGTGGGCTTATGATTAAAGTGGCTTTGTGTAAGCTTTGTGTTACTGCTTGGTTTTGCAAGTACGTTTACAATGTTTTTCTGTCTACATTATAGTATTTGTTCGATAAGATGTTTATTTTTTCCTTCCTTTTAAAAGTATTATTTTCTCTCATGTATTGCAGATGGACAGGCTGCATTCCGGATATTCCTGAAATCAGAGTTCTGTGAAGAGAATATCGAGTTCTGGCTTGCCTGTGAAGATTTCAGAAAGATCAAGTCACCAGCGAAGCGAGCCTCTAGGGCAAATACAATTTATAACAAATTCATCAAGAGTCAGGCCCCAAAAGAGGTCAGAATGCATTTAATGACATTATTAAAAAATGTTTCAAGTGGGTAGCTGCATCAGCATGCGTAGGCTTTAAAGGAACAAGTAATAGGTTTACTCCATGCTGAAAATGTTGTTTCGGCCATGGAGCTCATACCTGAAGAAGGCTCCACGGCTGAAACGTTGTGTTTTCTTTCTTCTCTTTTCAGCATGGAATAAACTTATTACTTGATTATTTAAAAATGACTAAATTACTGACACCTTTAATTCCTACACGCTGGGTTTTTGTGACTGATATTTTTCATTCTCTTAATTAAATATAATTTCTTTAAAAGTGTATTTATTATATATGGAATAAAATTCTTTAGAAATATTCTGACGTCTTATATCTGCTATTATTTATTTGTTTCAGATCAATTTGGATTTTCATACAAAAGATACCATCATTCAGAATCTTCAGGTGCCAATGACCTCTTGCTTTAATGCTGCACAGAAAAGAGTCTACAACCTAATGGAGAATAATTCATACCCACGATTTTTACAGTCAGAAATTTACAAAGAACTGTGGGCAATATCTCAAGGGAAAGGGAAATACCTGAAATCATGAACCACAACCAGGGGCTTGCATAGTTTGAAAGCCTATGGAGCCATAGCCTATGGCTATGGAGTTTGCATAGCCAGATTGCAGAAAATACTGTACAGAAAACAGTATCCACATCACCACAGAACTCTGTTTTTAAAAGATCCCTTGTGAGTCCAAGGAGAAGGTTCACTGTGTGATATGAGCTGTTTTTAAGACAAAGGTAATAGGTGACCATAGAGTGACAAGATGCATGTAAAACAAACTTAATAACAATTTATGTATTTATGTATATACTTTCAATTTCAAGTTATTTTGTAAATTAAGTAATTCTTCCATGAGCAGTACAGTAACTAGAAAAAATTATAACCAAAAAAAGAATATATGTTCACACTAAAGTGCCTGAAACTGTATGAAAAGTCGAACATATTAAGTTAATTTGTGGAATGGTATATGAGCAAGTTACATTTTCTAGTACCTTTTCTGCTGGTCCACATGGAACCCAATTCATACAGCTAAAGACAGGTAATCACTTGATTCCAAGCATTCCTTGGCTTGTAATAAGTCATGGCCAAAAATAGCTACATACTGTACATCCCATCACAATGAACAGTTTACATACTGTATAATTACTGACACAACATTTGTTTTCCAAATTCGGATTGATCTTAAGAAACAGAGTCCGTAAACAGTGTTTAAAGGGTAACTCTACACTTTTCAGAAATTATAATTTTAATAAGAGTTTTATTTCGTTCATTTACATGAATGATTTAATTCTTTATCTAAGACATGGCTTATATTTTAGTATTATACTGTAATTCGAAAGGCTGTGGGTTGCTATGTTATGCCATTGCCATGTTAAAAGTTATGTGAAACATTTAAAAATTCATTTCAGGAACAACAACTTCCTGTTTCTTTGAATAACAGAATCTAAATGGAAAATGAATAAAGAGTGTGTTTCCTGAACCTCAGGCAAATAAGTCAAGAATGTGAATGTACTGAATTATATATATATATTCTTTATTTTGTATCTTTTATTTTCTTTAGAATTCTACAAAATCACAATTGGGGTTGATTCTCAAGAGCTCATACTTATTGAATCCCCAAGTAAATGTTAAAAACACAGGAATATGTAATTGTATGCTGCTATGTTTTTACATTTACAATTACATTTGATGGATATATGACTTTCTGAACATACAGTAAACGATATTTTAGACTCAAACTGAAACAGCAGCTGGACTGCAAGTTAGTTATATTAACTTATTTTTATACTGTTGTAACAATTTACCTGGTCTGTATATTTTGTTTTCTAAATACATTTTCTTCATAATCTTGTACACCTCATTGTTGATTCAGTGTTATTCCTGCATTTAATTGCCTGTTCCATGTTTTTAAGCCCGTGGAAGGATTTATGGAGATAATCGATAAAAAAGTACAGATTGTCTTAGAGAAAAAGTGAAATCCCTAATATGATAGACACCATCACCTAGATATTTACATCTAGATTACATTTGCCAAATGTCTGCACCTCAGATTAATGATGATAGTATAATACCTATACAAAAATTAGAATAGGGATTTTGTAATATCCTAAATCTAATCAGATATAACATATTATTATTATTTCATTTTAATTAATGAAATCACCATACAATGCCTCCCAAAAGTATTGGGACAGTGAAGTCTAAATTAGAATTTTAACTATGAACTCTAATAATCATTTTTAATGAAAAAACTTGACTGATAAACACAACTCCTCTTTGAAGGGACAAAAGTATTGAGACAATTGGCTGACAGGTGTCTCCTCTTGTTCAGGTGTTTGTTGTTGGGCAATTAGGCACTCATAAAAGAGTGGCCATCCTACCAGTTCGTCTTGCTTTGACTTTGGTAACTGAAAAGCAACTCAAACTGACCAGTTTACTGTTAATGAGCTGCAAGCAATTATGAAGCTGAAAGAAAAAAACGGGGCATACCAAATATGATATGAGAGTAAAAAATCAACATTAGAATCTGCTTGGAAGTGCAAAAGCTAAGCAAGTACAGTTGGTGAACAAAGTTTCATGGAGGGATGATACCAAGATAAAATCATTAATATGATGAACTGCAGCACGGATGAGGCACAGTGAGTTGTTTCTTTGCTGCTTTATGGGCTGCATGTTAAGTTTGCTACCCAGGCTGTTTTATAGTTTTCCTCTGCCTTGTTTTCTGCTGACAATTCCTTACATTATATCTCTTTCTAATGAGGCTTCTTGTCTAACCACATGTCTAAAACACTGCAGCTTGCTTTTCTTCACTTAGATAATTATACAACTTATAAAGTTGGAACAATCCAGTAGGCAAAACCTGCAGCGAAGGCTTGGCAGGGTATCTCAGACTCTTACATAAACAGTTTGGTTGGTGAGCTCTGTGGATGCCAGATTTATTACCTCAAAGGGATATGCAACCAAATATGGATTTTTTACACTCTGAAATTTGTTTAAAGTAAATGTGTCCCAATACTTATGGTCATTTGACATCCCAAAGTTGAACAGAAAGTATGTTTTCTGTTCTAATCTATGCATGGAATAACCCAAAAAGTATACTGCATACAGTAGTACTTAAATTAAACTTCTCACAAATGCAAATTGTATGAAGGTAGAGCAACACATAAGCTTCTGTAGCCAAAACTAAGTCACATGGTGATATACTTAAAAGGGAAATTGTTTCATTTTAAAAATGTAATTTAAAGAAAAAACCTAGCTATTAGTTGTGTACTTAGCGATTCCGAATTAATAATGTCATGGTTGTTTCAACTGTAGAATAAATGAAGAACAATGATTCAATTCAGCATATTTTTTTCTTCCCTGGATGGAATGTGTGTTTTATTGATTTTACGAGATACGAACATGTACATGCCTGATAACACAGTTTGGTTAAGAAAATGCTGTACAGGATTTAAGCAGAACTTGCACAAATGAATAGAGAATCATCATTTGTTTTCTTGTTTTCAAATTACTTCCAGTTGCATTAACCCATCTACAGTAGATAACTTTATCAGTGGCAAAAAAAATGACATAGCACAATGTCGCAGTTTCATAATTGATGTCCTTGTGACATTCACATTGCTCTCAGTCACGTTAACAGGATGGCTTCAAAGATTGTGAGATTATAAGAAAGGAAATCCAGGAGATATGAATGATTCATGAGGAAGAAGACGCAATGTGTGTTCATTGAATCAGCGATAAAAGTGTTTTTCTGTTCATCAGCAGCAACATACAGTAGTTCAAGCAAAGATTAGATTAATTTCTTGTAGAGTTATTTTTGTTTTTGTAGTAGTAAAAAATAAACCATATTCTTTTAGAATAAAACACAGATTGCAATTTAAAGATTTATTAGCCACATTCTGATATTTTTTCCATAACAGAATACCACAAAAGGCACTTTTTCTGTTTTACTCAAAAATTAAATATATTCATTCTGGAATGTTCTTGTTGATAGATATCAAGAGAGGATTAAGCTAGACCTGTGACTATGAAATCAGGATTAAGTGTGAAATAGAGGTGCAATGAGTTGGGGCATGTATGCTGTCTAACACTGAAACTAGGTGCAGCAGTTGTCAGCTACTGGAGAAGAATGTCATGACAAGCGTTCTGAGAATGACTTTGGCAGAAAGATAGCATGCAAAAAAGATATGGCAGTCTGCGTAAGAGAACCACACCCAGGAATAATCGCAAACAATACTGGAGATCCACACTAGATTGTAATACAATTTTTAAAAGGTATGCATACTGCACTGCTGTATGTCTGGATCAAACACATTTCTGTAACTTTTAATAACCCTTTGATCTCTGTAATGCCTCATAAATTTGTTTTATTAATAATTCTCATTTATATTGTTCATTTACGATTCTTCATATTCTCCAGTGCCAGAGGTCTCAAGCCCATTTCTGGAGAGCTTCTGTTCTATAGGCTTTAATAGCATAGCAGCTCATAATGAAACATTTGAAACAACGATCTGGCTTAAATGCAGCATTTTAACAGCTTTTCCCAGCTCTTCAGATACTGCTGATTTAAAGTGACCTATAAAACCTGACGGAATGCAATTGTCCAGGGCTGGAGTTGGGAAAACCCTGGATCCAGTGCACGCAGAAATAAAAAAAGATAGCTTGATGTTGCCCACTAGATTAAAACATGAACATGCAATTCGTCGTAGCTTCATAACTGAAAAAAGGAAGTTTACATTTTGTCAACATTTACTTGTTTTTTAATTTCTTTAAAGCAGGAGATTCCAATTCTGGCCCTGGAAGTGAGTAGGCTTACCAAGTCTCTTAAAGCAGTAGGAACTGAGAGCTGGGAGAAGTTGGTAAAATGGTCCACTTAATATCAAGCTGGTTCAATTTGTAAAAGTTCCAGATGGACTGAAAACGTGCCTGCAGTCTAATACACTGTGGTGTGTGAAGCCTTAGTATACTGTATCTTAGTTTAAATAAAGCAACTTCATCTTTTGAATATCTTTACATGTATGAGAAATATACCAATTCCCATAACACTAAACAAGTAATACTTCAGTTTGAATAAAATATCTATTATCTGGAAAAGTAATAATCATGTCATGTCATGTCATGTCATTTGCCAAATTGCTTTATACCATACGGTGTCGTGGGAAGCCAGAGCCTACCCGGAAAGCAACGAGCGCAAGGCAGGGTACACCATGGACAGGACACCAGTCCATCGCAGGGCAAGTGCAAGCCAATCACACATGGGGACAATTTGGAGGCCACGGTAAAGGCCAAGGGAGGAATTCAGCCCAGACACCGGGATAACTCCCTACTCTTATCGAGAAATGCCCGGCGATCTTTAATGACCACTGAGAGTCAGGATCTCGGTTTAACGTCTCATCCAAAAAATGGCGTCCACTACAGTATAGTGTCCCTGCCATACTGCAGGTCCCACTAACACCACTTCCAGCAGCAACCATACTGTAGCTTCCCAGGAGGTCTCCCATCTAGGTACTGACCAGGCTCAACCCTGCTTAGCTTCAGTGGACATCCAGTTGAGAGCTGCAGGGTGATATGGCTGCTAGCAACAGTAATAATCTTGAGGTATATTTTAAAAATGTAATGAATTACGGAAATCATTACGTTTTTAAAATTTAATAGCAAATTTGTCAGGAGACAAATTGTTTTCAATTCATGGGCTGAAAACATTTCTATTTTAAGAAAATATTACCTCTATAAGTTAAACACACCCTCATATTCTGAAGAATGTATATTTTTTTCTGGGAACTTGTATGACTTCTAAAAATAGACTGGAAGCAAAAAATAGTTTGCATTTTTCGAATACATAGACATCAGAGACACTTGGCTTACGCTCTACAGTACTAGTACTAGTACTGCTAGTACTACAGTACTAGCAGTACGGAGCAATTAATATTTCTGTTGAAATAAAAAATTAAATTTCTTCTTAACAAAAGTTTAAAAAAATGTAAGGTTTTGCAGTCTTTGTGCAAAGGTACTATGGATATCGGTCTTTGAACTGCATGAGGAAAGATATCAAATAACCAAATAGACATTTGTATTTTGGTCAGAAAGTTTTTGTGCCAAGTCTTTTTGATAGATCATTTTGGAGAATTCACAATTCACAAATACTGTTTTATTGAGGTACTGATGCACTTCTGTGAATGCATAAAAAAAACTGATATACTTCTGCATTAACCTCAGTAATGGTTGAAATAACAACACATTCAATGCTTATTGGCTATAGAATTCTGTTCCTGCTGCTCCTCTGGAAGACTTTCTTTGTATACTGACATAGCATAGAGAAATGACATGTGCTTATTTGACTGTTCATATTTAACTAAGATGTGACAAAAGATATTGCTATGCTATGCTCACAAAACAGGTTGGACAGTACCCACTGAGGTAACCATTGTTTAGCAATTTCACAACAAGGAGGTTATTTTTAGAGATCAAATTTATCTTCAGGGCAACAACTATAAATACACCATTGTAATCCATACTGAATGTGTAATTACCATAGCATGATAAGAACTTTTTTCTTTGCCCATTATGCCTTTTTGAAAGTCATCAATGATAGGCATCAAAAGGAGTACCTGCCTTGTTAGAAACATTTCATTCAGGTTTTAAATGTATGTGTAAAAATGCCTTAATAAAGCAAAACATAGAAACATTTAATGTAAACCTTAACAGACAACAAACTAATTTTACATAGAGGAGGCTATATAATTTTTTTAGTTATAAATGAACCAGCAGTTCAGTATGCATGTACAAAAATGAAGAAATTGCTGGATCTGGAAAAGTGTGTGTGTGTTCCCTGCAAATGAAGAACAAGTTACTGTATTTAAACTTTAGAGCACTAAAGTAATTTCCTTGTTTTTATTTTTAAAGGGAAGTATCATCTTGCTTTCCATAATACCAGATCTGATTTTTCAATAACTTCTTAGATTTAAAATATTGTACATCTGGATGAAAACTAATCTAGAATGAATTGGGTGGCAAGAAATAACTTGATGATAGAAAGTTACTGTCTGTTAAGAGCCTCAAAAAGACTTTTTGTCATTTTACAGGATCTGTGAAATATAAAAAAATGTGCTGGAAAGCATTTCATACTATGGCAAAATTGAATTTGCATCTTTTATTATACAGCATGCATTACTTAGTTATTGGATCCACAAATTAAATCCTGCCAAAAAAAGATCTATTTCAGGAAGTTGGAGGATATAAATATACAGAAAGTTAAGAAGAGTACTTTTGAATTTAGCAAACAAATGTTAAAAGTACAGCAAGTCCAAATCAATGGGCTACATCATTACAAGTTTAGTCTGTACTACATGTTCTTTTATCTTTAGTGTCTCTAGTTTTTTTTAAAAGCTTTAAAAAAGGAAAGAATTACTAGGATTTAAATAGGCTTCTTTTCTTGCAGAACACTTGCAAGTCTTTTCATGATCTATACTACATGATCTATCCTTCAAGTTATAAAGTAAATATTACTTTATGTAATAAGGATTTGTGTAAATTTATGTATCGCACAACAGATCTATGGCTTTCCGTTTTTTTTTTAAGTTTGTCCAGGTTTTGTATAATGTGACCAACAGTTAAAAAATTCAATTTATTTCCAATAAAGAACCCCTTATTAGGAATTAAGCAATGCTCAATTTTATTAAAAGTCTACTGAAAGACTACTGCAAATTACTAAACCATTTGAAGATACAGTACAGTATATTCACTTATAAATATCCCTAAACATTAAACCTGTTTACTCTTATTGTAAGGTATCGGTTTCAAGATGGAGAATGCAGGTTGTTCTCACGAGGATGTGACATCTTTTAGGTTTTGCCAGCTCTGCTTTTGCCGAGTGACTACTGTAATTGTGAAAGATGTAAAAGGAAGATGTTATCTGCCTCTAATGCTGTCCTGAACTGAAAACAGCTGTCAGAGATAGATAGGAGGAAATGGCTACACCTCTGATGTTCAGTTTCAGAGTCCGATTCAAAGCTGTTGTTAACCACGACTGGCAGTGATTTTACGTCATTGCACCTTTGTTTTTCTTGTAATAAAGTTTTAACTTTGAACGTTAAAAAGGAAATCTTGAAACAAAATTCTTAATCCAAAAAACCTATAAAATGCATATGCATTTTCAATCCAAGGGTATCTTACTTCACAATATTGTTTCTTAATATATTGTAATGCGAAAACTGTACTAAACAGTACGTGCCTTTTAATACCTGATCTGTTCCTGCAACAATTACTGAGTTTCTCTGAAGTAGGAGCCATTTCATTTTTCTCCACTTACTGAATGCATAATGGTAATTACATATTGAATGGCAATTCTGCAGTTTTCAATAGAAAGCACCTATGCTGCTTGTATGAACAAATAATGCTCATGAATTCTTGAGATAGTTGTATGTTCTACATCCTGTTTGTATGCAATATAAACCATCTGCCCTTTCACAAATGTTAACACATATAATTTTGTGATTATCAAGGTACAGTAAACCTAAAACATAACACAAAATAAAAGAAACAATTCTTTTTTGTGTAAGATATTCTGTCATTTGTAATTTGTAATTTTTCCTATAATAAAACTATAGAGGACCCTTTCTCTATTAAAACCTAAAACAAAGATTGGGATGTATCTCACTGCAAGTAAGACATCTTAATGCATTTCATATGTTAAGATACTGACTAAAAATGTATAGGAAAATACACTGATTATACATGCATTAACTGCATAGGCACATTCTTAGCTTTTGAGTCTAGTATTAACATACTTTAATATGGTGAACTTCTCCATCTAGTGGCCAGTACTTTCTTCATTTAAGTCAAATAAAAATGCTGTTACTAGAAAAAAATATTTAATTAAAATTGATATATATATGTATTCCATGTTTCACACACAAACAGTGCATAGGTGCCTCTAAGCATACAATCTGCTGGTGTTTGGTGTTGGTATAAAGACATTTTGAAAAATAATTTTACCATGTATGTTTTTACATAATTCTACTAGTTAACTAATTTAACCCCAAGGAACACTACAATGATTGCTTAGTTGTAAAGAAATCAAACAAAAGCATGTGAACATTTAAACTTTATATATGAAAAAAATAGACAAAGGTTTATTTCAACATTTCTGCATGCATGTAGCACAACAAATTAACAGTTTTCGAGCAATCACTTGAAACTATTTTCAGGACCTCTCTGTGCTCTTTGGACAGGTTACAGAGGATTGTGATGGATTATTTCAGTGACACTTTGTGGGAAAATGAAGGGTCAGCTCTTTGTCATTTGGCTTCTTGGGCTTTTTTGGCATTCTGTTTTTCTTTTGCCTAAAAATACAACAAGTAAACATCAATAAAATCAGTTAACATCAATTATCATTCCACAAACAATCCATATACCAATCTACAAGACGTAATTAACAGTATAATCCAGTGGTAAAGGTTACTGTGTATAGAAACTCTGGAACTATTGAATTTACAGATATACAGCATAAACATCTTTAAAAACTATTTTGGAAATATTCCCCTCAACAAAAGGAATTAAAAAATGACAAACTACCAGAACAAACGTGTGCTACTTTATTGTATTTACTGGGATGTAAACAAAACACATAAGGCTCTCAGAAGACAAACTAAAGCTTTAAAAAAAACCACCAGGAATTATTAACACCAGAAATCTTACCTTTTCTACTAATGGTATTAACTGCTGGTATTCCGCCAGTGTTTTCAGTAGTTCCATGATGAAGGGCAAGTAGTTGTGCTTTCTTCTAATGTTTTCAATCTTAAAGTACAAATTTAAAAATGGATTGATTCAATGAAAAAATTCAAACTTAAGTGACATAAAACTACAGTCTATATTTTTTATTTTCAGTTGATAGTCATAAAGGTTTTAAAATGATAAAGGAAAAAAAGTTTCAAAGAATTATAATTTAAAATCTATAGAATACAGTATTTCAGGATGTACTTGCAAAACAGTGGTATTTAAGACATCTTACACTAGCACATATTGGGCATATTAAATGAGCTTTCTATTGTGGAAGAGATGTTTGCTTGTGTAAAACCCAATGGAATTCAAGCTGTTCATTTCATGATGTACCCATGCAAACTGTGTTCAATACCAGTAAAACAGTTAAGTATGCTACTCAGGGGTGCAAAAAGGATCATTTAACTAAAAAAAACACAAATGTATTTTTCTCCTAGACAGGATTTAACTGCTCAATGTGATTTACCTAAAACTTATGAGAGCAATAGTAAATGGCAATAACACCACGCAATCAACATTCATTAGGTTACAAACAGCAACACTCTTTGCTCTCTCCTCCAGTCAAGAATTCAGCATTGGTGCCATAGTCCCACAAGTCAGTGTCATATCTGGCACATGCCAACAGAACCTTATGCCTAAATATAAAGTTGGGCTTCTCAAAAGAGTAACTAGAAATAAAACATATATACGTACTTTGTATCGTTTTAGTTTCTGATTCTCCTCCTCAATTAGAAGCTGATATTTCGCAATTTCTGATTGAATGGAGCTTAACAGGTTGCTACTCTGGTCTGTGTCCATTGGTTCTTCCTGTAAAACAAACATTTTAACATAGCAGCAGCAGAGAAATAAAAACTTCATTACTAGTGATGTGTACACAAATCAAGGTCAATGTGCAAGAACTGTGACTTTATAGGCAGACTGATACTTAGAAGTTTTACTTACTTCTGCGAGCTGGTTCTGTAGCTCTGCAATCTTATGCTCATAAATCATCTTTCGGTCTGAAACTATAGCCATTAAGTTAAAGCGGATTTCCCCTTCACTGTATCTAAAAAAAAAGAGAAAATCAAGCAGTTTTGTATTAACACTAGAAGGATAAGAATTTATTTTAAGACCTATGTCCAGTTTTAACTAGGCAATGAGCTAAACAGTGAGCACATTGTACAAAATACAATACAAATAAAAACATTTTTTGTAAAGAAAATGTAATACAAAATGACCAAAATGGTAAAAGTGAGAAAGGTCTGCTTTTAAAATAATACAAGTTTTATTTTAAATATAGAGAAAATCACAACATTTACTTCTGTATTCTTTTCTCAATTACTGGTCGTACTGCACTTATCCAATCATCTTGATTACAGGTGCCTAAAAACAAAATCAGAAACAATGCCAGATTAATATTTCTAAATGAATGTTTTGGATTGCACCTAACAGGAAAAAAAATGAATGACACTGATAAAAGGTTCTTTAACAAGCACGATCTAATTTACACATTTTTTGAGAAATATGTAATAAGGCAATGAAAGACTGAATTGTACAGGGTATACGGAGTTACCAAAAAATTTTGTCAACAGGTGAGGAGCCTACCAAGGTCAATTGGTCCTTCACGGAGTCCATCCAGTTCATAGAGTCTGCCATTAACTGGAACATAGCTCACAAAATGAAATGCATCTTCATCTTTTGCAGATGATTTTGCATCAAACTCAAACATCTGCTGCCTAAGAATTAAAAGAACAATACCAAATTAAAGCCTGCTTAATTCAGCACCAAGCTCTTAAATGTATTGAAAGAGTTTATAACCTTAAAGGCAAACTGACTCGCATTTAAGTCTTTTATCTTATTTAGATCCTCTGTTTCTAGACAAAGGGTTTAATTGTAGTTGCTATTAAACTCAGATCTACGTGTTTTATCTTTGTTTTCTTTGAAATATAAAATGCTTTTATCCATGAAATGGCCATTTCAAATTCTGTATTTTATTATCATGGACTATCAATCTACACAGATAATGAAAACATGATTTTATGATACCTGGCAAAGCCATTGTGCACTTGTCGAATCACTTCAGAGTTGCTCAGGGCCAGACCTTTCATCTGTATAAATACAATAAAAAATATAAACACTGACAAACATAATTTAATCATAATTAAACATTATTTATTTTTCAATATAACAGGTGCAACATTGCCCAGAGACAGAGATAATTGGTCACTTCACTGTCTTTGTCTAACTTCTTCCTATTACAATGCACCATGCCTAAACATTTTCCAAGCATATACTAATGTTATGGAACAAGTGATAGGTTTATTCCATGCTGAAAAAAAGAAGAAAGAGAACACAACTTTTCGGCCGTGGAGCCTTCTTCAGGTGTGAGGCATGCTGACGCAGCTACCCACCTGAAATACTAATGTTATATTCACAATGTTCACATTCTTGTCCAATTCATATTAAAACTGACCATAATATATTTAATTGCTTTCCCACATTATTTCATTCTAATGCAGATCTCATTTAAATTATAATCTGCTTATTTGGGGTTTAGATTTACTCTAAACGTTCTATTTTGGCTGGAGTTAAAATAATGCTTTCCTACAAAAACGTTTATAACTTAAAAAGTAACTGGAGGCAGCTAACAAGCAGGACAAGAAAGGTGCTTGATCAGTGGTCAAATGTAGCTGTAAACTCCATCAGCATATCACCAGCTGAGTGACCAGGACTCCTCAAAACATAAGGCACTATGGGGAGTGGATGGTCAGGGCAGCCTCAGCTTATTAAGAAATATTACAACATGATCAAACAGGACACTTCTTATGCTCACAGTTTCATTAAGAGATGGGTGACTTTGATTGCACTAGGGGAAAGCACAAGGTTTTTCCCTTGTGCTAGGGGAAAGAAAGGTTATCATACCTCCAAGTAAGGGGTTCATGACTTTCAGCTAAGATGATTTTAATTAGTGAATTCAGCAATGGGAGAATGCATACAGAGAGACTCACTTGACTCACAGACACCTGGCAATTCGAAATGTTTTAAGGGGGAAAACAACAACAACAACATTATTATTATTATCAACATTTTCTGTAATTACAATTGACTGTAATACGGTGTGACTGCTTTATCCTATACACAGGGTTCTGAGGAGCCGAAGCCTATCCTGGCAAGCAATAGGGCACAAGGTGGGATACACCCTGGATGAGATGTGATTTCATCGCATCCAGGGTAGATGGACACATATTCGCACCAGGGCCAGAAGGAAATCAACCTACCAGTATGTTTTTATACTGTGGGAGAAAACCACAGAACCTGGAAGAAACCCATGCGAACACAGGGAGAACATACAAATGCCACACAGATAGCATCCCAGGTCCAGAACTGAACTCAGGACCCCAGTGTTGTGAGGCAGCAATGCTACCCACTGCACCACTGTCCCCAACAGACAAATATTAACCTATAACATTTACTTACAGCAGCATCAAAACTTTGTGAGAATTCTCTAAATTCTGTCAGCGTTTCACCAAGGTGCATGTCAGAATGTGTGCAGTTCAGTAACACACTGATTATAGCCTGGGTAGCACATGCATTATTAATGACCTAGAAAGGAAGGGGAGAAAGGCATAAATAGAAGGGCAGGCTCAGCAAAATGCCAATCATTTCCATAATGAACATCTGTGGCAAACATTGTCATCTAGACGTTTTTCATGAAGAGATATCTTTAAACATCTGCTAAAAGGTAGTGGTATTCTAAATGAAAGGCCAGTGCTATAAAAATGACAGCCTATATGTTACCTTTAAGGTATGCAATATAATTATTTCTTGAAATATAACTAAATAACTTGGTTTTCATTCCAATGCTTAAAAACAAGTCATTTACTTTAACTTCCGTTAAATACCTAGTACTTTTTGTTCTTTATTCTGTATTCTTGATTTTTGTCCGTAATAAGGTCTCGCAGAATTTCTCGTTTTCTGCTTAGTACCTGCTTGGCAAAAAAAATTTGGTCCAGCCTGGAATCCTGAACAATAGATCCAGCAGGTTCTTCTCCTGGCTGCCACTTGAAAAGGAAAATCAATCCATGAACCGGTCTGCAAAAGAACATGCTAAAAATAATTTGCTGCTACATGTACAGTATGGCATCCAAGGACAGAAATCAAGCTTTTAAGGACGTATACAAAAGGCGAAAGCCTATGTAAGTATATGTAAGTTAGCATATTAAGTTTAAGATGTAACTGCAATGGTTTTTCTAATTCACATGACAAGTAAAAATAAATTTAAGACTTCACGTGTGTCCTTTGTGTGTGATATTTACTGCCAATAAATGTAATGGGCATAGACTTTAGACTTCTCTACAGACTTTAGGGGTATCTAAGATTTATTTTTTGAATTTCTACCTTATGTGCAGTGTTAATTCAAAACAATTAGAAATCAATCTGGTGTACTTACACTGCATGGTACAGCATATCCTAATTCTAGGCTAGTTACTGGTGACATGCAGGGCCTAATGTACTTAGTTTGAACACTGTAAGTTCAGAGATAATTGGAAATAGAAACTGCAGGAGCATACAAACAACTAGTGTGATAACTAACAAAAGATGTTGCTCTTCTATCGGTCCCTATTATTTTATAAAATTTGTCCAAATTTATGGCATTGTTAATTTCTCGGTTTATGAACACCATTTAAAAATGCGTGAGAAAACCTAAGAAACTAAAAAAATAGTATGAGCACATCCTTCAGAATGTTTTTTGCTCCCCTCTGTTTGAGATATAAACAAATAAGATTATTCTATATCTCATTTTAAACATGCGAGTTGTTCTGTGTGCATTTTTAGAAAACCCACTTCAGTTTTTCGAAGTTTTCTGGTTCCAAACTCCAAATCTCTTCAACTTGTGCTCCTTTACAACCTAAAAAATAGAAACATTTGAATTTTACTAAGAGTCATGATTTAAATTTTTAATTCACCGAGTGTAAAGACCTAATCAACCATCGCCAAGAACCCATTCATTCAAAGTTTTAAAAGCCTCAAAATAACAGGGATTTGACCAATATATGACATACAGTACGTAACTACCCTACCTGTAACGTGTAACTATCTGTAGCAATGCATACAAAACCAAAACGTATAATATATTAATAGAACATTTTATTCTGGAAAAATTCACATACTAATGGAAAATATATGATAAATGTCCGAGCATGCGAGACGAGCTTCACAATATCGGCATCTTAGGATATAATATTAATTAAAAACGTTTACAATTACATACAATTACAGATACGAAATGTTTTCTACCTTTTAACAAACGTTCCAAGATTACAAATTTAACAAATATGAACAATGAAGTTCACCATCATCACTTTCAGAACTCAGTTCTAATAATGCAAAAAAAAAGCAAAAACATTGTGTTCAGAGTTTTCTCGCACACAGCACTGAGAATTTTCACATTAAATAAAACATTTTTTCTTTCAATAGATGGTTTCCTTCCCATACATCAATGCCTAAATATGAAATGAGCTAAACATCACTGCTTTTCTGCAGTTTGTTGGGCCTGGCAAGTACACCAGTGAAAACGCCTTGGCTCACTTCATTCAAATAAGGTAAAACAGATTGAAGTACCAAATTAAAGTACCAAGCAACTAAAATGTTAGCCTTAATACTTATCCACGTCATAAAATACGTTTTTGCCTTCAATTCTTATAAAAGGCTGATGGGCGAATCAAACACAGTGTACTAAAGCATGCTTATGCGTACATAATTATTCAAGAAATGTATTAGGCTACACCAACTCACCAAAACCTTTAATTAATTCTGTGAAGACTCCCGGATCGCTCTCCATTAGACACCATTCTCCGGCGCTCCCTGCCATTGTTGTTTTCTTATTATTTTTTCAAGCGATTATCAAAACCAAACACGAAAATTGTAAACTCTCTCATCCGTCACTCTGCAGCATTCACTGGACTAGACTCTCTGCCTATTTCCCGGCAATCCTTGCAAAACGCATAAACGGTACCATAGATATCTAGAGGTTTCACTTTGCATTTACCATAGATATCTTGTAGTATTTTCCCTTTATTTCTATGGTAACGGGACCTTGTTTTAAAATTTGGATAACTGTTTCGTCTACATTATATAAAAGAAATAATTAACTGCTGGTCAAACTAGTACTTTAGGTTTAGACGTACTCCTTTATACGGCTGAAATTACCGAACAGAACAATTCAAGCTACTGTAATACGTGTTCAAATACATTCGACATAATTAAAACGTAAATATTTTTGAACGATTGGTAATGATTTGTATTACGACAAATAAATGTTACATCAAATGTTAAACAAATGTTATGTATACATTATATCTTTTGACGTAATATGCCTTTACGTAAAGACATATGCCATATTGGTAAATAACGACTATATTGTATTGGTACAATTCGTTTCAAAGGGGTGGCACAGTTACAGGCTTTTAATGTCACTGAACGTAATTGGAATGAAACTTGGTGTCTGGTATTTTATATCGGGAGCTGTATGTAAGTTGCATTAGTCATTGTTATTTCAGTTCTGCTTTCGTATAGATTTAATATTGTACCAATTACATTAAAAGATGAATTATTGCTTTTACACTATGTAAAATACAAGACACGTATTTCGTTCAACTTTTTTCTTATCCTGCACTTGTTTAATACAGTTTCGATTTCCAGTATAACAGATCGAGCCCTGTATCTGATTTGGTGTTATCATCATGCCTGCATTTTTAACAGAAATCCCTGGCGAGACCAGTGGCACGGGTGGCGAGCTCTACAGAACAGCTGCACTGTTGTCCCCTCCCAGCAACCACTGCGGTTTCTTGTTGTCACGGCTTGGCCGATTTTGGGGGAGGCCCATAGGACCTAGATAATACATTATACACAGTGGGGGGAAAATAATAAACTTGGATTCCGATACTCCATGGAGGTAAGATACCACATTCGGTACAGTTTAGTTATGTTTGAGTGGCATTAAATCGTTAAAACGTTTTCCCATTTAACTAGCATTTGTACTCCGCAAGCATGATCATTAGATTGTAATGAGTGACATTCTTAATAACTTAAGTACTTAGTGTTCCAGTGAGCCGAGCTTGATGGTGAACGACTGCAAATATGAGGATGACTCATTTTTTTCGGCTATGGAAAGAGAAAGTAGGCATCTGAAGTAACAAGTTTCACTGTAAGGCCCCTTTGTGGTACACGGAGAATCGTTTATTTATTTTTTGCTTTCTTTGCATTTTTGTTCTGTTTGAGTCGTTAAATATGTGTAAATGCAAAGATTTTGTATTAGTTATTTTTCTCTAATATAGCAAGTGTCATTTGGATTTATTTTGTACGTTATTTTCAGATGAAATGATTAGGTTTTTATTGTTTTTATCATGTTTACAGGTTTTCAATATATTATCCCCTTGCAGATTTAAGTATCCTGATAAATTAACATTAACATCAGCAATAATTCTGTAATTATCACGATCCACCTAGTTCTCGGTATCTATTATTCAGCTGTATAACCGATGATATCTAATTCTAACGTTTCTATTAGAAGTCTTTAGTGCCTTTTACTGCTCGTTTTGCACTTGAAGATCTCTAGTGGTACAAATCAAAACTTTTTTTTGGCTGGAAATCCGTGACTAGTTTCTGAAGTTCCGATCTGCGAGGAGGTCCCTCCTTCGTTGCGTGAAACAGGATAAGATAACGGACTTAAAAGCTTAGAAAATAGTTGTTTTCATTCGATATTCTGCTGTATTTTAAAACATCTATTTTTTTTCAAGATATTCTTGCGTTCAAGTTAAATCTCACGAGAAACAGTTTTATGCTAAGGTACAAAGGTCAAGTATATGCAATTAATTCTGTACTGTACACATTTTGTGTATGACTTAGACCAAAAATGCAACCACAGGAACTTACAGTAGTTGTACTGAAGTACTGTTAAACAGACCTGAGCTGTACAAAACATAGTCTGTAGTTCGAAGTGACTGATACATTGTGACAAAATAAATAAAACAGTATTCTTTTGAAATAACAACCGAAACTTTCACGTCTTAAAATAGAAACACAACAAGCCCAAAAAACAAATTAGACGATTATTTTATTAATATTCAACTAGAGTACAAGTTTCTGTTGTACAGAATGTAAGCATTTTTTTTCCTTAAATGGTCTTCAGGGGAAAAAAAAATTAAAGTACATTTTTATGTAGTGACCTTTATTTTCTTCACGTTAGGTGTTGCCAACAATAAATGGTTATTTATTTCACTTTTTTTTTCAGCCTGAAGGAATTGACTCAATGCAATCTTCAGGAGACCCTTTGTCACAGGCACTTCCTTTGAATGACAAACAGATGCTTAACTCTGCAGGCGGATTTACATGGGAGGTGACAGATATGACTCGTCTACACCGCTTTCTGTGCTTTGGATCAGAGGGAGGTACATACTACATTAAGGAGCAGCAGCTCAGTTTGGAGAATGCATTAGCCTTAATACGACTTATAGAGGAGGGCAGAGGTTGTGAGGTGGTTCAAGAAATAAAGACATTCAGTCAGGAAGGAAGAGCTGCCAAGCCAAACCCTGCTCTTTTTGCCCTTGCTGTTTGCTCACAGCACTCAGATGTTAAGACCAAGCAAGCAGCCTTCAAGGCTGTGAAAGAGGTATGCCGCATTCCAACGCACCTATTTTCTTTCATCCAGTTCAAAAAGGACCTCAAAGAAGGCATGAAGTGTGGTATGTGGGGCCGTGCCCTAAGGAAGGCAGTGGCTGACTGGTATAATGAAAAAGATGCCATGTGTTTGGCACTGGCAGTGACAAAATATAAACAAAGGAATGGATGGTCACACAAAGATCTACTCCGACTTTCGCACATGAAGCCTGCAAATGAAGGTAAATGGTAAAAAAGGCCTATAGTTATAGGGTCTAGCTTGAATATTATATGAGCATAGCATTCTGAACAGAAATAGCTGAATGAAGAAATGACTGATCATAGCAGTTTAAGTACATGAAGTTGGAAATATGTTTTCTTTAATTTGTATTGTTCTCTTACATTTAATGGTCACTGGTTGTAATAGGTATGACTGAAATCTGAATCCACTTTGTTGAATCAGTGACTTATTAGGTTAGACTTTGTATATTACAGATCTAATTACAGCTTGTGATGTGATGTGATGTGATCCTTTAGCATTTCGGAAGCGTTTTGGAGTAAACTTAAAATGGAAAAATATTGTTTCTTTACAACAGAGAACCTTCTGTATGTTTTCAGTATATACATTTTTTTAACCTGTTGACTGGTAGTCTGTTTTAAGAATATGTTGTTTGCAGTTTCTGATATTGTTACTGAGTAACCAGCCACTTTCCTTGTTCCTAGGAATTGCTGTGATCACCAAATACATCACTAAAGGATGGAAGGATGTTCAGGATTCATACAGAGACAAAGAAAATTCAGATGATATTACAAAGGTCCTAAAATATTTTGAAGCTGTAGAAAAAGTAAAACACACTGACGATGTTTTGGAAGTAATTCATCTGATAGAGGAACACAGACTAGTGAGAGAGCAATTACTCACTAACCACCTAAAATCTAAAGAGGTTTGTTTGCATATGCATTGATTTTTATGAGACAGTGCTTAGCATGCATTGCTTTTCTCCTGATTGTGTGCATTGCGTGTCATTTTCTCAGAGTGTTAATTTTTTTTACCAGAGCATAAATTCTACAATTTCCTGGAAAACTGTCCTGATTTTGTGAAGGTTTATTATGTTTACTGCGTTTTTATTAGGTGTGGCAAACATTGCTGAAGGAAATGCCTCTTGCTGCCATGCTGCGTAATTTAGGAAAGATGACTGCAGATGAAGTTCTGGAGTTGGGCAGTTCAGAAGTAACTTTGGTTTGTGAAAGACTTCAAAATGAATCTGTTCTGAAGCAGGTATAGGAAAGAGACTACGTTGGTTCTAATATTTCCTTCGACTATCATTTTTAAAATACAAGTAAAATGTTTTTAAAAAGCTGCCTGCTTTCTCTCCAGGCTCAAATTCATCCTTTCAACGTCTTAGTTGCTTTAGAGACATATAGTAAAGGCTGTGGGAATCGAGGAAAACTAAAATGGGAACCAAATAAGGACATCCTTCAGGCCTTAGACAGTGCGTTCTACAAAAGCTTCAAGGTGGGAATTCTCTAGACCTATTACTAAACAGTATGTGTGTGGCTGTTTAGACTGAAATGATAAAAAAACAAAAGAAACAGTCTTATCTTAAATTATAAAGGTGGAAACCTGAAATTATGCCCTTAAGAAGCATACTGCAGAGCATTTATCATATTATCTATATCCATACAGATCTTTGCAGCATAGTAGTAACAGGAACAGTTTTAATTACTTGATTTGTATCTGAAACATAACTGTCTAAACATAATAGTTGACTAAAATATATGTCAGCTATTTCCATTACTAGATTTCTCCTTAATACACACACTTAATTGTATTGATGTTGCCAAGAACCACCACTTTGTTTCTTTTTCATAGTACTAGGCTGATGTTTATGCTTTTTGTTCTTTAATTTTAAAAACTAGTTTGAATCCTTCCTTGTTTTTTCAGAATGTTGAGGCCACAGGAAAACATTTTGTTTTGGGTGTAGATGTTAGCGCTTCAATGAGCAGTACTGTTTTAGGGAGTTCCGTCAGTGCTGCTACTGCTGCTGCAGCTATGAGTATGGTAAGTTAATATGAATTTGTAAAAAAAATAAGGGAACCATGAGTATAAAAGCAATTGCTTGATGAATATAGTCCGGTTATCTAGATACATTTAAATACTCAGTTAAGCTGAGCTTGGCCTATAGCAAATGTGTTTTGGTTTATGTAAAAAAATAGTCATTTGGGGAGTAGAATATATCAGTCAGGATAAACTTGTTAAAATTGAGCAGGTTTGTTTTAAGGGCCATTGTAAATTTAATCTAAACCTGGATATTCTGTTAAATCTAAGTACTTTGCTAGTTCAATGTGTCAATCAGTTGTATTGATGATATCATTAATTTTTATTCTTCTACGGAAAAATCTGCTGGCTAAAGGTTGTTGCACAGACAGAAGTTGACTGTCAGATTGTGGCTTTTTCTGACAAATCCATGGTTCCTTGTCCAGACATTGCAGACATGACCCTTGCACAAGTAATGGAAGAATTCAAAAAGGTACTGTATGTTAGAAACCTGTTTCCTTTTATTAAAAAAAATCAAAACAGGGGGGGTGGTTGATTTTGGGCCATAAAATAAGTGGGTTTACCTCCAGATTCTATTCTGAGTAATGCCTTCCTAGATTAATAATAATAATAATAATAATTGCTTACACTTATGGACACTCCACTTAAAGCGCTTTACAGGTAATGGGGACTCCCCTCCACCACCACTAATGTGCAGCATCCACCTGGATGATGCGACGGCAGCCATAGAGCGCCAGAACGCTCACCACACATCAGCTATCAGTGGGGAGGAGAGCAGAGTAATGTAGTCAATTCATAGAGGGGGATTATTAGGAGGCCATGATTGGTAAGGGCCAATGGGAAATTTGGTTACCCCTACTCTTTTCGAGAAACGCCCTGGGATTTTTAATGACCACAGAGAGTCAGGACCTCGGTTTTACGTCTCATCCGAAAGACGGCGCCTGTTTACAGTATAGTGTCCCCGTCATTATACTGGGGCATTAGGACCCACATGGACCGCAGGGTGAGCACCCCCTGCTGGCCCCACTAACACCTCTTCCAGCAATAACCTTAGTTTTTCCCAGGAGGTCTCCCATCCAGGTACTGACCAGGCTCACACCTGCTTAGCTTCAGTGGGTTGCCAGTTGTGAGTTGCAGGGTGATATGGCTGCTGACATAAAATGACAGTCGTATTTTTTTCTCTTTTTAATTGAAATATTATTCATCAAGAATAAATCTAAACACCTAGAAATTACTACATCATCACTACATGATATTACTCTAATACAGACATACCTCTTTGTATGTCTCAGTACACTTCTTTTAATACACAAAAAAAGAAAACCAAATGATGTACTGTAGCAAAAAAAAAAGCAAGTCAGTTAAGTGCCGGTGCCGACTGACAACTACTTTGTAAACTACCTGGGTAAATAACACAAAAGCTAGGATTATGCTCCAAGAGACACCGTGAACAAAATGAAAAGGAATCCTGGACATTCTGCACTTATTTAGAAGAAAAAAAACTGTAAATCATACTGTTGTAGATGTCTGTTATCTCTCCAGCAAAATAAGCCCCCATTTATAGACATACTGTATTTGTTTTTAACACAGTATTGTTAAGATATACATTGTAGGTTTAAAATTGGGTTATAAAGCTTGGGAATAAATGTATTGAAGCATTTTCAGAGCTCATGAATTACTTAATAAAGCTGAATGTGCAGCATATACATTCGTGCACTTCACCCACAACTTTTAAGGTTAAATTTGCTCTTTATATATACTGTACACTCATAAAGTATGAAGACATACTAAATTAATGCTAAATTTTGTTCTTGCATAGCCACTGCTTCAAAAGATGAAATTCAGTTCAGTCCAATTTTAACTATATAGCACTTCATTGTAAAATTTGGCCTGTATTTTTACTTTAAACAGGAGTTTTCAGCACAGCAAACTGAAAAGAGAAAACATTTAGTAAATATGAGGTTGTAATGACTGTGTAACCACACATCTTTTGAATTTTACCTGCAAGGCATGACATATCTCTAATACTAAAAAAAGGTAAAGCATTTTTACCTTTATTGACGGTACACCATTAGATAATGTCTTTAAAACAGTGCATTTGTATGTACTATGAAGAATGGCAAGTGTGGGGTGTCTGTTTTGATAACAACTTGAACTAATTCCATGCTTTTTTTAAAAACTATACATTTTGCATTTAATTAACTGAATGAAGAAATCTGCAGGCCATTGCGTAAAAATATTCTTCTAAAAGATAGAAGTTTGTCTATTTCATTTAGATTCCTATGGGGAGCACTGATTGCTCTCTTCCAATTCTTTGGGCCATGGAGACCAATACTGCAGCTGATGTCTTTATCATTTTCACTGATAACGAGACCTGGTTTGGGGACATTCATCCAGCAGAGGCACTAAGGAAGCATCGAAATGTACGTGGCTGATAAAAGTATAAGGAAATGAATTACTCTGAATTGCCAATAGTAACTGCGCTTTTATAGACATTTTTTAAAGCTTTTTTGCATTGCATTTTCATAACATATTTTTACAGCCTAGACATTAGGTATTCATTTAGTACAATTTAATTACTTCTTCGCCAGAGTATAAGTAGGAAATATTTAAGAGCATTACTTCTTTCTCTTTTAATGGCTAAATCTTTCTACCCCAAAACCCCACATGGTATACTGTACTTTGTGTGGCTTTTAGAAATGTTACTGTTTAAGTAAGTTAATAAATAACAGAAGGTTTGTTATTGTTGATAGAATAGGGGCATTTTGAAGGGAGTGGGTTAAAATTGCAGTTCAGATATAATTGTTTGTGACACATATATAATTATGTAATTTATGTAATTTTAAATTTTCTTAGAAAGTTATGAGCTCCAACATATAATAGATTTGCAACAGAATAGCATTTTGAAAACGGAGTGAACACATACAGTATACATATATTGCCCATATGCAATCTTGCTCTGTGAAACTGAACTGCTTTGGTACCAGTTAGAATGTGACAAGTACATCATTTGTTTGTGTTAATGTGCAACTCTGTTTTTCTTTATCATTTCAGAAAATGGGTGTCTTTTCCAAATTAATTGTCTGTGGGATGACATCAAATGGCTTTACTGTTGCAGACCCTGATGACAGAGGCATGCTGGATATCTGTGGCTTTGACTCTGGAGCTTTAGAAGTCATCCGAAATTTTGTTTTGGACCTGATCTGAAAGAATGAAATACAGGTGAAATACAGAAGGATAAAGCAATTCACGTAGATGAAAAACTGTAACAGAAAAGCATAAAGGCCTTTTTTAAATTACTGTTAAAAAAAACTGACATGCCCATAAGAAAAATTTAATTTTTAAAAGAACACAAAAATATCCACACAGACCTAATAAATTAATTGTGAATCTGTTTTGCCTGGACTGTGTAACAGTTATGCAAGAGTTACTTTAGAGTTGTGTGGACATTTGTTAATTGTCCAGCAGGCTGGAAAAAATTCTAAAATGGAATCTACAACAGTGTTAAAAACTAAACTTATACGTTTATCTTATTATAATCACATTCTCTTGTGAAGATGCCCTTCTCCAACATTATGTACACAATATAGCATACGGTTTAGTGTCTCTCTGTAAGCTTTTTTCATCATTTTTTTACCAGCAGAATATCATATGGTACTTTGGTACAGTTATTGTCAAGTAGCAATAGGTTGTTAAATCATGAAATAACAAATCATGTCAAATCATGAAATAGTTCAACAACAAAAAAAGTATATTTAGTTAAAAGTACCCAAGTATGCCGTCTGACAACTAACACTAGTACACATTGTGCTTTGCTGGTATGCCAGATATAGTAGAAATTGTGAAACAAAACATTTCATAGTTTGAGAAGCACGTATGTGGTTGATGACTTTAGTGGGTTTGTAGAAATAAAAAAAAATAACAGAGGTTGCTTTTTATAGTTTGTCTTCTTGTTGTTTTTTGTAGTACTGTTCATGTCATAAAGACTTATGGTTCTCCAGAAATACAAACTATATATTTTCTGTAGAAAATGTTTGATGTAGCTTATTAGGTGTATTCATTGTGCTATTAAAAGAAAAATCAAGATTATGGAGATCACAAGAATACGTAGATTTTCAAAACTTCTAATTCTACGTAAAATATTGCATTCCTAATAATACAACAAAGTAGTATTTATTATGAATTATCAATTCTCTTTTACTTGCGTACTAAATTTGTTTCATTAATGTTCATAAAGGATAATGCAACCCCCTGTTACTGTCTGCTAAGTTTGAGGCTGCTAGGAAGTGATACTATAGAGGACTATAAAATAAAGGCACAAAATAGAAATGTAGTAAAATTAATATACAAAGGACCTTATTCTTTAGTTTTTTTTTCCATTTTTATATGTAACAAATTTGTTGAATGTACCATATTACACTTTTATAGCACTAAGTAACATTCGTTTTTTTATTGTACACTAATACCAGAGTTTGGAATAAATAGTCCTGTTTTTAAAACATAAAGTAATACTGTAATTTGAAATCTGACCTTGTTCTGAAATGTCTGACCATTCAACTGTGAATTAAGGGCCCTTCCACAATTTTGTTTCCTGAAACTGTAGCAATTTTGAGTGAATGTTTCTTATTTTGATTCCGTAGAAAAAACACAAAATATTTCAAACTGTATATTTGATTCATCCAAATATTTAGTTCTGGATTACATCAAAATTTAAGGTTTGGAATTTGGAATTGACAGTTGGATCAGAATTATAATCTGGGGCATGTTACAATTTATTGTTTTGGATCCAATACCGAGCTATTCAAATTCAGATTGGAGTCTAAAGCAATGCTGTTAAGTGAAAGAGCTCTTAAACAGTTCATCAGCACATTTATATTTAAAATTAGATCTTGTTTTGAAGTGGTATGTTTAATATTTCACTCTTCAGAACAATATTCCATACTGAAGAGATAGTATCCTGTAGATAGCAGATCTAATAACTATAAGCACTTTTTCCAGAAATAGAAATGTGTTAGACACACATTAAGTCTTGTGAGTGGATTGATTGCATGAGTGTTGATACATCCTTTTGCATAACATTCCTTTTTAGGTGACGAGGTAACTTTCAAATATTTACAATATTTAAATTGTATGGAGACATTTTTGTGTGTAATAAAATATGATCATATTTAACATATCGAGTGTTTTCATGTTTCAAGTTAATTTTACTATAGTAATATATGGAGACATATTGAAATAGTTGTAGGTAAAGAAACACAATAGGAGAAAACTGAAGGCATTAGTGATTCATGGCTTATTTTTGTTGTAATGCAAATAAGGTTTGAAATACATTTTTGGGAAACATAAACCTTTGTTAAAAAGCATTAACTGTTAGTATGAATTAAACTTCAATGTACCCAGCTCTGTATAAACCTGTTTAACATGGATAAATATCATGATTAAATTCCAGATTATATTTTGTCTCATAATCATCTATATGGATTTCTTTTCTGAAACAAAAAAAATTTATGACTTGTCTATAGAACAGGAATGTGAAGCTTCTCTTTCTGAGTGGGATGTGAGGCAATTTCACAGCCATATGTTTTCTCATATTATCCTTAGTGTTCTAATTATGATTTTTGATGGTACTGTCTGGTTCTTTCTGGAAAACTTTGGAAATACATACAAACATATACTGGGTCAGTCTGCTAAAGACATAAAAATGAGATGAAAATTTACCTTTGAAAAGCATAAGAGCAAAGCAACACCACAGCCGCTTGACAAAAAGAAAATGAATCCTTTAATGATGCTGTCAAAGCCCTGACTTGAATCCAGCAGACTTTCTGTGGCAAGAACATTGCTGTACATTAAAAATGCCCAACTAAACTTGACAGAACTTGAACAAGTTTGCAAACAAGAATAGAACAGAATTCACCATGCTGGTGGGCAAAAATGGTCGACTTCTCCAGACTTAATTGCAATTATAATTGCTGCTAAATAAGCTTCTGACAAGTACTCACTCCTGGGTGTGAATAGTTTACAAAAATATATTTAACACAGGCAGGGAGATTCATTGCATTAATTGCTTATGATTTTTACAAACATCATAATTCCTTAATTTTCCTTACTTATTATTATCCTGATTACTAGACGTTACTTTTTTAAAAAAGTAATCCATCATAGTGACCAATTTACAGGGATTACTTAAATTAGTAAGAATTTGGGAGAAACAGCTTTAAAGAAGTAATACCGTACTTTACATTTAATCTATACACACGTAAACTATACATGCTTTTAAATGTATTTTTCCACAAGATCTTAATTTAAAAATGTAATCACTTAAACAAGTACGCTAAAACTGTAATGAATTTACTTTTTAAATATAATGTTCTCAGGAGTGTAACATACTACTCTATGCCAATGTGGTCTGAAAAACCAGATATGGACAGGTCTGACGTTTTTCAATGTAACAGATATACACTTGACTTTGTATATAACAAGATGATATGAACCCCTGTAGATTCACTTCAAAAGACACACACAAAATGTGAATGTGCAAATAACAGAAACATAGTCCTGTGGACCCAAGTTTTCAAAGTTTCCATTCCATCAAAAGTTGAAGTAAAAGATAATTATAATTTGTGGGATTCAGGTAGACCTCTGCCAGCGCTTTCTGCTTTCCCTGTGCAGCATGGAGCACACTGCTCAATCAGAGGGACTAGCCTCCCCTTCTGATGGAGTTCTTTCGTTGCTGAACCACCTCCAATGCAATTCCCATTAACAAAGACTCTTGGAACCTAGGGGCAACATTAATTATTTTTTTACTTTCAAGCTTGTAATTTTCACACAAAACTCTTGATAAATGTTGGCATTTTACAATTATATACTCTACACTTGGGTTTTGAAGAACTTTTAAAGATTTTACGGTAAATTATAATCACTACCTGATGAAAAAAAAGCTATAGTGATTTCTATGACTACATAAAACAGGAGCAAAAATAGGAGTAATATTCTTACCGTCCTTTCACCAGTCATAGCAGCTAAAACATCCTGGAGCTGCTTTCCATCTTCATGCTGATCTAATTCAATCACTTTATATGCAGCACCTATGTCATTAAACACATTCTTGGCCATTTTGCAGTAAGGGCATGTAGTCTTGGAGAATATAACAATACAGTTGTGAGATACCACATCCTGCAAAATATCATGAACAAATAATCCATTTATCCTCTGTATCTTTTTTTTAACCAAGCTGTAAATGGAAAGACAGGCAGTCTGTTTGCAATGATGGTCATTTATTTAAACAAAAATGCTGCTTGTTAACATTAACACCCATTTTCCGGGCACATGGATGCTTTTGTATACAGTAAATCAACTATATAATTAGAATGCAGGTTTTCTACAGCTCCATAGCTGTAAAAAAGAAACAAAAAAGTACAAAAATACAGAAATATTTACAGCCTATGCCTTAGATGAGAAAATACACAAGATAAATGAATGCACAATAAATTCTCAAGATATATAATTAAAAAAACCTAAATAAATCGGTAAATAACACTAAAGATGGATGATCTTAATTTAACTGTGTATCAAACAAGATTCCCTTAAATTCCCTTCACCTTGTGAAAGCTTATACGCATCACCTCTACAGAAACTGTTCATTGTTACGACTATTTGTTATTCATGTATACTCACCATGATGAAATTTGTACATGCCTTACTGGATAATACACCCGATGAAGTAGGTATTGAGTTCCCCATCCTACAATTAAGTCAGTATATAATAACACGGTAAATACATTTGCATTTAGAAAAAAAAAAACGTTGGCGAAAGCCACATGTAAAATCATAAAAACAAATAATACTAGAATTTACCACATAATGTAACAAGAGAATCAGATATAGTCATTCTTGTGTCTACTTCTGGTTGTCATCACGGTGAATTGCAAGGTGAAAGGTAACAGGATATTTCATTTTTAACCAGAAAGAACTATGGGATAATGAAAACACTGGTGTTTAGCGCTTTGAGCGCATCTCACGAGTGCATTTCATGGTAAATAAATAGAAGATACATTTAAAACGTGGCGCATAAGTCCCTTTTACTTATTTTAACGTAGCATTACAGTTTTCGTTTGCAATCGTCAGTCGTAGTCTTACAGTAATAACATTTCTATATTTACGTGTTATTAAAATATGTAGGGGACGTCAGAAGAACATCCCAAGACTCCTCCTACAGCTACTACAATATTTTAGTCAAATTAAAATAAATCCGAAACCAATGCATCAAGAACTTGTGTACCTCACGTCTATCGTTTCATCACCTCTGTCACTGTCAAACACAGGTTACCGGAAGCACATGGGAAATTTGTGCCGAGCGGATCCCAAACATTAGTTGAGCTGACCCAAGAAGTGCCTGCGACTAATTGCATTTAATAAAAATCGATCAACTTAATCAAGTACTTATTCATTTTATTTAACGTCTTCATTGGTATTTTCACAGTCCCGCTTAAGTATTTTTCTCTCTGTTTTAGTGAAAATAATTTGTTTCGGAAAAATAGCATGTTTTTATACTCGAATTACTATTCCATTTTTTAAATACATCACATATGAAATCGTGTTTTGCTCGCGGAAGATTTGAAATATCTCTTTCAGTTCTAACTCTGGTGTAATACATGTAATACATGTGTAATACATTGCTCTGCTACCCAGACTTTGCCCTTCAAGAATTTGGGAGTCAAATAAAGCCCTTTATATTATCTGTAGAAAACGAAGACTGTTACATTGGAGCGTCTTTATAAAAATAGTACAATTCTATGGTTAATTGGACTTATTTTCCGGTATTATACTATATTTGATGTTTTTTGTGATCAGGCGCTCAACACGGCCAAACCAGCCGTGGAAAAAGTACTACTACAGACAATTTGTGCTTCTCGTGGGGGCCTTAGAATTTCACTCTGTAAAGAGGGAGTGAAGATGGCGGACGTGTTGAGTGTTCTGCGTCAATACAACATCCAGAAGAAAGAAATCGTCGCCAAGGGAGACGAAGTTATTTTCGGAGAGTTCTCCTGGCCAAAAAATGTTAAAACCAACTATGTTATTTGGGGGTGAGTGATTGCTTTTGAAAAATCCACAAATGCATCTAAAAAAAAAACTTTTCCTGGTGTTGGTCGCAGGAGTTGTTGACA
This sequence comes from Lepisosteus platostomus, assembly GCF_059453375.1. Taxonomy (NCBI): domain Eukaryota; kingdom Metazoa; phylum Chordata; class Actinopteri; order Semionotiformes; family Lepisosteidae; genus Lepisosteus; species Lepisosteus platostomus. The sequence continues at coordinate 12,310,598 of NC_142621.1, read as the reverse complement.
TGCATTAAAGCCCAAAGAATAGCACGTTGGGATTCTAACCAAATCGTTCGCTGTAGAGGCCAAGTGGATTTTGAAGAAGAAATCTGTTAATGTTTTTTTATCTTTGGGAATAATGGTAAAATAAGCGGTATGGTTTTACTTTTTGAAAGTAAAGTATGACAGTAGAGGTAGGCATAGCTCTACGTCAGAGCCAGGTTCAAATGATTAATAAGAAATAAGTGGATTTTTTAACTTGCTGAAAGTGACGCCACACAAACAAAGTTGTTAGGGTTGTATGTTTTATACGACTGTCGTGGAGATCTTTTTTGCTTGCTTTGCATTAATTGCTGTATCGTTAATGACTTCGTTAGTATTAGTATGTAACCAATAGCTTCAGATCTTGAAAAGCCTGTCGCACTACAAGTGTCCTGCAGTTTGTAGGTGTTGGAGAATGGCTTATATCGGATGCGATGCTAAATTGTGTTTTAAACTACTTTCTCACATTTTGCACACGCTTGACCCAGCTATCAAGCCAGAGTTGTGTCCCACGCTAAATGGATGAAATCTTGTCTGATCTACTAAAAACAAAGCCCTTTAATTTAATCATGACCTTTTAATTTACCGTCCCGTACAAAAACCTTGCGTAGTATTAAATTCTGTACGAATAACCACTTCAAACGTGGAAGTGTTTTACAGTATCATCCGTACAAGAAGTGCGTATAGCAATAATTTTTAACCATACTTTGCTGTGGAACACTTATGCTTTTTAAAAGTTACCTTTTCAATTGTTAGTGACCTGCTAGAATTGACTGTTTCTATGATGTGCTTAAATAACAAACATCAGAAATACAGTACCTGTTTTAACCTTGCTAACCAGTGTGAAAAGATTCCCCCCCCCCCATGGATGAGCTGGCACTCCTACCACAGAAAGGTTGCATTTCAGCACAATATTTGTACATCATAGCCAAAGTTGAACAGGCTAATTTGATCAAGTAGGTTGTGGAAAAGAGAACAAGCTCTTCGGGGCCTCTGAAGTCCGAGGTGGGTGTTCTGAACAAGAATGGACTAAGTGCATTAAGGTTTAATGTAACTCCAGCTAAAGTGTCGTGTCTACAGACAGCTCAATTAGCTCTTCTACCACTCTTTGTTAATAGGTATGTTTCTTGTGCTCAGCTGTTAAGCAGATCGCAAACCCACTTTCACTGCTTTTCCTTAACATTGGGAAAAGGAGAAGTGAATGCAGCTTATTTCTTTAATATTAATTTCCTCCAGTTTTATGCAAAAAACGAGGAGTCCATTTTTGAATTCATTTTTAAAGGGAATGATTTTGTCTTTTAAGTTAAAATAGATGTTTTTTTCCCTTACACATGGCTGATGGTTTACTAAGCAAGCCAGTTTTTCTGTCCTCCAAGTATTCCACCAGAGGACTCCATTGCTCTCTAGAAACGCATCGAGGTTCTAAGAGTCTGGTGAGCAGTTTTCCTCAGCACAGTCATCTAACTTTAGTTTGGTTGCAGACACTGGTACACAGCACCAATTTATTTATACAAACATAACCAAGTTGTTTGCAGTCATTAATAGCCTACATCATGCATTTTTGGACACATTTGCCTGTAAGTGCTTTGCAATTCGAAAAGCAATTAATAGGTCACTGTGGAATTGTGGAACTCAACTGCCTTCACTTCTGCTGTTAATCCGTTGTGTATGCTGAACATCTCTGATGACCTTTCCTGCACCATCCAGCATACCTATCCCATACTATTGAAGTCATGTTGGTTATATGTAATAATTGAGATACTCAAATTACTGTTTCCTTCCTTGTACATTTTGCAATCCTTCAGTTCTTGCCCCATGTACCACACAAAGGGTAGACATTTAGCACATTTAGTAAAGTCTGTGTGTCTGCCAATATAATGCGCAAACATGCAACTGTCCTTGACCCTGCTGTGTAAGAGTATTATGGTATTTTTTGATATGAGAATAATCTGATTTTTTGTGTGGCTACCTTACATGGTATTTGTTCTGTAGTGTCCTAGCGTGTAGGTAATGCCAGATCCTTGTCTACTGTAGAATTTGTGATTTGGAAACTTTCTGGATAAGATGATTGGAGGGCTTTTCTGGAACAGTCACTTTTCTTTAAACATGATTTGGTGAATACATTCTCCCTTCAAAAAACAAAAGCATCCCTTACTTTCTAATTCAGCGTTTGGAGTTAAATTGAAGGTAGGGATGTTGAGATTAACCAGTTTCACAATTAACCAGGATTAAAGAGAATTTTAGAAGTTACGGGGAAGATTCCGTTTTAGAAGCCTTGCGTTCCAGGTTGACCTGAAAAATTCCTCTCGCCTGTGCGCCACGTGTGTGCGGTTGTGCCTGGCTTGGCTCAGCTGGCTCGTCCAGCAACACCTTAGTTACCCTACAGAGAGCAGACGTGTGAAAATGACAGAGAGATATGGCATCTCAGCTTTATATCCACCACAAAAGCGCCTGAAATCGGCAGTGTGGGAGCAGATATTTTGGATATCTAAAAAATGATCAGGGGGTAGAAGAAGATGACGGATAATCAATTTTGCAAAACGTGCCAAAAAAAGTGGCTGCCAAAGGTTCAAACGTCTGCTTAAGCATCTCTGTGATCATCCATCCCTCTATACACAAGTCAAGGTAAAAAAATAAACTAGCGAACGTTACATTCGTTAACTTAAGTGAGGGCTCGCCCTGGCTGGAGCACTTCACAGCGGTACAGTCCTCCGTGTATGTATAACGTTACTTTTGTTTTCATTTAAGTTGGTTTTGTGGGGATATATCACTTATGATAGATCACTTATTTTTCCTACAATTAGTGCTTGCCAACAGTCCATCCACTGGCCTTGGCATTAAAGTAAATACACTTTTTACTGACAACAGGTGACAAAGTTCTAAGTGAGGAGAGGGACAGGCTGAGACTCTGACCTCTCTGAATATTTCCATTTGCCCACTATAAATTATTTCTATGTATTTTTATATATTTTAAATATTTAATTTAATTTTATATATTCATAAGGTCGGTACTGTATTACTTTGGTTTCTAAAGGCAGCTATAGTGAATTCTTAAATCTGCCTGCTTTCCCCTATCATATTTATGTTTTTAATTATAAAGGAGGCTTACATGTTTTATTTGCAGGACCAAAAACGTTTTGAAAAAAACATGTTTGATTATGCCATACTTGGTGTCTTTTTTTCCCTCCATAGTGTTTCATAATAAATTACCTGAAAAAAAAAATCATGAAACCGTGATATTTCCTGAGAATATAATCGTACCATCAAAATCTCACACTGTGACATCCCTAATTGAAGGTTATTGAAGGAACTGAATAATTTGAAGATTTTGTGCTTTTCCTTGCAAGGGTTCAGAGGCATGTCATACTTAGGAACCAGGATGGTTTCAAAAAATAGTTAAACTGTAGTTTTTATTTATTTTATATTTCTGAAACCAATGTTCTGTTCTTTTCAGGCTTTGACAATGAATCTGAGCTTTGATTGTTTGTTCAGAATTGTTTTAAAAAGCTGGTTTTACTTTTCATTGAGTGTACAGAAAAACTAAGCAAAACCAAATTTTCTTTAGGGAATGGTTTTGGGTTCATTCCTCATACTGTACAGTTTGGTGGGAGGTTTGGGGGGTGGGAGGTGGTATTTAATTATAAAATTATTTAACTAATGTGCAACAGTTATTTATGTTTAATGAATTTTTAGAAGCATTTATTAACATGTTGGAGTCTTACTAAGCTCTTAAAAATGATCAACTGTTTTTTTGCATCAACTTGTATGTTCAAGAGCACTACCTTATGTAATGTATATAGGTGCATAATTTAATTTAATGTAATGTATTTAAATATGGAATAATATGCATATATGATGATTTTTTTATTTTAGAACGGGGAAGGAGGGTCAGCCCAAAGAATACTACACTTTGGATTCCATCTTGTTCTTGTTGAACAATGTACATCTTCCTCACTCGTCTTATGTGCGCCGAGCTGCAGTAAGTTTTTTCCAGTTTTTTTTTATATTATGCAGTTATTCTGAGATTTTTTAAATCTTTGAATCCAGAAATGAGCAAAATAGTATTGAATTGACAGGTCGTTTAAGTTAGATGTAATTTTTTTAACTTGCATATTGTTAATATAAACGTATATTCCAGATTCCCTGAGAATATTAATTTAGTATTTTTTACTTTTTGCTAAGTTTACTACTTTCAAATTTGACAAAGGTATTTGTGCAGTTAAGATTTGTGATTAAAACCCATGGCTTGCTCAGTGTAGAATAATAGAAGAATCAAAATGATAGTCATAAAACTAAACGAAAAGGAGAAATTACAATGTGCATCATTTCATCTGCCATTGATGTGATTTTTGCATTGCCATCTGAAAGTTTTCTTAGGTGTTTTAATGTATTCAAATGACTTATGAAAAAAGGATTCATGGGGAAAAAAATGCATACGTTGTCTTGGCTCTTTAGATATAGAAAATCTCTGCCCAGGCTTTTTTGAAAGCGTTTCAGCCTTTGATGTACACATGCTAAGGACATAAATTTCACATAGTTGTAAAGCTCTTTGCATTCTCCATTAGATTAAATACTTTAATTAATATTAAACTAATTTTATACAGATAGTTTTCAGTATAATGTTCTACAGACACTAATATATGAGCATGGAATATGACAGATGTAGGCTTTAAAGACCTGTGATAAGTTATGTGATGCAGGTGTGATGACATTTTAAAGAAAAGAAGTAGAACATTCTAAATACATTTTTTTTAATCTCGTCCTGAAACCAATGCATCTAGATCATTGAACTTTACTGAAACTTCATAGGATATGGAAAACCACTAGCAAAACAACCTGTACACTAATTTCCATCATATTATGTTGTGGAAAAGACCTTGATATTTGATCTTTCTGCGCCAACAGCCAGACAAAGCTAGACTCCACACAATTTTAATATTCCTTCATTGGCAGCTGGGACATAATGCATGTAACTTTTCAGTGCAAAGGAGTGTTTTAGCCTCACTGAATCTCATCCTCCTTCAGTTTCCTTCACTGAAATAAATTATTGTTCTTCCAAAAGTAAAGCTTTCTCTCGATCTTACAATTGTAAGGATACTGAAAGCTTGTTTCTATATGAATTTTTCTCATTTTTCAAGTGTTAATATTGGAATCATGTTCCTTTGTACATTACAAGAATTTCACTTTGAGTGATTGGTATCCCAGTAAAAGCACACAAGTTGAAAACATGAAGAAATTCATCAATATTTAATGATCTGTAATGTTAGTAATCATAAACAAGTCTGCAAAATGCTTGCTTTTCTTGTTTTTTAAGCAAAATGAATGTTTAATTTACAATTACTGTTAAACATTTTTTTTTTCCCACTCTAAGCAAACCTCTGATACAGTATAATGGGGCATGCAGCACAATGAGCTTTAAAGTGATACTAGTATTTTATCTATAGCATGTGTGTATGAGATATTAATGTTTTCTCCTGCTTCCATGGGACAGAAGAATGCACCATATACCTTGATTAAATTGTCATTTGAGCATTGTACAACAACTCCCTACTGTTTTTTTTGTCATATGTTGTCAATAGTGATTCTTCCTGTATTCATTTGATAAAGATACAGCATTACTACTAAGGTTTTCTTTTCTAGACAGAGAATATTCCTGTGGTCAGAAGACCTGACAGAAAAGATTTGCTTGCTTATTTAAATGGAGAAAGTTGTAAGTATAAGAAATATAAATTTTACTCTTTTTTTAATGTTTGTAAATTATGTAGCAAATTTGTCATTTGCCTGAAGACCTTTAAAAAAAATTATTGAACTAAGTGCACCTCTAGAGAAAGAAAGTTTTAAAAGAAACCAAATTAACTTTTCCTTTTTTTTCCCTCCACCAGCAACTTCTGCAAGTATTGACAGAAGTGCGCCAATTGAGATTGGTTTGCAAAGGCCTACTCAAGGTATGTAACAAAATTTATTTTGACACAATGCAGAAATATAAATAACAAAAATACTAGTGACAGGTATTGGCAATTAGCCCATTAGTGTCTGTCATTTTCCTTTATGGCAAGTAATTCTATCCCCACATACTGATAGAAATGTGCCAACTTAATGTCCCATTTTACCAAGCATTGCGATTTTCATGGCAGTGTTAGAGTAGTGGTGAGAGCTCTGGACTCTTAACTGGAAGATTGTAGCTTTAAATTCCAGGCGGGCCTCACTATTATACCCTTGAGAAAGGGTATTCCAGGCTGTATAAATGAGTACAGATGAGGTGTTTTAGATAAAAGCATCACCCAAAACATAGACTCCGTTCAAGCAGTACTGAATTAAGATTTAAAAGTTAGATCTGTCAACACATTCTTCAAATTTACATTTCGCAAAGGATTTTTTGTGATTTCAGCTTCACCAAATTCATCATAACTCTGTGTTCTGTTTTAGTATATTATTCACCTAATGTCACACTTTCAGTGTTTTTCCATGGGGGTCTACTAACTATTGAGGCACAATGAAGCTTCAGTATGTATTTAAATCACCTCTTAAAAATATTGTATCTTTTTTGCTCTCCAGTAAACACGTCCCTTTCTAATTCTGATTGGAATAGAACATAAATGCATAATTCAGTCTCATATTTTAAAAATGTTCTTATCCCCTGGAGTGCAGCTTGTACATTGGAATCCAGGGGTGGGTCATGATTCTACATGTGGGTGTGCTGGAGGAGCATGTCCATGTTTCCTTCTCTTCCAGGTGGATCATGAGTCTTATTTGCACATTTGTCAGTTCCAGATCAGATGGGTGAAATGCCAAAAAAACATTGATTCTACTTTTTAGGTTTATGTATTTGTCATCAGAACAAAGGGGTATAACTGTACACTCAGTGGCCACTTTTATTAGGTCCACCTATGTATTACTGGGTAGGACCCCCTGTTGCCTCCAGAACAGCCTGAATTCTTCCCGGCATGGATTCAGCAAGGTGCTGGAAACATTCCTTAGGGATTTTGGTCCATGCTGTCTCGCTAGCATCACCCAGTTCTTGCTGATTTTTTGGTCACACATTCATGCTGCGAACCTCCTGTTCCACCTCATCACAAAGGTGCTCTATTGGATTGAGATCTGGGGACTGTGCAGGCCATTGGAGTAAACTGAAGTCACTGTCATGTTCGTGGAACCAGCTTGAGATGATGCGTGCTTTGTGACATGGCGCATTTGAAGAATCAATTTGAAAACGGGTAGACTGTGGCCATAAAGGGATGCACATGGTCGGCAGCAATGCTTAGGTACGCTGTGGCATTCAAGTGATGCTCAGTTGGTATTAAGGGGCCTAATGTGTGCCATGAAAACATTCCCCACAACATTTACACCACAACCACCAGCCTGTACTGTTGACACAAGGCAACGCGGTTTATGCCAAATTCCGACCCTAGCATTTGCATGCATTGCATTGAGTGGAAATTAAGATTCGTCAGACCCAGATACGTTTTTCCAGTCTTCAGTCGTTCAGTTTTGGTGATCATGCGCCCACTGTAGCCTCTTCTTCCTGTTCTTAGCTGACAGGAGTGGAACCTGGCATGGTCTTCTGAATCATGTGGCTGCTTTAGCCCATCTGCCTCAAGGTTCGACGTGTTATGCGTTCATAGATGCCTTTCTGCACACCACTGTTGTAAAGAGTATTTGTGGCCTTTCTGTCAGCTTGAACAAGTCTGGCCATTCTCCTCTGACCTCTCGCCCATAGAACTGCCACTCACTGGATGTTTTTTGTTTATTCTCTGTAAACTCTAGTGACTGTAGTGTGTGAAGGTCAGCTATTTCTGAGATGCTGGATCAAAGTCGCTTAGATCACGTTGTCGAACATCAACTAAATGTGACTAAAATTGACCATGTCTACATGCTTTTATATTGAGTTGCAGCCACATGATTCACTGTTTAGCTATTAGTGTTAACAAGCAAGTGTATCTAATAAAGTGGCCACTGAGTGTATAAAACTAAATTGTTGACAGTGCAACTCTTTCAAGGACAAACTTGGTATTTTTCTATTTCAAGAGTCACGGCAACCCACTGCCTTCCCCAGAAGCACAGGGTGAGTTGCAGTCCTGCCCACTGAATGGGACAACAATCCATGACAAGTCATGCACTCCTGCAAGCACATGGGGGCCAATTTAAAGATGCCAGTTAACAGAGCTGGCATATCTTAGTTTGCTATTGTTTTATGTAGTAACAATTTGTGTGCATTGTCCATCAGAGACTTTCTAGTGACTTCTTTTCCTCTTGTTTTCTTTCAGTTAAGAGAGCAGCAGATGACGCCTCATCGGAAGCCAAAAAGCCTAGAGTCGAGGTAAAGAACACTTAAAGAAATTTGTACCTTGCAGCCGAATGCTAGATCTAATGAGGAAGAATGCTCATAAATGAATATGGAAGTATTTCCCAGTTTTTGTTTATTGTATATTAATGTATCATGTTGTGCATTAGGATGAGGAACGTGTACGTCTTGACAAGGAGCGACTGGCAGCTCGACTGGAAGGCCACAAAGAAGGCATTGTACAAACGGATCAGATCAGGTATGTGCTGTCAGCTTCCTGTGATGTGCCATAATTTAATAAGCTGCACATCCTTTCACTTCATATTCTTCACATTCAACGGGTAAATGGATGCCATAGTGCCCTGGCTCAGCTTCACGTTGTTTCCCTTTTTGTGCTAGTCTAGTCTATTTTATGTAGTTTAGGCCTTATTGGAGAGGCTCCTAGATAACTGGTATATGTATCGGAGATTTAAACTGGTATATGTACAACACCTAATGTATAAGCGTTAAACTGACCATTTTTTTTCCAACCTCTGTCCACTAAGTCACCTACCTAATGTTTTATATTAGAAGAATCAAGTAAAATCAAACTAAAGTAGATGCTGAGTTAGCAATAGGGCAACACATTGAAATGGTTGACCCCAGATTCGTTGGAGTCCTTCATACGTCTGTTTGACTATATTAAGTTTACAACAGATGAAAAATGGCAGAATCTCTTGATTAGTTATATTCCAAATTGGACAGATTTAGATGAGCATTTCTCACTACAAGTAACTCTGGATTTATGCAATTACTCCCTCTTAATTTGCTTAATTAGGTTTAATATACCTATAGCAGCCATATCACCCTGCTTAATTAGGTTTAATATACCTATAGCAGCCATATCACCCTGCAACTCACAACTGGTAACCCACTGAAGCTAAGCAGGTGTGAGCCTGGTCAGTACCTGGATTGGAGACCTCCTGGGAAAAACTAAGGTTGCTGCTGGAAGAGGTGTTAGTGGGGCCAGCAGGGGGCGCGCACCCTGCGGTCCATGTGGGTCCTAATGCCCCAGTATAGTTCGGATGAGACGTAAAACCGAGGTCCTGACTCTCTGTGGTCATTAAAAATCGCAGGGCGCTTCTCGAAAAGAGTAGGGGTGTAACCCTGGTGTCCTGGCCAAATTTCCAATTGGCCCTTACCAATCATGGCCTCCTAATAATCCCTCTCTACGAATTGGCTACATTGCTCTGCTCTCCTCCCCACTGATAGCTGATGTGTGGTGAGCGTTCTGGCGCACTATGGCTGCCTCATGCTGCACATTGGTGGTGGAGGGGAGTCCCCATTACCTGTAAAGCGCTTTGAGTGGAGTGTCCAGAAAAGCGCTATATAAGTGTAAGCAATTATTATTATTATTATTATTATTAATTATTATAGAGTACAAACCTCTGTGATGAATGTGAGCATTTTTACTCTTTCATGTCCTTTCGTTGCAAAATGTGTAAAATTTTCTGTTGGTGGTAATTGATGAAAAGAGGGTGAACATTCATTTAGTTCATGTACAACGAATAACAATATAGAAATTATTTTTCTAATGATTGTAGTGATTCTCAAAAGTTTATGAAGCGCCTTTGGTGGGAAAGAGGTTGCATTTTCAACTTTGACCACATGGTGGCATATTTGGTTTTTTTATTGTTAAAGTGTTTTTACAAGTGCTTTTTTCCCAGTAATCAAAATGTTTCAGATGTATTGTGATCTAAACTATTTTGTGTTTTGTGACAGATAATCTGGACTTTTTTTTTTGCACTGCTGTAAAAAATAAGTTTGAACCCTAATCACATATCTGTACAATGACATATCTAGGACACCACACATTTTGAATGAAGTGTACCTTTGATTTTGTTGCAGGTCTTTGTCAGAAGCCATGTCTGTTGAAAAAATTGCTGCCATCAAAGCTAAGATTATGGCCAAGAAAAGATCAACAATTAAGACTGACTTGGATGATGACATCACTGCGCTGAAACAGAGAAGTTTTGTGGATGCAGAGGTTGATGTGACCAGAGATATTGTCAGTAGAGAGAGAGTGTGGAGAACAAGGACAACGATTTTACAAAGCAGCGGAAAGGTGGGTTGAAATGCAAATCTACTCCTTTTGTTCCCTTGAAAAGGTTTTTCTGAAGAAATTAATTTAATAATTCTGATGTACTATACCCGATGGATGGTTCACATTTTCACACTACTGGGAATTAAAGATAAATATATCACATCTTGAATCACAGTCTGTCAAACTCAAAACAGGACAACAGGCTACTCTGAGGAAACTGAGTAGCTTGTTTTTAGGTTATATCACTTGACAATTTAACTCATTTAGGAGTCAGACAAGTTATTGTGTACCTGCAGATGATATAACTAATTTGCATTTTTAGTCATTGTATGAGTTTGCACTTGCAAAGACGTTCTAGGCATTAAGGACAAGATTTAGAATGATGTTAAGATAAATCTTAAATAATAAAACTGACTTGCTCATCTGGTTTTATATTAATCTTTGTTTCAACATGTAAGGATTAAAATACATTGTGAAACGTAATGGGTAGGATATAAACATCTGCTTTAAAGTCTACTACTATAAAGAAACAAGATTGCTCGATATTGCTGGAAATAATTGGTTAAAAGGAAAGTTTTACTGTATCGAACGCTTAACAAAAGGAGGGAAATATTGACTTTGCTATGATAAGGGCGTAATATGTTTTGGCCATATTGGTTTAAGTAGTATTCCAACAAGCTTAAGCAAGCATGTCTGGGGCCTTAAATCCATATGTACATTTAATGTATGTTGTTACTGTTTTATTTGCCTACTCCATTAATGTCAGTTTATAGAGCCAAAGTAATTATCAGATAAAATTTATGTTTCTAAGAACGACATTTTGTTTTTAAACATTGAGCTTGAGAGTGTATTGAGGACAGACCTGATGGTTTGTATGCAGTCCTAAATATTAGTGTTTATTTTTTATTTAAATTGCTAATTCATTTTGTTGTACTCTTCCCATTTGGAATTGGCAGTTTTTTTCACTTCATATGTATGAACCTTACAGCCAGACATGGGAGATAACGGAAGTGTAGCCAGACTACTCTCATGCGCTCACCTTTTGAGCCTTTTGTCTTTTAACACGTAACTGTAGGGACAGTCCTGCACCAGAGATTTGAATTTAAAAACATAGAGGTATGTCCTTTACCAACCTCGCTATAACCTTGCAGGATCCCAGAAGGCTTCTGGGTTAGTGGTTGTTGTGAAGTACAGAGAGCCTTGGCTGACTAATTCTACCCTGCCCTCAGCATTTACTCAATTGTGCACAAACAGTTAGGTCACAGTCAGCTAGTGTCGTAATCAAGGCGCTAACCCACGATGACCGAGCTCAGCGTGTGCTTGGGCAAGCACACTTACTGCTTGAGCCACTTGGTAGGCCCCCCAAATCTTTTAAATTGACAAATCTGAAAACCTCTAATCATTAAAACTACATTAACTCAGGTCTACTGATTTATAGACGTAAATTCCTAAGATTGGGGAGCGCATGATTTTCCAATATCAAAACTGTATGATAGACCAATAAAATATTGTGCATTTTGTTTGTGTTTTTTAGTCACTGAAGCATATATTTTTGCATATTCACTTAATGTAAAGAACAAAAGTGCTGGAATATTTACTCGGAAGATATACTTTAAAGTGTGATAACTGGATAAAGGTTGAGTCAGTTCTAAGGGCTCTATAAGTCTGTGCTGCAAAGATTTGTCAACATTTTTTTTCCCTCCGCAGCATTTATGCTGAACTGCTGTTTAAGACGGATTGAAACTATTGTCACTGTTTTGTAATGGCCATTGATCAAAATGTTGCTTACGTTCTGTAGTTGATTAGCATTTACTGTGATTCTGCTAAGTGGACAATGTTGGTGAGCAGCATAATTATTCGTTATTAGCAACGTGTGCTGGATAAACTAATTCCAAAATCTATAATTTAAGCATTCTGAAGCAATGTATCATTGACTTAAAACAGCTTTTGGAAAGCTGTGCTACTGTTATCTCTGAGCCAGATGACAGTCTCGGGGGCTTTTGGTTCAGAAATGTGCAGAATTTTGTAATCTTTCATGAGGAAACCTGCTGAGTTCATGATGCAGGTTTTGAAGATTTTATGCAATTCTGTTGATTTTTTTTTATGTTTTAATAAACGTCAAAACCTGTCAGCTTGTCATGGCTGTCTAGAATGGATTTAAATGAGTATTTATCCTTACTTGAAAAACACGAATGCTTCCGTCTAGTTAAGTCTTTTTTTAATCGTTTTGTTGATAAGTGTTAAGTGTCTGTAAAACTAATATTGGTGTGGCTGTTTGTGATACTTTAAAAGTGTGCATAGTCTAATAAAACTGAGTAATAGCATAATATATTTCAGGTTTTTCTCCATCTTGAATATCATTTGACAGCATCTCTTTATGGCTAACAATTTAACACTTCGTTCGTTGAATTAAATTGATTTGGCATCAAAGGAAAATGCATACTACGTACATGTACTCAAGGGAAAATTATTGGATATTCCCCAAATACTTCGTCGTGTCTTTGTGTCTGTGCACCAAATTTGGCACAGGTTAGTTGTCAGAAAATGGTAGGACCTTAAACTGCATATTTAAAAAAACGTGCTATAATATGCACACAGTTACTTGGTTAATATACAAGATTAACATTCCCAAAATATTTTTTTCTAAAAAAATCATAACATTGAATATAAATTTTGTAGCTGCAAGAGCCCAGAAAGTGCACATCATATACACAACAGAATTCTAAAAAATATTTCTAAAACCTTCCTCCAATCTGCTTTTATGTGCCCAATTTGTTTCTGATGGTGCAGTTTCTGAATGCATAAAGATTACATGTAAACTGAAATTTTCTAAAATAGCTGATTATCTACAACTTCCAAAATGTTATACAAATTTTAAGTATAATGCTTATCCCTAGAACACAGTCCATCATTTCTGAGATTGACTTTAGTAAAACATACTCATTTTAGTTTAGTAACAAAACATACATTCACTAATTGTTAATTTAGTGATCTGCATTGCAGAGCCGCTTAGCAGTATCAATGGATGTTTGTCTGATTATATTAATCTGCGGTAGTTAGTGAGGTTGTAGGTTCACTTTGCTTCAGCAACCTTTTTAATTGCAGAGAAAAACTGGTTAAAACATCGTATATTGTTAATAAATGAGTTTTTAAGCAACTACTTTAGTTATTTCTTGTCATGTGAAGGTTTTGGAAAAGACCAATTCCTTGATGCTCTGTAATATTGATGGTGACATTTGTTTTAGGAAGCTCACTGGAATGTGCCAAATAAGTATTGTTTTGACGGCTGTCAGCATAAATGGCAGTTTTATGAAGAGTGCCCTTGACATAAATTGGCTTAGTTTGATGGCAAGTTAATGTTGAAAAGCAGGATGAAAACGGCTCAGATTCTTCTTGACATTTTGCATGGCCTAGGATTGTGTTGAGAATTATGACCACATTTCCATAAAGCTCTGGTAGTAAAGCTAAATTTAGGTGATAGTGTACATTGCCAATGACTGGTCAATAATTCTTAAAGTGTACTTTTCTATTTTAAAATGTTTGTTGGAAGTAGCAAGGCCATTAAGTACGAGCAAACCCACGTGTGGGAAAGCAGTCATGCAAACTGTAGTGCAAGCAGTTCACTCAAAAAAATGAGGCAGAATTATGAAAGAAGTAATATGTCAATACTGTTTTAGTTGTGGAGAAATCATAGCTAGAATAACAAAATGAAGGCAATAAAAATCAATTACGTGTTGTGGTTGCCCAATGACCAATCTTGAAGAAATAGTTTAATGATGACAGGACCCATACTGCTGTGTTTTGCATTTTCCTTGCCCCTGAAAGAGCACATTAGATTCTATCAGATTTTGTAAGGCAAAGTTTGTAAATCATCCATCTAGTTGGAACAGAGGTATACTGTAGCCTATTTATCAGATATATATATTGTAATGCTTTTAATTACCTCCATCAGTGGCTGTGCTTACATTTGTGCTTATGTAGGCCTTATATATGCCATCACTTGATTACACAAAGACAGTTAACTGTGCCAGTTTAAAGAAACGAGGTAATAAACCAGTAATCATACTGGATACCTTAAAGTACTTAGTCTTTTTCAGTGTGTGGAAAAAAATATTGGTAGCGTTACTTATTTTTATTATAAATCTAACATTTATTTCTTTAAACCATTGTTTTAATTGACTTGTTAGATTCTGTCAACGATGTTAAGTCAGTGACTGCAAACCAGTTAGAACTTAGAATTGACCTATGGCAGTGAAAAGTAAGTATCGGGAGGTGGATTGGAGTACGTGATCCATGGAAACAACCGATACATTTAAAGCAAAACCTCAAAACGTTGAAGGGCTATTTTTGCACTGCAGATCTGATATTGAAAGTGGAATGCAGTCACAACTGTTCTAATTGAAACTGCAACTGAAAAAATAACACTGAGCCTTACCATCTCTTCTAAACATGGGGTAAGTAATGACACAGTAGAGGGAGAGCATTGACATACCTATAAAGCAGTTAAGCCAATGCAAGCTCAAACCACTTAATTTTTGTAGACATTTTAATGTAGAATATAGAATTTCTTCTCATACACATGCAAAGACTATGCTATATTCAGTAGCTCCACCACACATGCTTTTCATGACAGTTGTTTCAGTATTTCAGCTAAATTTATCAAGACTGTATATAGATGTACTTTTATCATTATGCATCTGCTTTTACATCTGCTTTTTCTTTTGTGAACAAGAATGAAGTAGCAGATCTGATCTACTGATCTGTTTTTTTTAAACTCAGTGTTTCATAAGTTAACCTTCTTTAGCAAAGTCTGCTTTTCCACTGGGTTTGAAGGGATTTGTTTGTATGTCAGCAAATGAGGTTGCATGTCAGTTACTGAGTTATGTCTATTTCCTTATTCATTTGGACATTTTATTTTTATATTACGGTTTTGATGGTTGCATGACTCTGGGGCTACAATACCGCTTCATATGTGAAACGACATTAGGTTGACATTGACATGTCATGGAACTCCAGTGTAGATGTTAATTTCTTAAAAGCAGTTTGAGTCATTAGCAAAGTATCCACAGTGATTATGCTGCTTATGAAAGGCTTTTTAAGCTGTGAATTTGTAATTGATAAACAGTTTTTTTTCCCCTTCACCAGTTAATTATTATACATTAGTTCTCAGAAGCCCTTGTGAGGTGTTTGTAAGCATTATATGGTGAGAAACCTTTGGCAATCCAAACACCTTTTACTATATTTGTAACTCATTTGGTCTGTGTATGTATGCCATGATATAAAAGTGCTTTCTTTAATGCAGGACAGTTTTGGTTGTTTCATATACTGCTTATGAACTGTATATGGGGTATAAATTATTATATTACTGGGATATTGTACAATTGAAAAGTTAATTTTACCTGATATAGGTATGTAGTACTTCTGTTCTTGTTCCCTGTAGGTGGCACAATTGCTCTGTAGTAATAATCCAGGAGAATGTATCGTACGTCCCAGTGCTACAGCTATTCTATAAAGTGCTTTAATAAGATAGCAAAAAATCCACATTTAAATTAAAATCCCTTCTTGTAGCTTATTTAACTTTTTGGAAATTGGTGGTTTAAGTTTGTTAGAGTATTGAGAATACGAAGTATTATAGAGTAATATGCATTTCAGTTAACACTATTGTAATGTGAAGTAAATTAACTTTAGAATATAGGTTGTTTTTTATAAGTTTTTATTGATTTTTTTAAAATCAAAAACATAAGTTAATTAGTGGAGTCTTTTTGGTGTTTTTACCTTGTTTGGTTGTTACTAGATAATTGATATGAGTGTCTTATGCATCTGTCTTGAACGAAGCCAGGTTATCAGCTTCAGCTATGTGGCAGGATAGCTTGTTCCAGATTCCCTTATAACTCAGTGAAAAGTACCTCCTGTTCACAGGACATATCTGCTTGTGTCCTCTGTTTTGTTTCTCTTGATCCTGAAGAAGTCAAATAGTCATATTTTGTCATTATCTCAAATATATTCAATTTGGCATGCTTAAATGAAGTCTCACCTCATAGTCTTCTATGTTCATGTCTAAAGAGATTTATTTTCTTTAGCCTGTCAGTATAAGGCCCTTGTTACATGATGTAATCTGCTGGCAACGTGCATCCCTTGTGTCTGTGTTTTGGATATATTTCCCCATATAAAACCCCTAGCAACCTACTATCAGTGCTCTAGCAACCACTTGGCCTGAGATTGTTGGAGCAGGCAGCAATCCTATTCCAAGTGATTAGGTTCCAGGCAGTATCCAATCAGCACTAATGTCACATGACTAGCTCTAATGAATAAACAGTTAAAAATGGACACCATGATAAACCACAGTTGCACAGAAAAGTAGTACTTTTTTAATTTTGTGAATGTTAACAGTCAAAATGATGCCTTTATCTGGTAGTGAATAACAGTAGTAACATTCAAAGTTGAATGTAATTATAAATATGTAAATATTTGTTCTGCCTTTTATGATTGCCACGTACCTGCATGCAGAGCAGTAATTATGATGTGCCAAGATACAGCAAAACGCAGTTATTGTTCCTTGGCTCATTTTTTAATATTTTGATCTGACGTAGCTCTGGTGGTTATCAATACTAGCTGCATTATTGATGTATTTCTTCCATGTGCCTGATGTCTATCTGGTGTTTCTTTTACATACCTATTGTAGTCAGTGCTGCAGTTTGTACTGGCAGTATGAGTAGCATACAAACAGCTCAGCAGAGCTCTTCATCCTGTTCCAATTCTATATGCTTCAAGTCTATTGTTATACTTTTTTATTCACCTTCAGTGAAGTGTAAAAATGAATACTAGCTATACAGTATCATGCAATTTACATATTATTTTTTCATAATTTCCTCCCAATATGGTGTTGTAATATTCCCTGTGTTGTCATTCAAAACCCTGAGGATGAAGTAGATGACCACTTGACGAGAACCTGAGCCAAGTAAATAGTGAGGTTTTAAAACCATCGGCTTGATCCCGTTTTTCATGAAAAGTTTATTTAAGAATCATTAAAAAAAAATGTATGACTTAAAAATTATTACGGCAGTGGAGAAGTACAAAGAGCTCTACATCCCCAGCAGCCCTTCATACAGTGACAAAAAAGACACATCACAAAGATATGGTGTGGAATATTTTTTAATAAATTTTTGGTTATTCAGTTTCATTGATATTGTTGACAAAGAAATACCTAAGAAGCTGAGGAGCTTGTATTCGTGAGAGGCCGTAGTGCAGAATGCAATTCAGAGAAGCCAGTAGCATCCATTACCAGCTGTGTACAAAAATGCTGTGCAAGCAGAAATACGATTTGCTTGAGAAATATGATTGGCCATTGTTCAGATTAATGGCCGTTTTTATTGAAAATGGGTTGATTGTGTGGTGCATGGTGTAACTTAATGTCACATTATATTCTGCTTTGCGAGAGGAGCACTGAGATTGGAAAGCACAGACTTTTGTAAGGAAGTTTTAATCCTTGTTTGATAGATGTTTGTTGTCATGTTAATTCTTTTACTACTTAAGAGAAAACATTTTTCTGTTTTGATACTTTGTTTTATTGAAATGCAACTGAGACACTCAGTGGTTTTGCAGTAGAATTTAACTTTACTGCGTTTACTGGGCTTACAGTAAAGTATTTCCTTTGTACTTATTGCATTTTGTTCCCCATCTGTACCCCCCTGTTGCTCTGTCTTTGTCACTGACACTTTTCCTTGTAAAGGAGCGCTGGAGATCAGTTGCTGGTTGCCATGGAAATGAAACAGCCCAGTCATTCTTGTGCTTATGAATTAAAGAATCTTTGAAATACTGTACCTTTGTCTAAAAGTGCACACAAAACAAAGTACACCATTTTTCTTCTATCACTGTTCTGTCAGCCAGAAAGCTGAAAGTCATGAAGTACATTTACTTTATTTTTTTCTACATAGTTGCCATTGAATGCTTTTGTTAGTCCTGGCACAGATTAGGAACAAGTACTGCAAAATCTCTTACGTTAGCCATCATTAGACAGTAAATGCTCTAATTATCTTGAAGTGTGGTATTAAAATGGTTTTGTAGTTAAATTTGACTCTTCAGCATTCAATTTTGATATTTCAGTTCTTGAGCATCAGATGGATCTTCTTTAATGATGACAATCACAACCAGGTTTATGAATGAATGACTGGATTATTGATATGTTTAGAAATCACCTCTGATAATCATGAGAGCACAATAGGGGTGAATTTTTATTTTTCCCACCATCATTACCAGACTTCCTTCTGCTGTTCAACTTCTTATCTTATTTTGAGAGTGCAAAAACTAGGTTTCATTCCAATTCACATTGCAAACCGCATACCCAATTATTTATTTTAATAGGATTCTTCCTGGGAACCTGGATTAATTGTAATAATAACACACTCCACATCAGGTCTTGAGTCTGACCTTGAGAACACACTATTCTCAACTTTTAGTGAGGTGGCTTTACATAATGAGTCTACAGAATGCAGTAAGAAAATAATTGATAAAAATATAATGTATTGTATATTTTGGTGGGTGCAGTTATAATTTATTCCTTTATTTTATTGCAGAACTTCGCTAAGAACATCTTTGCAATTCTGCAGTCTGTGAAAGCGAGAGAAGAGGGACGTGCCCCTGAACAAAGACCAACACAGAATACAGCGCAGGTGGTAAGCAGATTATTTGTACGTGCTGAACACGACCTTTAGATTGAATCCAGTGAAGATTACTGTCATTACTCTATACATTGTTTGCCTAAACAAATTCCACAGGTATCATTTATATGTGTCATTAAAAACAAATATTTGTACTTGCATCTGTTAATTCATAAGCTTTGAGCAATGAACCCCCTTTCTGCTGCGGTTTTGAAAAGATGTTTGAGTAGAAAAGATGATTTACTTATTTACCCTTTTTTGGATTTTAGACCTTGGCTGGCTTAAGCAAAAAGATTATGATTTAGAAAGGTTTGTTATTCAAGTAGTTTTTAAAAATTTCTTAAAGAGCGACTTCCATTTAAAATGTTTCCTAATAGCCATATATTTTAAATCCCTTAGCAGTGAGATAAATATCTTAAAAACGTAATGTAACATTACCTGGTTTTCTTCCTGTTTATAAACTGACCTGAAAACAAACACCACCTCATGAAAGTCTTAAAGTTCTGACCTTAGCAATAGTTTCAGCTTTTAGATCATATGCTTTTGTTCAGTAAGATATTCACTTGAGGCATCCTGAGATTTATTTGACTAGTTAATGTTTTAGAACTGCCAAAACCAGTCATGTTTCTGGTACTGATAGATACACATTGGAACTCTTAGCTGTCTAATTAGTTATTTAGAATTTCTTAATTGTCAGATTTAAATTAAGCAAGTAAATGTTACATGAAAATTGCATTTAAAATTTTTTTCTCAATATATTACCTTTGACACTTTTTAAATACTTTTTTGATGTTTCAAAATGGACATCAGACTGTGTTTGACTCATCCCAAGTGCTTTAACCATCAGATTGAGCACTGGTTCAACACCTGGTCTTCAGTTAATTCTGCAGGCTGAAGAGAGTGATAAAAGATAAAAACAAAAAGCCAACTGTTGCTCATTAACAGAATTATGTGTGCATACACGTTGTCCTCTTGAGTGTTTCCAACTAACAAAATTTGCAACTGTTAAGTACCACTGTGCACACTCTTTCCCAGCAGTGAAATCAGTAATAAGCTTTCAGAATTAGTGATTGAAGTGGCCACTTGTTGTAGCAAAACCTGTCATTCTGCATGATTCCATGTGCTCGCTCAGTTATTGCTTTTTCCACACTGATAAGCCTGGGTGAAGCCCTTAAATGCTCCGGCTTGTTTCACACTGGACATTTTGTCAGGAAAAGATGGAAGCAATATGCGAGACAAGCTGAGTAAGGCTGGGGCAGGGTTGCTATATAGCTAGTAGACCAAAAAACTGGAAAGACTCAGGTAAATGAGATATCCCAAATATATAAGGTTTTCCATGCAGGTGTGACTCACACATTAATTAAGCAAATAAAATCCTAGCATGCTTAGAGACATTTAAAATGCTGGAAAGGCCTAGTTGCATATAATTATGGCTAGCATACCTGCAAGACGAGACCATGGTGACTTTGAAAGAGGGGTGGTTGTTAGAGTACATTTGGCAGGAGCATCAGTAATCAAGACAGCTCACCCTGTTAATGGTCTATAAGCAACAGAGTTTAAGGTGATATCTGCATGGAAAGCCAAGGGAAAGACATTGTCAGCATAGGGCAACAGAAGGCAGAAATTGCATACTTTATATACTCCCATTTTAGTGATATCCATTCATTGCTTTGAAGAGCAAGGCAAAACGGACATGCAACTGCAAATCAGTAGACTGCAAATTTATATTCTGGGCACAAGCAGTTTGTTTAAAAATATGAAAGTGTGAAACTACAGAATCAGGTTCCAATGCATAAACTGCCATGTTAAACTGGCGGTGGACGTTTGTGAGTCCAGTGGTGCAAAGAGCATAAGCAGTTGACTACTGAGCAGTGGACGATTGTGAAATGGTTAGATGTATATTCCTTCACCATGTTCCCAACAAACAAGTGCGGACATGGCAGCAACCATATCTGAACCTAATCAAGAATTGACGGGATGTTCTAGAAAGAGGCATGAATTGATCGATTGTTTTTGTGGAATAACAGCGCTGCATGCCTTCAGAATTCAGACTCTGCTACAGTATAGGCAGTTCATGATAGCTCCAGGTACTTGTCCACCACCTTATTGACTTTACATTGGTGTTTCCAGTTTTTTTCCCCCTGCTACCTGCATGTGTCACTGAATCATGTCAATCAGTCGATGAAAATTTGCAAGACAGAAGTACTGTTCTGTAAAAAATCTCATAATAGTATATATTATATACCATTAGTATATATATACTATTATATATAGTAGGAGGTATTCATTATTTATTGCAGTTTCACTAACTTGACAGTTTGTTACTTGTGGCACTGCTCATGGTGACCTGACTTTTAACTTATTTTTAAGGACCCTTCCTTAAGAAACAAGCAACCAGTGCCAGCTGCTTACAACAGATACGATCAAGAGAGGTTCAAAGGAAAAGAAGGTAAATGTAACTTCTATTATATTTTTCACCCAGGTGTGACTGAAAGAAACTGAACACATCCATACCTTTGAGCTGTTTTGCTTATCACTTTCATGTCTTTATATAGAATGCTTTTGGTGTAGATGTTCAACATAAATTAAGCAGATTTTTTTTTCGGTGGCCATATTGGAACAATGTGTGATATACCATCTGCTCAATTTATGAAAGGGGTGTATTCCTTGAATTACAGTACATATATTCACTATAGTACAGTACATGTATACCTTTATTACTTTATTGTAAACAGTACTTATTAAAAAAAGAATAATATAAAGTAGCGAAGGACAAAATCCTCACAAAAATTGATATTTTGAATAGGCTACCATATGTAATGATGTGGTACAAAGGCTGTGTGAGGGAGTTTGGGCACTGCTGTCATTAATTATGTGCATGACTAGACATATTGTAGCAAATTCATTACACAAACCAAAAAAAAGTGTTTCAAATGTGTTGAATTATTAAGTGAACTTTTCTATAATGAGGATTTAGTGTACTCCTTAGTGTACGGTTAAGAAGTACAAGTCTTCCATTTGTTTAGCTTTTAGGGTGTGCAAGAGTTCAGAAAGATACTGTGGTTTGTTTAACATTTAAGTATATGTTTATCATATAATCATCAGAATCACTACAAGTGAACACGGGTGGAGAATGATCAGCTGTTGTGTGATTTGGAAGGCAGTTGGTTACTTCAGAACTAATTTACAATTGCTGTTACTAAGCAGTATGTACATTTATTCAGTCCTTTTTCTAGGTTTTTATTTGTAGTTACTTTTCAGAACATTCAAGCTTTTGTATTTCACTTGGAGCTTGTGTTACATTGTGTAAAGGTAAAATACATTCTAATTTAATGCATCTTGATTTCTGGCTGTTACATCACAAAGTAGAAAGGGTGTGTAGTGTGTAGATAATTTCTTATGCTAAACATGTAATTTGTTTTTAAGCAACTGTAATTAAGTTCCACAGTATGTATGTTGGCACTGTATGTTGAGTAGAATTAGATGTCCATTTAGACAGTAGTGCTTTTCAGTATTGTAAAACAGAGAACTAACATCCATCCACCTAATTCTTACTGTTTGCTCTCCAGCCTCAAACCTGAAGTTTTCAGTAGAAATGTATATGCATCTTGTATTGTCTTTTTCTCATAAAAGTGCAGTGCAGAAAAAAAAATTGATGGTTTAATGTTGATCACCATTAAGCAGCAACTTTTGTATTTCCTGTATTCCATTTCTCAGGATGCTTTACTTCTGCAGGGTAAAAAGTTTTTCTTTTTCCCCCAAATGTCAGAAATTATATAAAGGTTTATACACAGGGGAATGCCATTTTTTTTAACCAGATGCCAGACCACACTGGCTTTCCACCTGACGTGCATAACCCCAACTGTTGTAAATCTGGATTCAGAATGCTTGTTTTGAGTGTACATAATGCCTTTAACCTGTGGGGAAAATATAGGAGTGTAAACTATATACTGACCAGTCATTTTCTGTGTTTCAAATATGAAAAATATTAATCTGAAAGTATACAGAAGTGGACCTATATATTATTTTGCTCTGTTGAAGTACAACCCTTGTATGAACGCTTCACAATACAGATGCAAGCTATTTTAATATGCACAGGAAAGCTTATGATTCTAATAGTTCACCCATTGTAATTGCTTCGTCTTTTGTTCTTTTTAAAGTTATAGGGAACTTAATCACAGTTGCTTAAAAACCAAATTACATGTTTAGCGTAAAAAATTATAGGGTAAAAGCTAACAATATAATTTTGATCTTTCATATGCAATAGCTTCTATATACATGCTTAATTAATCCATTGTTTGGCACAATAATGAAAGCAGGGCTCTGGTTCTTTTGTAGATAAGTTTGTGTGGGCTTAATTTATATTCTGCAAGATTGAAAGTGAGGATTTGGGGAAGTTGCCAAAAAATGTTAATGTTAAATGTAAATTTATTCATACCTATATTTTTATACTAGTGTATACTCATGTTAAGGTGTATAGTTTAATTATTTTTAGTTTGTATAAAAAATGTTGAAACCACCGTTTTGCCAGTTGAGTTGTTTCCCTCTTAAATGAAACCTGGTGGATCAATATGAAGTGAAATTACGTGATTTCCCTCTAGGGCTTTCAATCGGCAATGTTTTGTATTGGTAAAACAAGTATGAAATTCAGAAAAAGTTACACCGTCCCTTTATATTTTGTGTGGCTATTTATAAATCAGTCTTAGAATTGTTGCTGGGTTATTCTATTTTGATTTTGGATTATGGGGGCAAAAAAGGTAATTTGAAGTTAAGATCTCAGCTGTAAAAGCTGTCACTAATGTGTATTCCATAGACATTGGGTTACTGGTTAAATACTCAATAGTGGTTTTAAAAGCATTTTGACCATTTTGAAGTGGTCGTTTTCCTTCTGAACTGGCAAACACAATGTAAACTTTAAACTGGTTTGTGAGAACCAGAGTTCCCAGAGAAAACTCTTGCAAACATCCCCTGAAAATTGAACCCAGGGCCACAATGCTGCAGGGCAGTGATACTAACTACTGAGCCACTGTGCCACCCTTTGCACAAGCAGGGAAAAAAAAATATATCCTGCTGTTCTGAACTACCATATTGTTTTAAATATAGAATGCACTTAAGACAAAGTTATGTTGAAAAGCAAAGGATGTATGCAGAATGCCTTCAGAAGTTAAACCATGGGTTAGGGGTTAAAGGTTGTAGTTTGATTGTAATTCAGTATTCTATGGCTCAACATTTCAGCAGAAATAAGATCTGTTTTGTTTAGCAAACAACATGGTTTCATTATCAGCAGCAGGGAAATTGTTAGATCATACCACGTTTTATTTATAGATTGCATAGTTCCTTTTCAGCAAACTTTGTGCTGCCTCCAGACCTGAGATCTCTTGCTGTTGTTCTTTCTCACATGCATTTGCAGCACTTAAAATGTTGGCTTGAGAATGAAAACTAAGCTTTTATATAACAGTTTAAGTGAAGACACCACATTTAAAAAAGCTACCTGTATAATCTGCAATGTTTCTTCAGTTAAATGATTCCTTTTGTATAGTTTATATTTTAAATAGTTATTACTTCCATGATGAATTGTCTTTAAAACAGAAACAAATCTGGTTTCAAAATGTACTCAGAGCAGGATATTTTGTATGTTTCTGCTTCTAAACATAATTTTGATTGACTATCCAGCTATGCTAATATTTTAACAAAATAAATGTGTTCTCAACTTATGACATCTGCACAAGCGGTTATTTAACAAAGTGTGGTAAAATTGGTATCAGTTTCAGTTTTGGAAGGATTAAGAAAATGATTATTAGCAGAAGTTTGGTTCAAGGTTACTGAATATTAATTCTATTTGATGCTTTTTATTGTGGATGATCAACTGGTCCACACTTCGAACATTGAAATGGGTGATTATTTTTGCAGTGTGGACCAGTTGATCATCCTTGCACAATTTTGGATTTAAATATTTCATCTGATCCTGTGGTTTTAGCTGCTGTGTTTTCTATATATGAAAAGTGATATATTTACAGTAGTTGGTTTAACTTGAGCTGTGGATTGCATTTTCATGTTGAGGAATAGCTGATATAAAATGTTTCGTGTTTGTAGAAACTAATCAGTAAATGAAATTCAGTTGATAGAAATTTCTAGTACTAGCATAAAATGGGCATGATAGGTTTTCCTCTTATAAAAAGTGCGCAGTGTATTTTACTTAAGTCAGATAAAGATGCATCATCTTTCTTTCTTCACACAACACAAAAATGTTTCCTTTTTATATAATGAAAATGTGTGCAATTTTCGCTGTTAGTAGAGGTTAAACTATTGCATTTTCACAGAATGGTGCTTTGACTCAGCATTAAAGTTATATGTCCTGTCAAGATGGCTTTAAAGATAAATTATACATTTTATTTAATTTGTTTCTTGAACTATTTAGACAAAATTATTACAGCACAGCTACCCGAAAAACACTCATGCTGCTATAGAGGGAGACAGAACAAAGTCTAGGGAATTTAGATTTTCTGGGAAAATTAACTTTTCATTAAAAATATTGCTTCTAATCAGCAGCATAGGTATATATTATTTCCCTTTGGCCCATAAATGTTTAAATAAGGATGAATATCTGAATTCTAATATAAAATTATCTGCTCTTATATCGGTAATCATGTGTAACTAATGTAGGCAGCCATAGTGGATGCTGAAAAACAGAAGTCTACAATAGCTTTGTTCTGTTATCCATTTTTAATGAGAGATAACATTCTCCTAGTACATTCAAATTTACTTTGTTTCAGTGTGTTTTCTCACTACAAATATTTGATGGTAAAATGATGCTTTTCTTCCTTAACCATCAATTGTGGTCAAACATTAAAGGCAAATGAAACAAAAGAATTTGGTTAAGTAAATGCAATAGTAAAGTCAAACTTCATTTTTACATAAATGTATCCTCTAAAGAGGATATTGTATATTATCTTTGACAAAATGAATGGTAGGGACTAGACACAAGCACAAAAATCTTGATGTGACTATTAATTTCTACAGTCTGCTGAAGTACAGTTTCAAGGAGCATATATACTGCTTTTACATCAGGAAGCAGAAGAATTGTTTCAGAGTTCTAAAATTATGTTCTAGTAAAATGCAGAAAGTCTTTGTCCAGGCTACATAAGAACTGCACTGATTATCGATGGGATTATGGAGTTTTGTAAAAGCCATGTTTAGCTTTTTTTTGCAGTTCATGGCAGTTGGTAAGGAATAATAAACTATACTTTTGAATGTCCTCCACTTAATAATAAACCAGCAGGTTTTTTGCTTTGGGAGAAATTATTGTGTAAAGTTAAAACCAGTTAACCGTTTCACAGATGCAGAAATAGTGCCGTATGGCACCCAGAATAAATGAGCTCCTTGGCTGTAAGCAAGCAAAATGTGCTGATCTATGCAATAAAACTGACAACATGCTGGAGTCTGCGTCCCACTTGTCACCAGGATTTTTTTTCTTAATTTTATAGCAAAGAGTATTTTTGTCTATTCTCTGCATTTTCTCTTTGCACTTGAGAGAAATCTGCCCTGAATGCCAGTTAAATGCACCAATATGTATTGTTATTAATAATGTAAAATAATTTAGGATGCGTTATCAAAAAGAGGTAGTTAAGGTTATACTTTAATGTTTTGAAGAGTCATTCCTGAGAAGAACATGTATAAAACATAAATCACATTCTGCTTGTGAGGTTACACCAAGGTTATTCCCTTAAGGAAAGATTTTGTGAAGTGAAAGTAAAATAAAAAAATGGGGTTTGCTTCTTCAATTTTGGCAAAAAAAAGGTCTACAATACACAATCTTATGCACTGTTGACATAAAATGTATGAGGAAAAAAATTGTACAAGTGTTATTGCTAACAAGTTTTTTTACAAATCCAGAAATAAAATTAACATGACTAACTGGGATGTTATCTAGGATTCTGATTAGGTTGCTGCTGGAAGAGGTGTTAGTGGGGCTAGCAGGGGGCGCTCACCCTGCGGTCCATGTGGGTCCTAATGCCCCAGTATAGTGATGGGGACATCACCCTTCAGATGAGACATAAAACCGAGGTCCTGACTCTGTGGTCTTTACAAATCCCAGGGCGTTTTCCAAAAAGAGTAGGAGTGTAACCCCGATGTCCTGGCCATATTTCCCATTTGCCTTAACCAATCATGGCCTCCTAATAATCCCCATCATGAATTGGCTTCATTACTCTGCTCTCCTCCCCACTGATAGCTGATGTGTGGTGAGCGTTCTAGCTTACTATGGCTGTTGTCGCATCATCCATGTAGATGCTGCACATTGGTGGTAATGAAGGGGAGTCCCCATTACCTGTAAAGTGCTTTGAGTGGAGTGTCCAGAAAAGCACTATATAAGTGTAAGCAATTATTATTAAACGGGGAGAGAAACTGAGTACATTCTTCTCTTCTTCGATTAAGCTTTTGCTATGCGAGAGGACCTTGTTCTGATCAGTCTTGAAGAGTACATTGTGGCAGCATAATCTGAACAATCTGAAGAGCTGTCTTGTTTATTTTTGAAATTCTGATTTATTTGTCATGTGGACTTCCGGACTAAAAATATTCTCTCCTAGTTTGTTAAAGCATTTTTGGAATAGGCAGCTTCCCTTTCACTTTTGGGTATCCATGTTAAGAAGAGAGATTTTAGTTCTGATTCTTATAGTTCTATATGAGAATACAGATTATTCTGTTTTTGACATGTTAAACATTTGGTGTATAGGGCTGGAATACTGGGTTTTCTGTTTCTGCAGGACATAGGCCTCTGAAACATAGATTTGCACATCTGTGTGTTGCATAGATGTTAATTATTGTTAATATTTGTCCAAGTCTGATTCTGATTTATTAGTCTGTCTGCAGAGATGTGCTGGAGAATTAAAAAACTCACGCGTCTCTAATGCGAGGGTTATTTCCGACCCTGCACATGTCAATTAATAAAGTGGAGGATGGAAGTGTATGTTAAATGGACTCTGGGACTAATGATCAGGGTTACAAACTGCAAGAGAGATGTGATTTCAAATGTTGAGTGTTTTGAATGGGATGACAAAAGATGAGGAACACATTGTGCTAAAGTACTCAATGTGCATCACAAAGTCAGGAAAGTAATAGCACGTGAATCCACAAATTCCCTTGATTAATTTTACATCAACCATGATCTAATGTCAGTGGCAGGGAGCAACGCAATGTTTTTTTTTAATTGGCTACCTAGGCTTTAATCATGGGGGGAAATACGATGGGGAAAAATACACTTTGATGTTTTGATTTTTTTAAAATAGTTTTAAATGTGGACCCAGCTTATTGCTTTATGAAATTGATATCGAATGGTTTCAACTAATCTTGCTTCTTTTCTACATGTGACAGTTTTGCTAAATGCCAGATACCGTCATAAATTGGTTCATTTATTCGAATGGGTCTAAGTTTCAATTAATAAGTTTAAAATTGCTTATTCAGTCCTGTTAACCTTACAACACATTTGAGCATGTAATTTAGCATAGCTGTGGAGCATTAGTGTTGTCTATTAAAATCATTAATTTATGACCATTTATTAGCTCCGTCTTTCCATCTAAAATGCACCTTAATATTGCATTTCAATTTTCATGTTGCAGCTGAGCTTTCTTTTTGCCGCAAGAAAATCATGGGTTTTCTTTTCCAGACCTTGTATAGTAAACCTTTTGTATTCTGAATTGTACGTATAATAAATAAAACAACCCATTTCTGATTTTGGGTAATTCTATTTGTGTTACATTTGCTGTTATTATGTTAAGTAATTTTATTCCATAAAGAAAATTAAGAATTAATCTTTTTTTTTATTTAGAAACGGAGGGTTTCAAAATCGACACCATGGGCACCTACCACGGCATGACTTTGAAATCGGTGACGGTAAGTGTTTTTCTTGGGTCTGCCTTTAAAGCATTCGTTTTGATATTAACTGTTGTGTACAGTAGCGTTATTACTGGTTAACTTGCATCTTTATGTGAAGCATGTGAATGACAATGTCGAGTGTGAGGTTTTTAGATTTTTTGGAAACAAAAATTTAGTGATTTAGATAATGTTCTTCCATTCATTTGGTTTCTTTTAACAATCCTATGTACAACACAAGTCAAGTAATGACTCTTGTACTAACTGAACCATGCAATTATCCACTTAAAAACCCTGAATTTAGGATATTAATCATGGCTAGTAAATCCCTTACAAGAAGTTTAATAACTTAAATAACTTATTTAATAGCTTAATTTTTGTTATGGCTTTTCATCCCAAAAGATCACAAAGTCCTATACATTGGAGGGGGCCCACTTCGTCCACCACTATAATGCAATACCCACCACCTTTATCTTGCTTACAGTATAAAATTTTAATAGGAGAATTGCATATTTGCAAATAAAAAACCTGACCCAGGACAAGCCCACCTAAGTTAAATATGCTTTGCACTCTGTCAAGGAAATTGAGCGTCGCGTAATGATATTTAATTATCCTGTATTTTTTTAATGGAGAGCATTAATCCTTTAAGCTTTAAACAGGATAGAATGCAGTAAATCTTAAATATCAAATATGCAGGATGCAAAGACTAGTCACGATACAGAATACAGAAAATTACTTGCCAATTGCAAATCACCTGCCAAAGGATTTGCAGTTCGGTTCCTGGGTTAAAAACCAGACTGTCAGATACTGTGCCTTTAAGTAGTATTCAGACCCCTCCTATAGTGTCCCATTGGGTGAAATTATGAATGATTCTCTTTTTTTACATTTGAAAATTTCTTCAATACCTGTTTTTTTTTTTAAAAAAACTGGTAATGAATGTCTGATAAAACTAAGGAGACCAAAATGAAGCTTCTTTTAGCTTCTTTTAAACTTTATTATATTTTATTTTGGATTGCATAAATATTCAGACCTTTGAACTCAATGTTTAGTGAAAAACAGCTTTGTCAGTAATTATAGCCTGCAAGACATGTTTGGTAAATCTTTTCCATATTTGCTCTTTGGTTTGGTGCAATTTTGTCCAGTTTGTCTTGACTTGGGATCACGTATGGACTGCAGTTTTTAAGAGACTCAACAGCATTCAGTCAGGACTTTGACAGGGTCGCTCAAGGGCATTCATTTATTTATTAATAAGCCACTCCATTGGAGGTATAGCCTTGTGTTTCAGATTGTCTTGCTGAAAGTTGATTTTGTCTCGGTTTGTCTGAAGCAGATTTTTATCTAAGATTACTTGTACTTTGCTCTATCTATGTTCCCATCAGGGATGGTATTGACTAGGTGATACACTGCTGGGCTTATGTCAAATGCAGTGCTTTATATTCATACCAAAAAGCTCTAATTTTATCTTGTTGGACCATAAAGCCTTTTGCTGCATGTTTACAGTATCATTTAGAAACTCCATTTGAAATTAGCATTTTATTTCTTTCAGTTCCTTTCAACAACCTTTTTTACTTCCACACATTCAGCTTGTTTTGAATGTATGTGTAGGCTGAAAAATATTAATTGCTACTTCAAAGTATCACGACTGCAAGCACTAAAGCAACAAAATGTGAAAACTGTGCCAGGGTTTGAATACTTTTGAAAAACACTGCCTGTTCTAATGATTATGCTTCTTGCTTTTTGGGTACATTGTCAGACATAATCAGTAAGCTTGCTGTTTGAAAGGCAGTATAGTTACATGAAAGTCTGTGGTTTCTATTACTATTACTTCTATTACTTCAGTTAGAATATCCTAAAAAATAAGTCTGCCTTGTAAGCACTATTTGAATGTTAAATAAGCTGAAGCTCAGTTACACTTTTAATTAGAACTTCTATAAAATTGCTTTATATTTTTATTATAAAGTGATAGTGTAAACAGAGGGGGCAAATTGTAGATTAACTCTGAATTATTTTCAACAAGTTTTAAATTAAGAGAAATTTGATTTAACATGACACTTGCATTTTAGCTTTTATTTGGATAATAGGTATTGGTGATTTCTGTAGTATGCTGGTATTATTTTATTTTCAGAGGTTACTATGCATTTGCTCAGACTGATTAGGCATTGATTAAATCACCATGGAGAAATCATTTTAAAACATGATGAATCGCTCACTATTTCCAGTTAAATACCCTGAGTTGTAATGTGTACTATAGACTAAAAGACATATAAAGAGGGGGAGATTGCTTTCTTAAACCCGAATGCATATTTACATCTTCCTTGTGAAGGGACATTACCGTTGGAAAAAATGTATTTTTTTTAATTGCCGAGTAAATTTGAGTTATTTTATATAATAATGTGAATGTCCTGAAGATAAAAGCTTAGCATCCACATACAAAAAAATCTAATTACTAAATGCATAGTGAGTGATAGAGTTCATTGACCTTTTTGTATCTCTGTGTATATTTCTTATGGTTTGCTCCCAAAGTGCTAACAGCTCACTTAGATTAATCACCCTACTGTGGACTGCTTATTTCATAAGGGTACACTTTATGCTATTAATCACATCATAAGCCAGAAATGCGTTCATTTTATTTTCCAAGCACATCAAAGTTAACTACGGTCTGCAGAGTCCAATATGTCTGTAACAAATATTTAGGGTGTTATGCCTTTCTTATTATTTCACCTTTAACATATTAGTGTGACTGTACTTCTCAGAGTTCGTAGATTAAATATTTGAAGGTATTGAATTAAGGATGTGAGTACAATGGCTCTGAAAGGTCTACTTCTTGACAGATATTTTTTTTCTTCTGTCATAAGAAATTTGTAATTTCCATTTCATACAGAATATGATAAATGACTTTCTATTGTAAACATATTTAAACAGAATTAAATAGAGGTGACTTGTTCAAAACTTTTATAAATGTGTGTGCAGTTTGGTTTGATTACTGTGAAATTTTTCCCTTCATTTCTGCTTATTCTTACCCTAACTCTGCACAGCACAGAATCGTAGTTGACTCAGTAATGAGTTTCAAAATGGTAAACCTGGTTTTACTATTTACTTAAAGTCTAGTTAATATCAAATTGCTTAAGAATTCATATATTCCGAAAAGTGATGCAGTTCATGTTATGCACTTATTGTCAATTCTAAAAAGGGGCAGATGAATTCAGGCCTCATCAGTATCAGATAGGGACAGGAAAAAATGTCATTCTTCTGTTAATCCTTTACCTGCTATAATGCACATTACACACAATCTTATCTGCATTTGATGCAATGCTTGTGTGTAATCATAAACATATGCATATTTGGTAATCCTCTGAAACTGTTTAAATGTTTTATTTTGCATAAACACAAATTAAATATGAATGGACCAGAGTGTTTTATGTTCACCGTGCTTCTAGAGTTTGTAATAAAACCTATTCTGAAAGGAGTTCAAAGTGTTCCAGTTTCAGCTTGTTCTCTGTTTTCAAAGCATTGGATTAAACTCTAAGTATAAAGAGGAATTTGAATATTGTGGTTTATCGGTTTAGTGCAAGAAGTGTAGTAAAATAATTGTACTGAGTGATTTGTAGTAGAACCAGAAAACCAAAGGAAAGTTTGCTTGAGATGGTTACATGGTTATTGGGACGTCTACTGTATTATTGAACATATTTAACCATGTTTTTTGACTGTGATATGCATTTATATTAATCCGGACAGTGGGCTTTTAAAAAGCTGTTTAATTGGCATTGGGTGTTTTTGCTTATTGTTTTATAAATACCCTTTAAAAGATTTGACTTTCTTATTTGAGCAGTTTTCTTTTCAGCGAACATGGGAACAAAAATGTTCATATCCCTTTACCTTAACTGAGATGTTTTTCATGCCATAGTAAGAGCAGGAAAGTCAGTGTATTTTCTTTTTTTACGCAGATGTTTAGAATTTATTTCTCCATGATTTTATAAGGTGATGCAAGTTTTCTTTGTCATTGTTTACTTTCTTTGTCGTCATCAGTTTAACTGTGTCTGATTTTTAGTGATAGCCTTGAGTTAAACAATTTCTTCCTTTTTCTTCTTTCTCAGTCAGGTATTGTAATTTCAAAAGCCTGAATTTCGATACTAAATTTATGATTGTTACAAATTTTATAATTAGATGGAATTACTTGTTGAACCTTTGCCTGTACAGAAGATGTTAGTGTCTAGTGAGGCTTTAGAAATACTTTTTTTCCTCAGCTGGTGTTTTTAATGAACACGACACAGTGCTTATTTCTTTCCCAATTTAAAAGCTGTCACTTTTATTTAGGCTTCCATTCCCTTTATCTTGATTCCTGCTCTTTCCTTTAATGGAAGTCGGACGTAAGTTAGTCTACTGCATCAATCACTCCAATTAAGCTTCGGCTGTCGGAAAATACACATGGAAGACTTTATTAAAAACACAGGAGTTTGAGTTTAGGGAAATCAAAAGGCATTTTGTCTTTTATTGCCTTTTTATAACCTTGTTTTAAAGCACCCAAAGCATAAAATTAAATGTTTTTTTATTTTATGTCTATTCACCACCATCATAACAAAACTAGAAGTAAAATGAGAATTGTCACAAATGCAAAGTAAAATCACGATTTTACATTTGGTTACATTTTAGAGGTTTTAAAGGCTTTTTCATTGGAGACAATATAAATGAAATAAATGTTATTATATACAAGTAAACCAAAATGAAAGGTTCTAGGCTAGTGGTGTCTTAATTTAGTTTATATTATTGTTTAACAAAAGAAAAAAAAATCTTCCGCAGAAGAGTTGTTTGAATATTGAAATGGGAATAGACTTAAGAATTTCTTTAATGTAGGTGCACAGTCGTTTATACACACGAGTCAATTTCCATAAATCAACCTGGAATTAAATTATAATGATGCACTGGTATGGTCAGCATTTGTATTGCTAATTGTAGTTACTACACGTGTTTTAAGTTGAACTTCTCTTTCTGTCTGTTTCACAGAGTTTCTCCATGTGTCAAATAAATTCTTTTATCTGGGGATATGTAGACAAGTTTGTCTGAGCTTTAATTCTGCTTAGCCTGTCAAAAGACAACATCCATGTCAAAAGCCTTTGGTTTTTGTTGTGCAATTTGATCTCTGCAGATGGTTGCACATTGTTGTTTACTTTCATGCTGAAGGAATTTATGCCATCTGTTTTACTGAAAAGGCTGGCATTATAGGCCTAACAAACCCCAGAATAGTAGAGTTATGTTTAAGGAAATACTGCCAAGAGATGTGGCATCACATGAACCAGTTTATTAAAGCCTAGTGAGATTTTGGAAATGTGATCCAGTAGTTTTAAAACTTTAAAATAGCATGCTAGTGTGCTTCAGTTTTACCGTGACATGAAGCCATACATTTCTCTTCATATAAATAAACATTATCTGATTGTTTATAGAGTGCCTTTCAACAAGTTTTCTAATGACAAGGCTGAGATTTTAATCCTACTTAGAGGCAAATGTGTAACACTATCACTGTCTTTGACAGGATGTCAGTATTTTCTCCTTTTTTAAATTGATTAATTTACTTTAACATTTCTTTAAGAGTGATAAAATATAGATGTTTCGAAAAGAAACAAAAGCCTGCCTTGCTAGTACAATTTTAAGTAGACATGACATTTCTCCTACACTCCTGTAGGATATAATCAATGTAGAGAAATTAGTCTTGCTTCAAGTTTTTCATTGCAGCAAAGTATTTAGGTTGATGTCTTAGCCACAACATATTGTAGCTGTAAGAGCCTACTTAATTTCATTTCACATTTGGATAAACTCATATGCTTCCTTTCAATGCCTTGTTGCTTGCTCTCAAGTTTTTAGTGGTAATGTGGTTCCTTGACACTGTGGTTGCTAAAAATGTTAGCCAGGGAGAATGAGGTGATGGGTTATTCAAAATCTAGACCAACTAACAGTTATTAGAAGGAAAGTTCAAAGTTGTATCCAATCCAGATTTCCTTAAAACAGAACATTGAAGATTTATTTTAGTAAAATGCATAGAAGGGTTAGAAAAATAAAGGCATATTTAATCTACCCTGACCTTGTTATCAGTTTTTTAGATCTCAGCTTCTTTATCCATCAATTCCTTATTTTGTAACATTAATTTGAATATTCAAAGAATAGAAAGATGGGAAACACCACCGGCAGGTTTATTAATTCCACATACTACATTAACCAGTTGTAGTATTCATTTTAAGGGACAATTCGGGTAAGAAAGTCTTCTCTATTTGAAAATGAATTTTTGTTTCTAAGATTTCAAATATCTGTATAGCTATTTCAAACAAAGTTATGGCAATGGTTAAATTTTTTGCTTGCTGAAATATTAATTTAAGAAACAAGGAATGCATTTTAGCCATACATTAACACTTCACTGTAGAAATGGATCTGCATCAATCTATTTTTAAGCATCATGCACAGACAGGTAACCCTAATAATGCTAAAAATATGTAGAGGGACAAAATGTAATAAAATGATAGCCACAATTTCACATTTGTATTTAAAAAATGTCAGGGCCTAGAACGTAATGTCTGTGTTTTCTTTAAGGTCTCAGCTCCTCTTTGACATTAGATTTGACTTCTGATAAAACCAGTTCTTCTATTTTATCCTGGAATAAATGCGATTAAATTCTTATATGCAAGTGTTTTTCATTTTACCTGCATCTATAAACCCACCAACATACATGTGGGTGAATGAGAAGGTGGAGGCAGACTGTTAAGTGTTTGAGCCATTTGTCTTAGTAGCATGCCTTAGGCAGCTGACCAAGGTTCCCTACCTTCACCTGGGGAATCCCCATCACAGCCAATTGGTGACGTGACATAGGCTCAAACCCATGATAGCGCTTGAACATCCTGGTAGATGTTCAGCACAGTGATGCTCCCTGTGATAGCCTGAGGAGTTCAGGTATTTGTATGTGGTGCATTAGTTAGGTTCTGCCACATTCTATTTAAGATATAGAATACAAACAGAAGCCTAGTATTATTACATATTGTAGCACCCCTCCCCACATTTCCTGGAGCTGTAGACATCTAAATTAACATTATATTATAACAATTACAATTACAGTTATCAAAAATAAGAGCTTGCCTTTTTTGTTAAGCTGAAAACATAGTGTAGCCATTCCATTCATAGGCTGCAGTAATATGAAGCGATGTACTTTCCATGATTCCTGGAAATCCAGTGTTCTTTCCAATATTCTGATTATTCCTAGAAGTAATTATAAGTAATTATTCCTTATTTTTCATACTTTTCTTTTATAGCTCCTATTTACGGATAAGCCTGATAAGGATTGGGGGGTGTCAGTCATCCAACTTTGGGTTTGGAGGCCGGTGTGAATGATCATATTCCCATTAGAAAGACAGTATTGATGTCAAATTAAAATTACAATTAGAGATTGGCTTATCCTTGGAAACTTTCCATCTGCCAGTCCATGTGAAACACGGTTAAAATATGCCATCTGTTAGAAAATGTTAGTGGGTATTATCTTGGCTTAGCTGATGGCCTAGAAAATTGCACAGCATAAATATCTCCAAGGAATTTAAATTGCTGTCGACATAAAGTTAGTGTATGGTTTTCTCAAAAAAAGTGATGCCATTACACATAGTCTGTCTTGATAGGTGTGAATCCAGCCATGTCTATTTCTCTAGATGGTAATTATAATTGTTTAATTTTTCTCTTTTTATAGTCCTTTAAGTGCAGTAATTCTCTGCTGTTTCTTTGAAAACCTGTGAAATTGCAAACAGAAATTAGTCCTGAAAATGTATTAAAATAAATTGTATAACAATTGTTGTGATTTAGTTGTATTAGCTCATTTGGTCACTTAAGTGTTGGTGGTTAGAAATGTGATGGGGGGGGGGAATGGAAAACGGCTCAATTTCAAACATGAATCATTATTCAATAAAAGTAACTGGTGAACAGGGGATACCTTTGTTTAGTGTTTTGAAAAAGAGGAGTAGGTTTTGTTTCAAAATGTGGATCTGCGACATTCCCAAACGTGGTGAAGCTTTGAAACCTTTTTGTTTTACTAATAGTTTGCTCTTAATGTTGAAGTAAGCTGGTAACGACCGTCTGGAAGCCTTCAAAACAACTTTAAATTTTCTAGCTGAATTTTATCATTACATAAGAAGAAAGTTTTGTAACTGATTTCCTGAACATGATGCTGTTACTAATATTGTCCCATGTGGCTTTGTGTACACAGATCTTATTAATAATCTTATTATTAATCTACATCTCAGAATAGATATTTTTTGTAATTTCTTAAATATTTGACTAAATATATTGAGCATGTTGTGTGAGGGAGAATCTGTTTTGGGGATTTTGAAAGAATAGCACAGCTCTGCAAGACTGAAACTGCTAGGGTATCTTGAGCTCTTTTATAGAATGTAGGTTCATGTAGTACATGACAGAAGTCGGTTTGATTTAGGTTCAAGCGGTTTTCGTACTGTTCTTTGAAGTTGATCACTTCTTCTTACAGCCTCATTAGGAGCAAACCAGTTACTGCTGTTTTTGCAAAGTCAGTCTTTATTTCACTTCAACAGACCTCGAGGACTTGTGGTAACTAATACAGGCAGTACACAGCTAAGTTAACATATTCCAGTAACTACTATCATACATTCCGCAACACATTTAAACACTTACACTATAACTTGGATATGTGCTGTATGTGAAGTGTCCAACTCCAGTACTTATCGGAGCATACCAACATTTCATGCTGCATGTCCTGCAGTGCCTGTACTATAGAGATAGAGAGTACTGAAGAAGAGATATGCTTGTCTAAACACAACATGCTTATAGCTACAACTACTAAGCAAGTCAAGAACTGCAGCAGATGAGGGTGTCCTATCCAACTCAAACTCACTCAACACAGGAGGCATTCAGTATATTGTGCTCTGCATCTTTGGTCATTCAACTTAATGTAAGATGATGATTTAACCCATGCAAGTGTTATTTTTTTTAACTACGGCTCAACTACTTCTCAGAAAAAAAATCTTTATTGGTTTGTGCATCTCAAGTATTCCATAAAAGAGCTTGTATTTTATGGTCTTACGTTTTGATGAAACCAGTGTTTACTAAGGCTGCAAAAATCAATTGAAACACCCAGGGTAAAGTGGACGTGGATGGTTTAGCCTAGGTTGCATATGCAGAATTCAGTGCAAATGTTACTCAAATGTCCTTTGACATTTAAAATTAACATTAAAGGAAAGTTTGACAAAATTAAAACTACATTTAACTTTTTATAGGGGTATGATAAACTAAAGTATTTCCAAAATATTTCTCATTTCAAAAATTATTTATCTTTGGAAAAATGAGAAAGGCCAGCAGATTGAAAAAATGGTGCTTAAAAATGGATGGTGTTTACTTATATCAAAGTTGAATGCTTTGATGTTGAATGCAGAGTTTCCACATAGGAAAGGCTCATGAGCTAAGTAAATAACATTTCTATTATGGTTAGTTAGGGACACATCTGAAAATGCTGGACCTGACGGGTTGTCTATACTTACATACTTTAAGAACATGGATATCCCTGCATTAATTCAAATTGCAAAGCAAAAGAAGTCGGTAACTAAAGATCAGTAGACTGCAAATTTCATCCTGGGGCACCAGCAACCAGTT
Organism: Lepisosteus platostomus; assembly: GCF_059453375.1. Classification (NCBI taxonomy): domain Eukaryota; kingdom Metazoa; phylum Chordata; class Actinopteri; order Semionotiformes; family Lepisosteidae; genus Lepisosteus; species Lepisosteus platostomus. Next base: position 12,272,053 of record NC_142621.1, on the reverse strand, counting down.
TAATCAAAAACAGTCTGCCAAAAACTACACAGTGCAGGATATTGTAGTTGGGTTACAGCACACAAACTGGTCATCATACCTGACAATACATGTTTTTGAGCTCAGTGGCATTTACACAGTGGCTCACATGCAGTGAAGAAATGTGATATAGTTAGATCTTGAAAAATGGACAAGTGCACATGTGGTGCCAACCTAAAGAACTCTGCAGCCCAGAGAGCATGGTTATAGCATCGGACGTGTACTGGTTGCTCTGTAATCTTCTGAGGTGTAGTTTCTTGGCATGAAATGCAAAGTGTTGCTACTTAATGATACTGAGTTATCTTCACCCCATGATGCATCATTTCTTTCCGTTGAAGGCTGTAATCCAGGATGATAATGCCCTCATCCACAGAACAAGTGTGGTTTGCCCAGTTGTTTGGTGAGCAGTTGACTGATATTATCCATATGCCATGGCCTTCAGTAACCTAATCAGAATCCATTTGTGCATTTATGAAAAATTCTGGAATGACTCCTGAGACAGCATTTTCCACCTCCATCAACTAGGATATGTGTGACTTTCTCATGGAAAATTGGTGCTGCATCCCTCCTACAGAATTCCAGATGCTGGTAGAGCTTATCATATGGTGCACATGGTGGTACAGCACCCTTTTGACTTTACATTATTACCTTAAGCAATTACAGTCAAAGTAAGGTAGGTAGAAATTACGTTTCAAAAGGAAGCATGACTTTTAGCTGAGACTGCTTGCTTTGTGGCTTTTCACGGCATGACAGTTTTCTGTAGTGATATTAAAAATATTAGAACATAATGTATATTGTCAGCAAAAGCATTTATAAAGACTGTTACCCTTGTACACTGCCTTGAGCTCATTTTGCTGTGACAACTTTTTCACAGCATCTTCCCTGTGACTGTTGTGGCACTAAATTCACTCTGTGATATGCAAAGGCAATGTCAATCCAGCTGCTAAATCATGTGATATAGTTTCAAAAAGAATAAATGTGAACTGTGGTACTTTTCGTATATAACAGATTCATAACAGATCAAGCTCAAGATTTCGTAGCCTAAACATGCATTCTAAATTGAAAACAAGACCCTTGCGTGTCTTTTTGACTTAATGTATAGAACATTCTTTCTGAAGTGATCAAATGATTGATTTTAAAGTAGTTTTAAATGTTTTTTAAGGAAGAATGATATGGTCAGCATCCAACTTCAGTGAGCACACTTAAACTTTAATAATAATTCATCAGTAGAAGAGAAACCGTAATCTTATTATATAAACTTTTAATATGTATATCAAATCCTGCTGGAAATTTAAGTCTGCTGGGTGTGCAGGTTTGTGAAAAGATTGTTCTGTTAGTCTTTCCTTTATACACCTTTGCACCTTTTGGATGGGCATTCGAGACAAAAGAAAATGCAGTATCTAGAGATATAAACAGCTATATATAAAATAGCTTTTTTTTTTTGCTATATACTCAAGACTTTTAAGATTTGAGATGAAAAGACTAATATAATTTATTCCAAATTGTTGATTATGCTATGCCCAGTTTCTGTGCTATGGTTCTGGTTTCTTCAACTTTCCACACCCAAATTGCTTGCTTCTCTTTCTCGGTTCTCTAGACTTCATTTTGGTTTAGGCATACTGACACCATTTGAAAGAACAAAGTTTAAATCGAACACTGCCCATTTATAGTTCTTTTATGTGTGCATAATCAATGCATCAGGAAACATGTGACCAATAAGAAAAATACAGGAGCCATTTGTCCCAGTAATTATGCTCACTTGAAATGGGGGGATGGAATGCAGAAATTATTCTAAAATGTTAAAGTATATATACACAGAAATACCAAAAAATAAAAGATACTTTTGCCTCAGATTAATCTTTACATCTAAAATCCTGATTGCTTGAGTATACAGCAACAGTAGCAATTTTAACTTCACTGTACCAATACTTATGAAGGGGTCTGTATATTGATGGACTTTTTCCATATAGAACTTTTTATATATATATATAACTGCACAGCCTTACATGTGGTCTCTTTTAGGATGCCACATCATTTATTTCAAACTCAGTGCTAGTCTTAGACTCAGTATTAATGGTACTTATATGAATGACGTGTTGTGTAATTTATTCAGAGTGAACTTTAGCTCCTCAAAAATAAATTTTACTGTCTCTCATCTGAATTTTCTTGTTACTGATTTTCCTAACAGTAGTAGCCCTGGTTTATACCTTAGGTAGGTACCTGTGAGCTTGACAGCTTTGCCTACCCTATCTCTGTTGGAATAACTGTTGCACAGTGTAGCTCATTTTTTAACAGGAAAACGGTGTCAGAGTGCACATTTCCAAGCCTGTGTAATTTCCTTCCTCTGTACAGGTGCAAATGTTATACTGATCAGCAAATCCACAAACAGGCAATGCCATATTTAGAACTATCAAAATATTTGCTAAGTAAAAAATGCTAAAATATGTAATGATATTTGCAGCTTATTTGGTTGCACAAAAATTAGGTAAAGTAATAGAAACTTGACGTAACCAATCTATATGTGTAAAAACTATCTTCTTGTTTAGATTCTAGTCAAAAGGTTGTAGAAAGCATTATTAGCTTTTATGGCACTGTGGTGGGGTGAGCATCGTTCTTTCTAAAGTTCTTTTAGAAAAAACTGAGTGCATGTTGGCATTCAAGTGAATATGAAGTTGATAAAGCCATATCAACACATTGAAATACCTTACTAATGTAAATGAGTATTATTTTTTTTTATTTATAGTTTCACTTAATACATTACAGCATTTAGGTTTTGAAAGCAAAAAAATAATTCATGTATAGCTAAAGCAGCATATCAGCATTAAAGCTAAGATAATACCCTTAGACTGTGGACAGCTTGTTTTAGTAGTAAGAAATAGCTTATATTCTTGTCTTTCTCTGTTATAGTTTTCTTATAGTGCAGGTTTGATTTTTCAGGTACCACTTTACTTTAGGAGTGACCTGTAAGTCATGTGTTATTTATGAATGATCAAGTTAACAACCCTTGTGCTAAGTCTGTATTGGTATTTGCTTTCTGTGTCTAATAGATCTGTACTGTTTAATAATTAGGTAATAATGAGCCATGTATTAGTAATGCACGTGTTTGTAATGTGGTCTTTTAGTAATAAAGTAGTAGTACAGCTTGTTACTGCTGACCCCTAAAATTGTGTTATAAAGACACCTCTGTATGATGGATCTTCTATGGATGAAGTTTATTTTTATACATGTGTTGGTATGGCACACGTTTAAGGAATACCTTTAAAGTAAACTTTAGAGACATATAATATGGAACTTTTCCTCATAATTCAGTTCTTAGAATGGATGTAAGAAACATTGGTTATAACATAAATGTCCTTTTACCCTGTAATCCAGCAGTTTTATCACTGGTATTTAACAATCTCTTTTACGTTTTTTTTAGTAGGTTAAAAATCAATTATTTTTTCATATTTGTAAAAAATATTGAATATCAGATAAATATAAAAATAGGTTTCAAACTCAAAGTGAGGAAACAAATTGTAAGAATTCAGGAAAATATAAACGGTTTGTATTCTTTCAGAATAAAAAAGTAGACCTTAAATTAATTAATTTGTATCAGAATTTTACTTTATTCCATTGGGTGGTGCTTGTAATTGTAACATTTTTCATCACAATTTTGCTCTGAGTAATATACACTGCTTCCTTGCTGCAATGCATGCCGTGCAAATATACTTCACCTTGCCTGCTCTGAACCTTGTGAGACTGCTGTTGTACGTATAGTACTGTAGAGTCTATTGTATGTAACTAGTTGAATTTAATTTGTTTTGAGGTTTTGTAATCGAAGTGTGTAGCTGCAGTTTAAAGAAGGAATATATTTGCATGCTTGTGAGTCATAAGCCTCCATTCCTCATTTTGTGTTCATGGATATTAGCATTATAACAAAGAAGCACTATATTTTGAGCAATAGTTAAGATATCTTTTGTGATGCATGTAATTTCCATCCATAAAGAGGTGATAATTTAAAACTAGTACACCATCTAGATAAACTTCTTTGAAGTAAAAATGTGTAATAGGTTTGTAGTACCTAAAATGTACCAGTACTTAGTACGCCAAAGCTTGGATCAATCAGATGAATTCCTGGGAGTACTGCACAGTGTATTCTGGAGGGATTCTTCTCTTTGAATCCTTTGTGAGTTTTTTTTAATTGAAATTAATTTTCCTTGGGTCTGGATATTTCTTTTTGAACCATCCGTGTACTCTACATATTGAAATTACACAAACAGTGTAAACAGCCCTTTGCATAGTCCTTTAGCAAGCTCTAAAAATACTTTTTGTTGTTGTTTCTGATAGTTCTTACTGGTACCTGAAGTGGCAACTGTACATTTTAGATTTGTGTGCATGCTTAGTCTTGCACATGTTCACCGATATATTTTGTTTTACTGCCCCTTTAACTATCACATTAGAGTTTTACAACTACATGACATTTCTTTAAAACTTAAAAAAATAATTTCCTTAAAGACAGTTACCAGTACACAGTGCCGGACCCACCGTGCTTGACCTTCTATAGAACTGACCTCTGTACATGCTTATTTACATTTTTAACAAAGTTAATCACAGACCCCTTTTCCAGTGCAGCTTCCTGTGTCGATGTCTGCTGCCTTTTTCCTTGGCTGCATTAATGCAAGCATTGTGCTTGTTGTTTTGTAAATGGTTCCAATACTTAATAAGTTCATTTGGCTGGAACTGGTGAGAGGTAATCAAGTGACTGTATTTACAGCTGGAATAGGAGACCCGCCAGTGATTAAAAATAAATTCATTAGGAGGTGGGACTGGGTCAATACGCAGTTTGGCAAGGCAGATTCCTACGTAGACATCTTCTAAGTGGAGACGGCGTATACTTAAGGAGGCTTTATAAATCTTTCCAGCTAAGTCCCCTGAGAACACATACCCTGTCCCAGAGCAGAATACTGGGTATCTTTCACTAGGATACAATTCAGGTGGCATGTACCATTTGCTATCTTTATTTCTATTTGGGGCATAGCCTCTCATCAAATAGCCAGTAAAATAATTCTGCCTGGGTGGAAGATCTGGCCTTAGTAACTTTTGAATCAAGTATTCTGTATTGACAAACATATCACTGTCTGTCTTCATAACGTAGCGAGTATATGGACAATGTGTAGCTACCCAGTTCATCCCCATAAGAGTTTTAATGGTTAGGTTGTAGTATGTGTCCAAATATTCCTGCTGAATGATGTCATGGTATTGTCTACTCTCTTCCACAATAGAACGCTGCAAGTAACCATTGCCATTTTTCCCCAGGCCCAGCAAAAACAGACGTATGCATTTAATTCCTGGTGCTATGGTGTCATTTCCCCAAGTGTGTCTTATGGCATTCCTTGCATCTATTTGGCCTGGTTCTGCTGCTATCAATAGTATTAAGAAGGGGCTCCTGTCTTTGCATTTGTCTGGCTCATTGATGATGTACCGGTAAGGCTGTGTGTTCAAATCACCCCCTGCCCCCTTCTTTCTATACAAGCTGTTATTCGCACTCAAAGAGTTCTCCAGTCCAGTGACTCCCTGCACAGACAGCTCAGCATGACTCAAGTTCAGAGTGACCTGAGGCTTGGGAGGTGCAGGGAGAGTCTCCTTCCAAATGCTCCTCAGTGAGCTCTGATTGGTCTCACCTTTCGGTGAACGGAATCCTCTCACAGTGTAAGCCACAGGGTTATCTCTCATGCCAGTCCTCCCAGGCAGCCAGTCCACATGGTTACAGAACAGGAAAATGCCGAAAAGAAAAACTAGACACAGGAGGCCAATGATGTGTGTGCGGAAAAGTGACCTCTTAACATTACAAGTCATTTTTTTCAGGAAGCAGTGCCGTCTTCTCCACTGCATGATGCAGATGTAAAATTCCCCGCTGCTTGATTGTCACATTTAATCAAGTCACGTGTGTATTGCAAATGGAGCAGCCGTTATTAAAAAGAAACATTCAATGTTTCTTGATGCCTGTAGTAGAGCTACATTTGTGATAATGTACTCTCCAAGTAACCCAGTTTGAACTCCTTTTCTGGCTTATCAGCATAATTGGCTGTCATGCTTTCATGCAGTTTCTTAACAGTTCTTCTCTTCAGTTTATGCTTCTCTTGGACATCTGAAAAAAACAACAATAATTTTTCAGGTAAATGCATTATGAGAGTTTAGGAAAAACAAACATGGTTGAACAGTATATTACTTTGAATAACTTGAAGTCTTTAATTGCAAGTGCTATATCATTTTCAGTCCTGGGCTTCCTTTTGTTTGTTTACTGTACAGAACCTTAAAAGATATACAGAGACCATTGCCATGTTATAATCTGTTTATATTGTGCTTCACTAAATTTAGTCATGTTATAAATATATGTAAATGTATGATTAATACCTGCATTACTTTCTTAAATCCTTTCTGTTTTGGCTAATTGGGTGCATACCAAAAATTAGTACTGTATACGTCTTATCTGGAATGAACAAAGTGGTAGCAAGCTAGTCAAAAGGCCCTTAACAGCTATGTAAATTTTCCCATACACAATATGGTGCTCTTGTAGCTTTGTATTGCTCTGATGGCCTATTCCTATCAGCCTCCTGCTGTGCTTGAAAAGCAAGTGAAAAGATGCATCTGTCAAAATGAATTTTCAGGGTCCAGCAAGCTCCACTGCAGAATCTGCAGACAGTAGCAAATGATAAGTCTTCACCCATCATTCACCTTCAACCTGATATTTGTTTGAGAAAAGGGGTACCTTGAATGTTTTGTTTTTGCTGGAATTAAAATCTTTTGTTATGTATCCTTAAGAAGATTGACATAAAATGTGATCTTGGAAAGTAAATTCTATTCTGTACCAGAGAGTTAGAATATTTTAGCCTAATATATGTTGCCATTTTATAAATATATGGTCAGTTATGACTAGAGTGTGTTAAAATTTAAATTAAAAATCTATATCCACTCTGTGAGTTTGCATTTCCCTATGAATGTGTTAGCTAGGAGTAGAATCAATCCAGTCTGACCTTTTTAACAAATGAGCTTACCCTGCTATATTACTATAATGTAGGCCAGCTTCAGAAGCAAAAGCTAGGTAAGGCTTGGTGTATTCCACATCCCTACTAAATGAAATGGAACAGACTTAAGATTCAAATAATGTAATTGCCAAAAACAAAAAAGACAATTGTACTCAACAGTTATGTTAGATATTTAATCAGTATTATATCAATTAAAACTAATTTAAACAAGGAATGGCTTTCATATGTATATATAATTTTTTGTCTGTCTATTGCCATTTTTTTAGATGTAAAAATACAAATGTTTAACACTTCATAGTTTTCCAAATCTTCACGGACCTGGGTTTCTTAAGTTTTAACTGTATCTGTAAAATTATTTTTCAATATTTTAAGCATAAAAGTATTTTTAAAACGTTTTCAGTTGTTAAAAGTTGTATGGTTCAAAGAGTGACATGTTTACTTGACATGCCACGTCTGGCTTTGGGCCCTCTGGCTTATTAATGGAACTTCTAAAGGTCATTTGTGACACAGATCTAACCCATACAGTACCCCTACTTGACACCCATAAACATAAATTAAAGAATCTTTTAAAATCTCCCATATCAAGTACTAGTAAAATTTGTATTCAGGCATGAATAATAGTAATAATATTGTCAAAGTATGTATATACTGTTTGTGTAGTCTATAGCATAAACTTGTGCATCCTAAAATAGATAATGAACACAGAGAATTTGCGGGTACTCCATGTTATCTGTTTTAAGTCTTTAATTTCCATAATTAAAATATTGACTGTTGCTTATAACCTAGTAATTATTTACATTCCAGTATTTTTGTTCCTTCATTTTAGTACTGAATTATATACTGCTGTGTTGAAATTAGTAGTTTTATTATGTGTTGGTAATTGAGGTAAAAAGAATACATAGAACTGTCTGAAAGATGCATTAATGAGCATTGACTAGATTATGCAACAGCCACTAATCTCTTTAACAGGCTTAAATCTTTTTCCATGTTTATGTCTGTATATATGTAGTGTTTTTTTAATGCTAACACAATTTGTTTTGGAGTATTATCCTGTACTTACATTGACAAAACTGACTCGTATGTTGATATCGCTATTTCTAGTCCAATTAAGTGAGATACAGTAGAGTGTTTGGTCTAAACCCTAAAATTGTATAATTGTACTTTGGAAAATATAAGATTGTATGTCAGAAATGGTATAGGATATACAATTCAGTTAATGTGACTTTACTGCATGATCTGTTTTGATGGTTGAGCTCACGGCGTGTCATATCAGACGCAATTTATTGGACCTTTCAATTTACTTTGGTTTTTGTACATCTGGTCTGATGCGCATAAAGTAACGTAAAGTATTTTCAATTTTCCTGTACATAAACATAGTTAAACAAAAGTAAAAAAGTACTATCATTTGAAATGTAGGATCATTGCAGGATCATTATGACCTAATTTAATCAAGGGGATGTAGGGAAAACAAAATATGTTAAAACATAATAGCAGGCAAGCTGATCGATTCCATTGACCGTTGCAAAATACTGTATTTATTTTACATTCAGTAATTAACTATTAGGAAGCGGCTTGGTTTCAATTTGTCAGTTCTTGTGGGTGGACGGAACGATGGGGGGTGGTGCTGGGAAAGGAATCAGATCCATTGAATTTCTCTGCCTCGCTGCTCTGAATTACATGATGCACTTTTAAGGTCTTCAGAAAGACAATAGGCCTCTTGTGACAACAAATCAGTAAAAGAAAAAAATACTATTATCGTTAAACATACCTCTTCCTGTTGTAATTTTTTGACGTAGGTAGACAATTGTGCTTTCTGCAGGCAGGGGTGGCACGCCATCATTCCATGAACGAAAAAAAAAATAATGTTTTTCCCCTAATCACGTGTACATCCCCTTGTGTTCTTTCTTTTATTCTTGGCTTCCCATCCGTCCATCTGTCAGTGTCAGACTGCAGCCATCATTTCTGTTCGTTTTCGTAGCCCAAGGTTTCTTTTTTTCTCAGTTCTTGTGTGTATTGCTCTTCTAAGAATGTTTAGCCTGCTTAGTAGTTTTTCTTTATTTAGACGTTGTGCTGACTTGATTGGCAAAAGGCCAGTTGGTGAACAAGCCCCAACAGCTGCAGTTAGACTGTTTTGTTTTCCTGTTACAAAGAGGTTTGCTTTATCTGTCCAGTATCCTTTCCTCCACTGCTTTAGTATTTGATCGCAATCTCAGACAGCCACTACTTCAGGCTGTACCACTCCTTTGCCATGGTAGAGAAAAGCAGGTTCTTTGCCCATCGTAGAGAAAAGCAGGACAAAAAAATCTCTTCTTTACAGCAGCCAGTGTGATGTGATTTTCCTCTGTTGAAAGGAATGAAGAGCTCCTCTGCTGCTCTGGGAAGGCAGCTGTTTAACTGTGGACTTAGACACCGTTTCAGTGACAGAACATTCAAACGTCACTGCTTACTTAGCAGGGGTTCCCACGTGACCTATTCATATTCATTTCCTCCCTTCTACAGTCTAAACCTTTAACTATTTCCTTGCACAAGACAGGAAGAGTGTGGCTTTATCTTATAAACAGTTTTGAGAATACAGCCGAGATATCTAGTATAATTACTCTTCATTATTTTGCTTCTAGCTTTTTTCAGTTTTTAGTCTCATGTAAATGTCAATATTTCCTATAGACTGGGTGTGAATATGTAGGTTGCATTAGCAACAGCACGTAAATCCTCTTTATTTAAAACTAATAGATAAAATCTAGGAAGCTATCATAATGTTTGCTACTATTTGTTGCACTGATGCATTGCATTTTTGTGCATTTGATAAAGAGGTTAAAGTGAATCACTATTTATATGGCATTCATTTCTTGTCTGTGACCTTTAACAGGCTCAGTGTTTAAATTAATAACCCCAGTGCTGTCACAGCTAAAAACAACACTCAGTAATGGCTTGCTGAGGGTTTGAGTGTGTATATAAAAGATTATTCTTTACAATTTGTTTGTTTTTATATGGCGTTTAAGAAAATGTTGTCCAAAGTAGTCTTTTGGTAAATATTCAGAATGGCTTTTGCTATTTATTTTTGGATTTACAATTCACAAGGTATTATTTATTTTGTAGAAAATGAGTTTTAATAGCTTTTCTTAATAGTGTAATGGTGGTAATTGCATTATCAGTACAATGTGTCAGGGTATTATTGCAGTATAGATATTGACAATTTTCACACAAGTCCTAACTTTGATATCTGTTTTTATGACATTTTTGGAATATTGGATTACTATTCAGTGGAGTTTGAAATGTTCCTTAAGGTTATAATTTTCATTTAATTTGTGTTATAATGGCTTTGTGTTGTTGTTGTTGTTGTTTTTTCATTCTACACTGTGCTGTTCGACAAGTGCACTTGAAGCCTTCCATATATTTATTCAGGTTTTCATCATGTTGCTTAAGTTCACCTGTTTAGAAAAGCCCAGACGATTACCATGCTCATTCTCAACATGACACTGGGCTTTATTAATATGAGGTTATAAGGTTTGTGAGCTCCATCTGTCTAAAATTGTTGGAATATTTTTTATTATTTTTAAAATATTTTGTTTAATTACATTTGTTGTAAAATTGTGATGAAATATCAATGAAGAAAATTTGAAATGTTTTTAAGCCCCTACCACATTATATGTCCATTTTGTCGAATTTTAGGGTTTGACATTAAAATATTTTACTGTTGTAAAAAAAAACATTTAAAAACATCTTACTGATAACCTTATTGTTAACATATAAAAACCTCTGTTACTGTGGTTAAACAGCTGTTATAGTTACTGTAAGGTAATAAGAAATAAGGTAAAGAAATACTAATCCCAGTGCTCATTTTTTTTTGTATTCTTATTGCCTCTTGTTAACGTTTAAGGGTTTGAGAAGGATGTTGAGTAAATGTATATCTATAATTCAGAATGGCAGAGAATGTAAAGTGAACATGTCTTATTTTTAAAAATGAGTAAATTGTAAACATATGAGAATTAAATGGACAAAGTTATTTTTAACCACACAAACATACAATGGATTATTTGAACAAATATGTAAAGAATCAAGGGTACAATTAGTGTCTGAAGCATAGGCAAAGATGTGTATTCTGATTCCCCTACAAATGTTTTTCAGCTTTGTAGGGTTTATCCACATGTTAGAAAGCAAAGCAAAAGATTTCCTCTATAGGTTAATGTTAAAAAAGTTTATTTTGTCTTCTCTCTGTGATACCATGACAATGCAATGAACTAGTGATCCTGAATTAGTGTGGGCCTTTTCCCCCCCCAATAAATATTATAAGCGAAATATTATTTGGTACAAATAGAGCAAGCTGTTGTTTGGATGCTTAAAGAAAAGACTTCAACCTGAACTATAGCACAGAAACAGGGCATAGCAAAATCGACAATTTGGAATATCTTGAAATGGAAAGAAACCGTTGAAGTACTTAGGAATCAGCAGCAAACAGGTTGGCTGAGAAAAACAACTTCAGTTGTTGATACAAGAATTATCAGAGCTGTGAAGAAAAACTGTAAATCGTCTGTTGCTTAAATGACCAGAAATGTCCACAGTGCAGAGGTGAATCGCATTTTTTGATGCCATCTACGATGAGCCAGTAGAATCATTGGACAAAGTGCTATGGATAAATGAGACAAAGATAAACCTTTACCAAAATGATGGCAAGGTGAAAGTGTGGAAAAAGGAATGAAGTATAGATGATCTAAAACATACCACTACATCTGTGAAACATAGCAGGAATGTGTTATGGCTTGGGCATGCCAGACCGCCTCTGGAACTGACTCGCTTATCTTTATTTATGATGAAACTAATGATTATAGAAGTTGAGTGACTTCAGAAGTGTACAGAAACATCTTGTGTACATGCCTCCAGACTCATGCAACTGGTACTTCATCATGCAACGGGACAAGGACCCAAAACACTGCCAGCGCAACCAAGGAGTTCATCGGGTGAAAAAATGAAAAATCTTAGATTAGGCAAGTCAATCTCTCGATTTTAATTTAATCGAGCATGCATTTCTCTTTCTGAAACGTAGACTGAAGTCGGAACCTCCCCCCCCCAAACCAAACAGCAACCAAAAATGGCTGCAGCAAAGGCTTGGCAAAGCATCTCATAAGAACAAATCAAGTGTCTGCTCATGTCAGTGGGTCACAGACTTGATGCAGTTACTGTGTGCAAAGGATTTGCAAGCGAAGACTTATAATAATTTGCTTTGTTAATTTTTTCCAGTGCTTATGCTGACCTAAGATTATCACAAAAAGAGATATTATTCTAAAATGTTAAAGCATATGTGACATTACGCGGGGGCGTGTCCAGTGTGGAGGTTTGGGTCCTGGAGGGAAGGATGATGCCTCACCTTGGTAGTCACAGCTTTTCTGGTGATTAGAAGATGAGCCACAGCTGTGAAGACACACTGGACACCCCCGGAAGGGGAGGATTATTTTCACAGGCAGCCCCGGAGAGGATTGTACCTACATTAGGCGTTATTTTTATTTTTTTCCGGCCTGTCCCGTCAGGCATCTTCATTAGGGCAGGGCAGACCTTTTTCACACTTGAGTTATTTTGTTTTTGGCCTTATTCACCGTGCTCTTCCAGACTGAACCCTGTTTAAGTCCAGTCTGGTCACAGCTGTGCTAGCGGTTCTTCTTTTTTTCCGGGCTGGACCCCAGTGTATAGGGCAAGCCCAGCCTGGATGTCGCGATGCACAGCAGAAGACCTTCCTTTTTGCTTTTTGTTTCTTTTTTCACTTTTTTTTTTATTTGCGGTTCCTGCTAACCTCACACCGGTGCTTCCGGTTAGGGATGTTGACTTTTTACTGGTGCTCCACATGGCTCCGCCCACTCTCACATTGTTACATATCTAGAAATAAGAGGGGACATTCTATACTTTTACTTCATATACATCTTTTCATCTCAAATCTGAGTTGCTTGAGTGTACAGCAAAAATAGTAACTTTGACTTCACTCTTCCAATACTTATGAAGAGCACTGTATATGTGTTGTCCATCTTTTTAAACATACTTTAGCAAATCACTGGGTCTGAATATGAGTTGCCCTTGCAGTAGTTTTTTGGTTTTCTTTCTGATTAGCCAGATTATTACGATGTTTCCCCAAAGTATTTTAATTCATCCTTGCACAGTGTACCTTAAGGTTGCATTGATAAAGTCATCTAGGCATTAGAAATTTTGTGCTTTCTCACATCATGCATTTACTGTGTGACAGAGGGATCTCCGTCGCTGTCCGCAGGCGGTACAATACACGACACGTAATATTCACCTTAAGTAACACATGTTCATGCATACTTTCCTGTCGGCTAGCTAGCTCATGAGGGTGCACACTCGGGGCTTGGCTAGCATTTGCTTACTTCATACATGCAAAACATTACCACATTTTATTTCAAAATCCGTTCCTGTTATCTGTAGAGACACAAACACAAACTCTGAAGGTCTATTGTTATGTTTCTGTTTCTTAGTACTTAGCTATGTGAGAGAGCACTCTTTTTGGGGTCTTTTTCCGTGTTGCAGTCTGACTTCTGGGTATGGTGGCCTCATTGGTCCAAACCCAATACCAGTTTTCAGCTTGGCTTTGTAGTGTCAACACTGAGTGGTGCATGCACACATCTTCTGGTAAAGGAAGTACCATTTTTACAGATGGTTAAAAATGAGTAAAATGTGTTCAGGGTTGGTATTTGGCACCCCTCCTGCCCTCCCTGTGACATACTGTATATTGGTTTATGAACACATTAATGTAACTTTCCTAAAATATTGCAAGGGCCACGAAAAGCTCACTTGTCAAAAGCTAGGAATATTGAATAACGGATGTCTTCAGTTCAAGGTTAAAGGTAGCGATTCCAGTTAAACAGGTTGGTTGAAACTGCATAAACTTGAAACTTGAAAATTGCTGTATTAAAAAAAAAAACAATGCCTCTCAGTGGAAAAGAACGGGTTATTTTGCATATTAATTATTCAATTCATAACCTTGTCTTCAAGAGTCTGCCAGGATAGTAGTATGTTTAGGCTTTTCTATGTGCCCAGATTAAATTTGCTGACATGTATTGATTTTTTTAAGGAAAGCAGTTAGAGACCCAGACCTTCAAAAGGAATCATTGGAATTCAGAGCCAGTTGGAGCTGCAGTGCATCAATGTCCTAATTTCTTCATATTCATAGCTATTAAAGATTCACTGTGTGCGTGCACTTCCCATCTAAGTTCTTTTGGTTTATCACTACAGATTCTGTTGAGTTACCGTGCCCTTCAAATGTATTGGGACCGGAAACTCAAAGCTGTTTTTTGTTTTTGTCTTATGTAATGTGTGTATGATTAAGATTAATATGAATAAGTACAATGTCATATACATTTTGTTTTTGGGTATTAAAACATACTTTGTGCTAAACCCAGTGATTTTATGTCGCCATAAGTATTGGGACACATTCACTTTAAGTAAATGTCAGAGGGTAAAAGTCATTATTTGGCTGTCTTTCCCTTTGAGACAATAACTACATTGAGTCTTTATGCATTCCTTTATGCATTTCTGTTCCTGCATATGCTTGTGGTGTATTGTTTGGGTCGTTGTGATGGTGCGTTACTTCATTCTGCTCAGCCAGGCACAATTCATAGTGTAGCATCAGGATCTAGAAAGCCTGCTGTGGTTGTGGACTCTGCAATTAGAGTAGCAAGGTTCTGATCAATACCAGGCGTCTTCCACCCATTCCTAATATTGGATTAAGTAGAAAATATTCCCGGATTGGTGTACTTGGTTACAATGCAGTCTTGTCCTGTTTCAGTAATTCTAAAATTTTTACAGGAACTCTTTGGAAAAAGGCATGCCCCCCTCTAATCTTAAAGTTCATCTTGTGGGCATTTATATGTGCCATGGGAAAATGACTTGGTATCCCCAGGGATGCAGGGGGGGTAAAGGATGGGGACACTAGCCACCTGGGTTGATATCAGGTTTACTTGAATGACATACCCATTTAAGTACATGTTAAATAGAGCAAAGTTTGATTTTGAAGTTCTGAAATTGATTGTAAATCAACTGTACATTCACTTCTGTTGTACTTGATACAATTCATAAGTATTTTCATAGGAATATGCCAGAGTAAGCTTGTATTACTATTTTATCTAATTTTAGCTATATCTGTCAATGTTAAAGTTGCACAAAATAGCACTGTAGCGCTTCTCTATGTACATAAACCTCCTAAGAGTTTAAGCCTTCCTTTTGTGTGTACTTTTTGTCCTCTAATTTGAGGAGCCTCTTCCTTGCAGGAATGAATTTAATTTGAACCCTACAATGAACCTTTCTTTATGGGAATTTCCAGAGTAGGCATGAGCCTAAATATATATCCTAGTACTACTTAATATTATTGAAATGGAAAAAATGCACAGGCAAGTTTTTTTTTTAATTAAGCTATTTTGAATGTATTTAATTTTATCTACCATTTAAATAATTTATGATTTCTTTTGGTTTAAGTAATAAAAATAGGAGGCTGATAAGCGGAAAAATAATATTTAAAATAGATTAGTAGTATGATTGTGTATTCACGGACAAATATCCCTTCAGCTGAGTGAATACATGTTATTACTAAGGATATTGGAAACATCTAGAGGGGAGAATCACATTGTTGTTTTATATATTAATTACTAGTAAAATACTTTTTGTAGTTTGTGTAAAATATTGTAATGTTTTGTTACTTTTTTCAGGAAGGGGCTTCAGCCAGAAAAGCGCAGACACCAACAGTACAGCCTGTACCAAGACCAGGTATTAATCTAATGTTGTTAGCTTTAATTAATAACAATTTTGTTGTGTGATAAGTATTTAGAGTGTGTCAAAATGTTTGTGTGCATATGCATTTGTATGGATTATTATTTACAAATTTAAATGGCTATTTTGCTTTCTAGAATTGAACATGGTAATAGGACTTTATCTGAAATCATTTTATGCACGTTTTTTTTTGCACAACAGGGAGGGAGAAGTAGTTTAATGAATGTTTCATGTCAACATTCCATATTTCATGTTGTTGTTTAGCAGTCTTTGACTGTTGAGAATGTGCATGAAATGTTTGTTTTCCTGTTAGTTTGGAAAAGCAGTGGGAGTATATTCCTGTTACCTTAAAATGCTCAACTTTCTAATGTGTGACTACTAATATTCTTTTTCTTGTCTGCAAGTTTAATTATGCATATATATTTCTGTTGATATTTTCTAGGGTCTTAGTTAAAGCTTTTGCAATATCTGAAGCACAAACCTTATGTCATCAACAAGATTTTACAATGTGGAAATTGTTTCTATATATGGAATGGCACCTTTGGTTGGAAACAGAAACACAGCTTTGTTGGGGTCCTTTAACAGTGTATCTAGATTAATGGAAGCATTAGAGCTCACTATGATTTTTATACTTGTTCTCATTGCTTCTCTGTTGAAAATACTTTTTGTTTTTTCAGATTTTCAACAAATGTCTGTTTTTACCACATTGCATAACCAGAGGACAATCTGTGCTTTTATAATTTTACTTTGTGGACACCTTTACTAATATACTAACATTAGTACATACTTCCTATATAGTGTATACCAATATACTTCAGAAAATCAGAAGCAAGTTCAGACATCTGCAGCTTTTAGTCTAAAGATTCTGTTTAGTGATTCTGTTAATGTTTTTTTTTTTTTATAGATTGATATTCACCTGCATAAAGGACCTACTTGAACTAAACAAAATTTTGGTTCTTTGAAAGCTTGTCAAAGCTTCTGAAGCTAAAAAAATGTGAAAAACACTTAAGCCAGAATAAATCAAATAAGATCAAATGTTCTTAGGTTTCAGTAGGGTGGTTTTAGGGGTGGGGGGCTCATTATGCACTACATAATAGAAATGTTTTCTTTTTCAGTTCAGAAATCTAAACCTGGAATTGTTAGAATTTTTTTGCCATTTTCTTTTTTTCCCCTCAGGAATATATAGGATATATAGGAGTGCCTAATAAACCTACTAGATGAACGTTTTTCTTTTCTCACTGACATTTGCCCAGCTGCTTTTTATTCAAAAGATGTCAAACCTTTGTTGCAAAAGTTCAAAAACTGCAACCACAAAAAAGTTACGTATATTGATGTCTTTTAGTACTTTAGTAGTCTTTTTATTATATAAAGTGAAAACTTTCATATGCTAACAGTTTTTTTTAATTCTTTTTAGTTTCTCAAGCCAGACCTCCTCCAAACCAAAAGAAAGGTAAGGTGTTGTGAGATTTGATGTGTCCATTTTCTAAACATCAAATTAACTAATGTAGAAAGAAAGATGCAAACCTTTAAACTTCTACCTAACCTATTCTAACAATCCATTTTATTATGTTAAAAGACTGATAAAATAGTTGTTGCTTACAGTTAATGATCCATATTATTAATGATCTGTATTGTCAACACTTTGGTGATCTAAGGTTTTCATTGTTCCTTTATAAACAATTCTCAGATTGTCTACCAAGAAATTAGTCCCAGACTGTCCTTTTTTCAGGATAACCTATCTCTCAGCTAATTCCATTTCACTACATGGTCATACATTCAAAAGTAGTGACATAGTTTTATTTGCCCAAATATATCTGCTCCATTCTTCATTGGAAACCTCATAATTGCTTCAGAACCAATGTGGAAGCTGTTATATTTAAATGAATCTTGAGGAACATTATTAAATTTTCCACAATATATAAACATGCATTGTTTTCTGTATTTCTGACTGTAAAACTGCAGAAGTGAAACGGTTCCTCCAGATGCTACAATTTTTTTTTTTTTCTAGGATCTCGAACCCCTATTATCATCATACCTGCAGCAACTACTTCATTAGTCACCATGCTGAATGCAAAAGATCTTCTGCAGGACTTAAAGTAAGTAAATCGTAAAACAGTGTCCAAAATGTCTATATTAATTTATAATTTAAAGAAATTATACATTTCTTTAAAAAGGTGAGTATATGATCTATATGGCTACTGAATATGTTTGATTGTTTAAATTACTTTCAGCCTTTTGTCTGCCATTACTAGACAAAGTAGGATTAAACCAGTATCTTATATATTCTTAGTATAAGTAAGGAAAAAAATACTAATCCTTGTTGAAATCACTATAATGCTATAATTTCATATGACTTATTAAATTGTTAGAATTGCCCCACTGAAGACAATGTATTATACAATGTTGCTTTTAGAAAACAATTGTTTTTTCAAATTTTTAGACGGCCAGGATTTTGAATGTTGTCTTTTTACAATTTTGATGGAACATTTGACTTTGATTTTTAAGGGGAAAAACGTTACTGCCTTGTACTGAATGGCACGTTGATGTATTGGATGCCTTTAGGATCAGACATAAATCCTGTGACATGCAATCCTATGAAATCCCTTGTGGAAATGGTTTGCATTTAAAATGTCCAATTAGTTATCCTTTTCTGGTGTTCACAGAACAGATCTCTTGTGGAATAAGTAAACCATAACCTTTGGGGCTTAATTATATGAAAACTACTTGCAAAATAATGAAGGATATTTCTTAATTATATTTAGTGCAACAGAAATCATTAAAATGTCTTAATTGTTTTTGAAATTCTTTAGAAAGCTTGTTGTTTTAATTTTATTGGATAATAGTCTTCTTTTTTTTCTAACTTCAGTCCGAGTTCAAAAAGTCAGTGAATCAATATTAGTAGTTGTTTATTAAGTCAGTCTAGTCAGCTGTTCATAAAGATCATAAAACCAGGCTAAAATTCATTCTGTGATCTACCACTGCTATCGACCCTCAGCTTCCACTGCAGTATGTGATCTACAAAGACATTAATGAAGGCAGCGCTGTTCAGGAATGATGTTATTTGAAATGATTTCTCATTTTGCTAAGTATTCTACTGGTAATTGTTAAAATTTTTCTGGGGAGGATTACTCTGCTACTATCCCTGATCTTAGCCATTTTCACACTTCTTGAGAAATTTGTTCTAATTTTTACCAGGTTTCCTATGACTTCTTTCTTTGAAAAAGAGCACTAGTGGTTTAGCTAGAATGTTTTGGTATCAAGTCATTTTGACCTACGTGTTGATTATTTCTCATACTCGTTCACTCCCTTTATTACTCATTATGAACGTTAACACCCATGATGGTTCAACACCAGCCACATGAAAAAAATTGTTTTGCATGTACTATGTTTGAGATGTCATAATGTTTAGAGAGTGAGATAAAACCCTCAAAGTAATCAAGCCTTTCTCTTATATGATAAACCCTCTCTCCCAGAATTCAAACATCACAATTCAGTATGTAATCAATTGTGCTAATGCCTATTTTGGAGAAATTCCTTTTGCATATCTGTACAGACCATGATTTCTGAAAAGAAACATAGTCTACAATGCTATCTGCACCCCTTCTTTGTTCTATGAAAAGGGAGTGGGGGGCACATACAGCTGTCACTGAAAACCCTGGAGAACTACCACCAAAATCTCAAGATGAATCTTCACAGCAATGGCAAAAGTATAGAAGAAACTCCTCCATCTTCACCAAAGCCAAAACCTGCAAGGCAGCACTGGTGCTTCAGTGAGCTAAATGTGCAGTGTCTGCATACCAGACAGTCAGCTCTCTAAACAAGTCATCTTTTCCCAACTTAGCCAATTTCAGTGAACTAAAGGTGACCAGTAAGGAAAGGATATTTAAGAAGAATATCAAGATAGCCACAATTCAGAACTGGTAGGAGCAGGCAAACACATTTCTTTGTCACCATATTACTTCTCAAATTGCTGTTCATTCAGAAGAAAATTATGAGTCTGGAAGCAGAAAAATTGATACCAACAAACCTTCAGACAGTCTTCATCCCTACATCATCTGCTTCGTCAGTCAAAGATTTTGTCTCAAGAATCAGACTACTGAGCCCATGAATGACTAGACCTTTATGAATGACTAGACTGTGGTCTTTTTTTAAACACCAATCTGTTTAAAATAACAAAACATATTTTACAATATTAAAGTACAGTACAGGAGAACATTGTTACTGAAGAAATTGAATGTTTTTCTAGATATGAAATACATTTCCTTATTTTGTCTTATTCACTGGCCTAAACACAGATGTAAGTGTTTTACAAGAGCTGCTTGAGAATGGACATTCAATGAGCAGCTTTCAGGAGTATGGTATATAAAATACATTTTATTTTATTTTATGTTGTCTACACAGCCCCACAACTAGATACTGCCCTGCAAGTTAAATGTTGCATTTTAAAAAAAGCACAGTTAAGAACAGAATGTGAGACTTGACATGCATTAAAAATATTTTAGTGTTTCTTTAGCACATTTTGCTTTGAAGTTCAATTAAAATAAAATTTTGAATATTGTTTAAAATAAAGATCTAAAAACCACACCAGCCACTATTAATGCTGATAAATTATTTTCCTGCCATTTATAAGGATGTAATTAATGATGTTCATTGGATAAAGTTTTTTTTTTTTTAAATGCATTCAGAGGTATAGATGGCAGTTAAAAATCTGCAGATTTGTCAGCAGGCTTGTCCTGAGATTAAAAATCTGTAATATCAAAGATTATAAAATAAGATATAACTGATCAATTGGACATTTATTTTCTCACTGCTCTTTTTAATGCTAAAGCTTTTGGATCCATCTCATAATTGTGTGATGAGGGAACATTGATCTAGGTAACTCTGGTTGCAGAAATAATCGGTGCATCTCTCAAACTGATTTCCTTTGTCAAGACAACAGGTTGTGGGTTTGATTTGGTTTTCTTTCATGTTTTGTTGTGCAGGGATTTGCCTGGAAGCCACACTTTCAGTTCCTGTCAGAAATACCAAAATGCTAATACTTTTACTGTCATCCATTTTATATGTATGTATTAAGTTATGAATGGTTTAGATATTCATTATTTTACTCTAGGTATACTACCTGAAATTCCTAAAGACCTAACTGAAGTAATTCAGTATATTCTAATAACGTTTCTTCTTAGATTTTTGTTTTAAGCAGCACCTCTGCCTTTATATATATATACTATGAGCTGTCAGAACCTAAATGTTCCTTCAAATGTTATAATTAAATTAAAACAAAAGATTTTTAATAATGCTCTTAAGGAGCAAATAAGTAGGTCTACCAGTGTTTGGAAATAAAGACCCATAAGGACCCAGCATCATGAGATTGATTTTAGAAGCTAAATTACGTTTGAAATTGTAAGCTAAGGGCTTTTAATTTAATTAAATTGCCTGCACATGTGCATGTTCGTATGTAAAGATAATACAAATACATAGTAGTATGTATGTCAAAAGAGTAATTGCCATTGCAAGTGTTTTATAAGTCCATAACACTATGAAATAGTCTTGAAGTGCAAACTCAATTGTTCTCAGTTGACGCATAAATGGAGCTGGAGATATTTAAAATGCCCTTAAGATTAGTTTTAGAAAATTAGAAAGTCTACGTTGTAAAGCACAGAGCAAGCCACATCTTTATGCTTAATCCCACACCACTGTTCAGTGTGAAAATGCTGATTGAAAATTGAAACTGAAGAATTGTTTGGGGGGTTATTTTTGTTATATTCAAGATGTGTATTTTCTTCACTGGTTATGTTTACCAATTATAATTGCTGTGTTTGAGCTAAGCTTCGTCTGATAATTATGCCGCCATGTTGTAGTTTAGATCTGATTTTAAATGGTGGGACTGTAAACCTGTTTCCATTGTAAACTATTGCTCACAGCATTGCTTCAGGTTGTTTGCATCTGGTTCACAGTTTCATTTCTCTCAGTAGGTAGCCATTTGGCAAGCACTTGGTTATCCAGTGCAGAATCATGCTTTTGGCTAGCCATGCTTTATCTTAGAGTTTGTGTATGCAGAGGATGGGCTTTTAAACATAAAGCACTAAAACACTTCAGGTAGTTATTCTTCATAAATATACTTGCTGGTTGAATGGGATTTCTGAAAAATATATTTTTGCCTTTATCTTGAGAATTTTTTACCATGCCTCTTGGGAAACATTTTTCTTTAATTTTGAGATTTGTTTCTTATTAAAACTTCATGGAGTAGTTGCTGTATCTTGCCCATTACCCATCTCATTAATATTGTCCCCACTTATGGTTTAATAGTGTACATGGTGGAGAAAATCTGACTTCATGATCCTTTATACATTTCTTATCTGAATCTTTAGTGGTACATAGGTACTAGGTGTGTTTTAAAAGGTGTTTATTTAAAACATTTAAGGATTCACTGTTAACTAACAGCTGACTTTTATGGCATATTGTTGTCAATCAAAATGAGTGAATGGGTATGGAAAAGGAAAGTATGTGATTGAAGCGAACCAGGAGGACTTAACATTTGAAAGCTAAATGTAAAACTGATTGACACAAACGTACTATTTAAAATATATATACATATTTAAATTGACAAGCATAATGAGTAGGATGTTCACAAGTCATGTAAACTATTTTTCTTGCCATTGAAGCCTTTTAAATGGAATCTTGCTTAAAATTGGAATTTTTTTTGTGGAACAGGCATTTATTTCTGAAAACATTTATGAACACTGGAAAGGTTATTTTTAAATCAGCCTTTTAACTTTAAAAGTGTGGAGTTAATAGAAGGACGTGGCCCTGCCATGTTTTCAAGGATGATAGGCTGTCTGCATGAAAGGCATAGAGCATCTCATCCTAGGTTCAAATATATTAAGGCCCATCAATTATACTTAACATTGTAAACCCAGTGCTTCATGCTGGTCAAAGGTTCTGTGTGCTACTCTTCAGTTTTTTATGCCAAATAATGAAGACTTTTTGAACATATTTTTGGGGCTGTTGAATGCTTGAAAAGCTTTGTGTGTGTTTGTGACAGTCAGAGCCCTGACTCATACCTAATTGACATGCAGAAAAGCTGCATTTCCCTTCAGAAGCTTCCTTGGATGAGCAGCCTCAGCCTTTTCTCGGTCTTCAGTGTAATTTATAATTGGTGAGGGTTTCAAGCAAGTATGTTCTGAAGTTGGCACATAGGGTGCATTTAAAATGAGAGGGGAAACATTCCTAAAGCTACATTTGTAATTAGTGTTCCTTTCCTTTTCCTTTTATTATTCTCAGATTGCTTTTAGTATGAAGTCACGTGATCATTGTAATTGATTCTTAATATATTCATGGTCTGTTTTAGCCATGGAAAATTGTAGCACCTGTGATAAATGTGTGATGCGGACTATTTATTCTCTGTATATGGATTATTCCTCTTTTTTTGTTATAATGCTTTCAATGTATTACGTTTAATACTATGAAGAGTGTTAGTTGCATTTTTTTACTTGTGAAAACTAATTGTGTTCTGTGATAGTATGAAAATGATTGAAGATTTCTCAGAGCTGTGTTACAGAACCAAACACCTGCTATCGTAACACGTTTACCAAGATTGATAGAGTTTCCCGCATGCTTTATCTTCCACTTGGGAGATTTAAGAAGAATTCCACCAATATGAAAATACTCCATTCTCTAAGTAGTTTTTAACTTTAGTGTTTAATACCTGATAAGGAGCAGGAATCTCATGATAAGATCAAATTTTTTCTCTCTATACTATTATTCTGTTCCTCATCTGTTTTTTGTAAGTATGTCGCATGGTAACATAAGTCTTTGACCATTTTCCGGAACATGGTAGTGTTCCATTTCTTCACTCAGATCTGGCTGAAAACGTAGCTAGGAATCACTGCCAATGAAACGCCTTAATACCAACTTTAGTGACACCATGTACATAAGACCCTTGAGTGGGGTGGGGAGGCCCCTTTCTCAAATACAGCGCCCTAATCATTCCAGGCATTTTAAAGAATTCCCCCCACCCCCGTCGCATGAAACAGTATTTAATAAGCTACCTATCGATGTATCCTTTTTGCAGCACTTAAAAGCACTGTCTGAATCCTTGATTGCAGTAAGGTTTTCAAATAGCCATCTCTTCTCTATTAAACTGAAGTCAGAAATAAATTGAGATAGTCATTATATTAATAAATCAAGGTTAACCTGCAATTACCTTTTTGTGATATTCAGTGTGATGAGCCCTTGAAAATCAAATTCATTTGTATTTGGTAATTCCTCATTTTTCATTTTTTTTGCCTTGAATATGCCAGGTTCACCACAAAAAATACCTGTAAGAAATCTAAGAACTTTACCTTTTCTAAAAGCTAAAATTCCTTCATTCATAACATTAATGATAACTAACAGCCATGCATTTGTTGCACACAGATTTGTATAATACCGTGGCTTTCCTTTTAAGCAGATTGAATTTTATATCACTAACAAATGTCAAAACTAATAAATCCTGTCACTTTCTGTCTCGGGTGCAGTATTGTTTTTGCGAATGTCACTTACAACAGAAATACCCCTCACTGTGCTTTGATTGTATTCAGAAGCCCTGCTTGATGTTGCTGCCTGAGGTACACAAGGCTAGAAAACCTGAAAGGCGATATAGTCCTATGAATCTGACTTGTCTTGCAGTGACAGGTTTGAGATTTTTCTTTTTCTCCCTGTGTTTCAGTTCTTGTCCTCAAACAAGATAATTGACTTTTTTTTTTTACATTTTCAGTATTTATATATTTGTCCCTGATTTTAAATGGTCTTCTGGGCAGGGCCATAATTGTTTTACGGAGTGTTTCAGACACTACAGTGTACTAGACACTTACAAGCACATTGTTTAGAGAATCACATTCAACAAATTACCTGTTTTATTGCCGTAAGACTTATTCAGATTTTTTTTTCAGTGCTGTATTAAGATGTCAAGATTAGTATAATTTGGAGATGTGAAAGTGGTACACAGCATGTTTCAGTTAAAGTAGTGGTAAGTTTTACCTTTAACTGATGCAGTTATGGTCATCTCAACTGAATCAATGATTTGTATTTAAGCAGCAATTTCTGTTTCTTTTTTCTTCATATTTTATATAGGTGCTTGAGTGTTGACCCGTATTTTCATATGTGCACACTTTACATATAAAAACATTACCGACAGATTTGTGCTGTTTATTTTAAATACTTTCAATTAGAAATTCTCAATCAAAATTGATTTAAGTCTGAAATAAGTATAGTAAAGACGTATCATGTGTGTGTGATGCTGATGTACTGTTGGAACTGCAAACCTCTCAGTACTTCATATTAATGTAAACTGCTATATAATTAATCAACACATTCTGGTAGAATTAAAGTGATTTGTCTTACATTTCTTTGTTGCAAGACCATTACTGTCACCGATGGAAGGATTAGTATTAATTGCTACTTGGGGTAACTACTGTTACAAAGAAGTGGTCATCATTCTTATCTTCCATACATGTTCAGATACATTTTAGAAAAATGAATTCTAATTTAAGAGAGGGAAGACGGGAATATTAAAAGTGACAAAAATGAATGAAACGCCCTTCGTCTTAAAAGTTTGAACATTCGACTGTATAGATCCTTACTTCAGCTTTCAGTCCTAAGCTTGAGAACATTGTTAAGCTGATGAAAAGTAGCTAATGAAGTCTGGCAGTTTTTCTGAAACGATATTGAAGCTTCACATCTTTCCGATGCGACTAGGGCAAAAACTTTGAGAATATGTTCCCACTGATGACTTGGAGCTTTTGTTTGTAGCGTAGTCAGCATCACTTAAGGGTTTTGTATACCAACTTAATTTAAAACTTTATTAAGCAGTGATATGCATAGGAAAGTTTTTGTTACATTTATAAATAAGAACTTCTGTAAGGTTGACCTAGATCAGTATTTTATTAAACCATTTGCATTATTCTAAGTCTTCTTCTTAAAGATATTATGTTTGCTTTTTTCTAAGATATGTGTTTTTTTCAAGTTTTCAAAGCCCAAAACAGTAATCCCAAATTCAAGAAACCTTGTTTAGACAGTAACATCATTGGAACACTATATTCCTGCATGCTGAGCTCAATAGTAGAAAGTATTTTTTTTCCTTAATTGAATCCTGTGATTTTTTTTTATACCTGTTAAATTGCGTCTGATGGATGACATTTGTCAGATATAGAATTACTGATTCTCCAGTTTAAATCCTTGATTCACATCAATGTACTTGTTAACCAGCTGCTTCTGATGATGTTTGTCATCCGATTTAAAAGTTTGTGGAAATGAGCAAGATGTCACACATTGAATGTCTGCTTCTATCCAGTGCTTCTTAATTATCCTACCAGACCAGTTCATCACAATTGAATCCCTTTGTCAGTTACTAAATGTGGGTGTGAAGTGGCTTTTGAAAACGAAATGCTGACGGGGCGATAAGCATTTAGACAATTATTGTGCTTCTGAGTAACTAAAAACTAATGTTAAGTGATATGCCATACTGTGGTGTGGCACAAACATTTGCCAAAGAAAAATTTGTTTTCAGAAGTTGGTGTACAGGCATTATAGGGACTGAGGAATAATAGTTTTTGTTCACCCTGTTATGTTGGAAAGAAGAAAATCCCTTTAGTCTAAAAAAAGTCTCTCTACATTATACAACAATGAATTGTTTGTTTTTTTTAATAAACATTGTCAACCAGCTCACAAATTTAACAGAAGGGGGAACAAGCCCTTGGAGCAGGGTCCCCAATCCTGGTACCAAAGGGCCAGAATGTATGTTTTCTAGGTCTCTTTAAAACATCGGAACCAGAAAAGCTACAAGAACCTGTCAAACTGCTCCAGTTAAGCCAATAATGAGCTTATTCTGGCCGATAGAAGCCCAGCTTGTAGAACTCTCCCTCTAGTACCAGGACTGCAAATTCACTGTCAATCTGGGATTGTAGGACATTGTATACCATTACCTCCAGATGTTAAATCAGCTACAAGTTAAAAATGAGCCTAGAGATTGGTTACATTCTTCATATTACATTCCTTACCATGATTACCACTTGCAGTCGTTAATGATTAAGGATACAACTCGAAGGAAAATGGTTTACTTCAAAGCACGATTTTATTATTTGTTTATTACCTGAAGTACAAGCTGAATCCCTTAAATGTATAAATTGTTCATTATAATTTTTTCAAAGAAGTCTAAGTAAGTCCCAGGAAAAGATTGAAGTTTATATTTTCTTTATAGTTTTATTTTATGTACTGTGAAGTTGCAATTATCAATTTTCTCTGCCCTGTCTCTTGAAACCTAGTTTTTGGTAGTACTAAAATGTACAAAATTTCAAAGGTTTGTGACGTCCGAGGAAAAGAAAAAACAAGGATTTCAACGAGAAAATGAAGTCTTACTTCAGAGGCGAAAGGATCAGATTCAACCAGGTGGAACAACACTGAGTGTCACTGTGCCATACAGGGTGATAGACCAGCCCCTCAAACTGGCTCCCCAGGACTGGTATGTATTAATAGTAAAGGTTCAAATGAGCTCTTGGGAGTTTTTTTTTTTTATAAAGAGCATCTACAGTGAAGTTGATGGCTGCCTTAGACATTTTTGCTATTTAGTCTCCATTTCCCTGTTTGAAAAGATTTTGTTTTTTGGACTGCAGAAGCATTGGAGTCCTTGTCTTTGGGTCTGTTGGACAGTGATCTAACACTTATCCATATAAATAGCACAGCTACAAAACATAGTCCTTCACAATCACAAATTGGAAAAGCATAGATTTTTATTTCAGATTTGTTAGATGCTAGGAATGTTAAAATTACATTATATGTTTTCTTACATCTGTAATGTTATTTTGAAAATATCATGCAGGACAAAGTAGTCTTTACTAATTCCAGAAGAAGTAAAATCCACATGAAGTTTTAGGACTACCTTCATACAGAGGAAATACAAATAGAAACCTAACATTTTGGTGTGCTGTCCTTCCTTACATTCTTGCTTAATTTGTTTAGATGTATGATTCTGGTTTCTCATTCCCATAGGTTATTGGGTTGGATTCACATTCTATATTTTTGAAATTCATATATAAAGGGAAGCAACCATGTTGTCCATTCTATAGACTGAAAGGTTTTAAGGATGGCGGCTCATGCAATATAGGTTTTGAAATCTGATTCATAGGTTTACCTCTAAAACATGAGAGATTGCATTTGGTCCCATAATTATACATGATTTATCTTTAAGTAGAAAAAGTAACTAGTAACTAATTAGGGGGCATGTCCGTTTTCCAGTTTTTGTAATTAAAAAATCCCTTCTAGGCACTTCAACTTTCCCTGTTCTCTTTCTTTTCATTGGTGTGACAAATTTGTATTGTAGCCAATATTTGCTAATACAATATGTTAAATAAAATTGGTTTTCATGAATTCCAGTACTTTCAATTGAAATACAGGCTTCCAGCCTCTTTGTTCTTCTATACTGGCATCTCCTTTCTTTAGTGTGCCAGTGGGTAAAGATGTCTAAAACACCCCATGCAAAATCAGTTGCACCTTAGTAAGACTGGATTTCTTTTTTTTATTGTGTGCTACATTTAAACCCGTATATTATTTGACATAGTGACTTAAATGGAATAAATGGAACATGATTTCCTGAAACAATATTTGATATAAAACCTGCTTCCAAAAATCCCAATCATCCATTTAAATATTCAGCACAGTGCGTTTGACCCCTTAGACAGTATCTTTCTGAAGTTAGTTCATAGTCCCTAGGGAGTGTCCAAAGGTGGTTAAATTCTGTAAACGGGTGTCTTCTTCTTTATCCATATTCAAAATATTTTGTGTTATCACGTGGTGCTAGACGATGATTCTGACCTAGGTGATTTTATTTATAAGGGGAGGCTTAGAGGGATGTGTCACTGAGTTTGAGGCAAAATGGAGGCAGTTATACCATTTGTGTCTTATTTGAAAATTAAAAATTATTAAAAACATAAGCTTTATGAATACTTTTTATAATGTGCTGTGTTATTGTATTATCAAATTCAGTGTCCTTTACAGCACAGTGGTTAGCATTGCTGCCTTGCCACACTAGTGCCCTGGCTTCATTCCTGGAGTAGTATCAATGAGTTTGTATGTTCTCCCTGTGTTTGCTGGGTTTCCTCCGGGTGCTTCATTTTCCTTCATCAGTCTAAAGACATATTGGTAGTTTAATTGGCTTCTGAGAAAATTGTTGAATGTTGTCCATCATGCAATGGACTGAAATCCCATCCTGGGTATATGGCTGCCTTGTGTCTGTTTCTTGCCAGAATGTGCAATTCCCCTGTAGCCTGACCTTGTATTGGATAAAGCTGTTAAAAAAAAAAGTACAGTTGTTCAAAAAGTACACCTTATAGAAAATGGCATATACAATTATACTGATGCCTTTAATATTTCTTCAAAGTGTCTTTTGTTCGATATCAACTTCTTTGCTCCTTTTGCATTTTAAGGTTTTACTGTTAATTGAGTGCATTTATTAATGCATTAATTTAGTTTGAGAAGATTGTGGAATTATTATTTGTTTAAAGCTTCCTTTTTGCACTGTTTATTTTTACATTTTGCAGCATATGTATGTTTAACAAGTTTACCTCTGAAGTGTACAGCATGGATTTAAGTGTATTTACAGATTGAGAATAATTGAAGTATGTGAAAAATATGTGCAACAGATCATCTAAGATTTCTTTTTTCTTTTTCTAAAGGGATCGTGTTGTGGCAGTGTTTGTCCAAGGTCCTGCTTGGCAGTTTAAAGGTTGGCCATGGTTGTTACCTGACGGCTCACCAGTTGATATTTTTGCCAAAAGTAAGTTAAAAAAAATTAAGGTAATGCAAAGGTGAAAAATGAATTTCATGTGTTAGATTTCAAGAAACAAAATGCAACACCATTTTTCTCCTCATCAGTTTAACAACACAATTGAGATGTCAAGATACAGGATTCAAATCCTGACTAGCAGACAGGTTGTTCAGACTCCAGATTGATGTCTACAGAACACCTTTTGGAGGCTGTTTGAAGGCTATTTTCTTTTCATTATCTCTGAGTTCAGCACTGTTATCCTAACCACGTGTACATTGAAGGTCTTATAAAAAAAAAAGGGTTATATAATGCCATTTAGTTTGGAGTTAGATTAAAATAAATCCCAGAAATGAACGAAATTAATCTGAAATCCTGGATTACTTTGTATATGGTCAAAATAAAATAATAAACCTTTCGAGACTACTGAAAGTGTCATATTCCTTGAAATTCTTCAAATTAAATAGTTGCTTATTTTGAACTTTGTCTTGCTGTCAGTTCCCTTGAGCTTATATTTCACTGTTAATGCTGAGGAAGTTCATAGAGCTTACTTTGTCAATGCCATTGAGCATTTTGAATGCTGAAATTAGCACCCCAATGAATAACATATTTAAAGTATGCACTTAATGTGTTCTGTTGTTCTGTTTTCCTTTTTGTATCGCTTCCCCACTATTCCCCTCTGTTGTTTACAAAATGTTAACAATAGTATAACAAATATTTTTCATCGTTTTTCCATTAGTCTTCAAGGTCATGATTTCCCATGTTCTAGTTACAGTTTGTTCTGGCTACTTGCAAGTACGCTGTACTCTACATTAAATGTTTAATAAAATCTCATCTTAAACTTGACTTCTAAAAACATGCATGCATTAAATGTATATTAAACTTGAAATTAACTGTTAAATTTGCTTAGTCTTTCTACCTAAATCATTAAGAATTTCCTTTACAGTTTTTGCGTCTCATCCTATTTTGGTATAATTTGAGATTGAATACTAAAATCTAGATCACTGATATCAGAAAAGGCAGTGGTTCAAATGAAGATCACTATGGTACTCTACTAGCGACGTTACTCCTATGATTTTTAATGAGGGTATCTAAATAAAGACATTATTTTGAAGATAAACTGCTTTACCTTTTATTTACTGTCAGTGCAGAGTTAAATTTAATTTGGTACCAGACAACCTTTTTTCTTTTGATTTAAAAAACAGACAAATTGATAGTTCTGTATAATTATTAATTAGACAATTTATGATAATCTTATATTTTAATTATCTTTTAAACTGTGAAAGTCCGTTTAAGTAGTTATTTCTATAGTTGTCCATCCTCATTGCATTTAAAAGGTGCATCTGCTGTTATATTGCCATTGAGCGAAATGTGAAATCAAAAGCAATACAGTGGTATTAAAAGTATTTACCCCTTGGACTTTTTCACATTTTATAGTGTTATTAATAAATTTGGGAAATTTTGTTTTCACTTTGACATGTTTTGTGTCGATCAGTCGCATAAAATCCCAATTAAATGTTATGGTTCCATTTTATAACACAATAAAATGTAAAAAAAAGTCCTAGGGGGATATTTAATCCACAATATGTTAAATGAACTACCAATAAGAACAAATCTTAAGAGATACTACACAGTCGTAGTGCTCTTGAAATATTGTACACACCCCTATATTAAACCTCTATGTGTATACATGTTTTTTGGTAACCCAAGTCACTTTCAAAAATAAAACGCAAGTAAAATACTCGTAACATTTCATTTTTTCTATTTATGGAATCACATTGATAATTGCCCTTATTATGTCTACAGAATTTTTTTTTAAATATTGCAACTCAAGTTACTCCTTATTTATGTAATTCCAAAATAGAATTCTGCTTGTTGTTTTATTCTTCTGTAAACAATAGAACAAGTTTTTTGGGGGGGCTTGTTTTAAGTTGCTTCTGAAATCTTTGAATGCAATCTATTTAAAAAAGTCTTTTTTGTCTTTCTCCAAAAATAAAACCTTTTTTGTTGTTTTACAGTCAGAGCCTTTCACCTTAAATATGACGAAGCAAAGACTGATCCCAACGTGCAGAAATGGGATGTGACAGTACTGGAGCTGAGCCATCACAAAAGGCATTTGGACAGACCAGTGTTTTTGCGCTTCTGGGAAACTCTGGACAGGTGAGCAAAGTTTTAATTTGTTAAAGGTAGATGCCTTTTTGTTGTGAAATAAATTTTATTACATATACAGTTTGTATATAAGCATTTGTTATTTAAGAGGAATAAAATCTAAAAAACATATATTCTTGTAAACTTCTGCATCTAATTGGGGGTTTATTTATTTACCCCATCTTCTTAAGATAAACTAATCCTGTGGGCCTTACTGTAAAAAATGTACAGTTTTTGATTGCAATGAGAGGGGTTTCCCTTCTTATATTAATTCAGAAAAACTAAAAAAACAAAACATCACGTTATAACATTTTATTGGAATGCGGAGAATATTGTAAACAACACATTTCGTAGTGAACATTCTCTGTACCTTAAAAAATCCAGTGAAAGTTATGATTGCGAAAGGACTTTTTGACAACAGCAAATGCCAAATTGATCTAAAAGCAAATTATTTTTTTCTTAATTAGGTTTATTTGTAATTATCACTGCTTTTCAGAAGTGTTTGCTAAAAAAATTGGCTTTCCTTACTGAAATACTGTAGTTTCATTTTACAAACTTATCTGGATAACTTGAAGCCTTAATCTTTGTCTATCAAATTTGAATGTTAATACAAACTTGAATGATGGAAGCTATAGCAGATATTCACAACCTTTGATGATTTGCTCATTGGCTGTTTGTCTCAAGTGTATGGAATATATTGGGAGTGAAATTTAATGGAAAATAATTTACTTAAGCAGTATATACATTTAAGTCTGTACTCTTTATAGATATTAAAATGATGCTGTCTGAAACTGGTCTAAATACCTCTCAGCTAAACAGCCAGGAACTATGGCAAGCCAAATTATTTAGAGATATCAGTCATTTCAGGATTAGTTAGATATCTCCATCTCCATTATAGATACCTGGAAACATTGGATTTCTTGTAATTTCTTTCAGAAATCTGTAAATTAATTTGATGCAAAGTTATTGCATTTTAAGATATTGTGAAATCTGGTATGACAAAATGGGTTGAAATCTAAAATCATTTGTTAGGTTTCTGAAAACACTTCGGATATCTAACTTTAACACTAGAACTAATCTAAACTCGAGCATCTCTAGCTTTGAAGTTCCAATTTTCAGGTGTTCTTGTAGGTTTTCTTCAAGTGCTGTGGTTTCCTCCCACCTCTCGGAGACACCTTGGCTAGGTTGATTATTTCAAATGATCCCTTTCTCTGTAGCTCTGAAATGAACTGGTATCCTGTCTAGGAGGTGTCCAACCTTTACCAGGATAAGCAGCTTTCTGATGATGGATAGAAAAGCACTGCTTTTAATCTAACAGTAGCTAGTAAATATAGAAATGATAGTTGTAAAACAACTGGTTTGAATGAAAATGTTGACACTTAAACAGTCCACCTCTGAATGTTCAATTCAATTATTCATCATTTGTGTAATTTTCTAATTTCTTATTTTATTGGAGTTTACGTTGCTTATATTGATTTCCTAGTATTTTTTAGTATGGTATTAATCTGTTATTTATAAATACAGGCCTCCCTTGCGAACCACACCCCTGGAACTTGCTCTCGCACAGTTTCTGTGTAATGTACCAGTTATCCCAACCTTGGTCATACTCGGTTCTGCCTGCGGAAGTGTTTAAAAGCATTCGTATTCTCCAACTCTTGTTGTCTTGCCTAGCTCAAGTGTTTTGCTCGCATACCACACATCGCTCTACCCAACTAGGTGTTCTAAGGCCTATTTTTCACATTCACATTGACATGTGATTTCAGTGCTCTCAAGTATGTTTTTTGTTTGTGCGGTAACATAACACCATTTTATTGCTTCCAGTGGTTTAACTATCATTCTCATGATTGCATTTGCAATTTTAAGGGAGAATTCTGAAGGCTCTGTTGCCTGTTGATGATTACTTATGGGCTGTGGAAATCTAACCTATTTCCCGTTTACTCAACTATTTTCCATATCCTCTCATCTATAAGTATATCCAAGACTTTATTTTGGGGTATTTTCAGAAATGTAGCCCCTGTTGGTTCTATAGTGCTTTAGTTTGAATGCTATTGCCCCACCTCGCATTAAGATTATACACAGCAATAAGGCACCTTTCTATTGTGTCTCAGTACCTCTTGTAGTACATTGTTTACTTGACCTGGGTATTTGTATGATTAACGATCACGATAGAAATCACTGAACTTCAAGTATAGTTGTGCATGTAAATTGTAACATCCTTTACTGATAATTGATTCCTGTAATCCTAAATTAAGTTCTGTTTTGCCTAAGTAAGTTCTTACTTTAAAGATATTTTACTGTATTTTGGTTTTCTCTGCTCAAAAATAACAATAGAGCTACAGTATAAGTCTTACCTTTGATGTTATGCGGCAAGGAGCCTTCATTGTATAGAGATTGTTTTGCATTGGTTTGCATCGGAACACTGACTTTCTTTTATTTATAAAACAAACAGGTACATGGTGAAGCACAAATCCCACTTGCGATTCTGAGCTGGAACTGCCACTCATTTCCTGGAGGCTGAATTAAGAAGTATGAGCATCTCCCATGCCTTGGGAAAAGAACTGTTTAACCAGCGTGTCCATGAACTGTCAGAGCGTCATCAGTCCAGAGCAGCCCCCATCCTTTCCAACTTGTCTGTTGGACGTTTTTCTGCATTGGCAAAATGATTGTTGTCCGCCTTAGCTAGAAGTAAAAGTTTGTGCTGCAGCTATTTTTGTTTCGGACAGGGGGTGCCCAGGTTTCTTTTCACACCATATGCTTTCATCTATAAGCATACTCAAAACTATATTTTTCAATATAACAGTCTTTGTTAATGCCAGAAAAAAATCCCTTCACATTGTCCTCCCACAGATGGCTATTTGATATTTTGTTAACTTTCAAAATGTAAAAAAAAGCAACAGATAAATAAAGTCTGCTGAGTATAAGGGACAGTAAGCCACGTTTTGTATTTTGTTTTCCTTTTTGTTTTTCTTTTTTATTACAGTTTTAAAGCAGTAATGTCCATCATTATAGCCATAAAGCCTCACAATTTGAGACTGTTAAGGAGGTCACATTTAGTACAAACAGAAAATGAAAAGGTGTAGAGCAGACTTTATACTGTAGACTGGTCTATACTGAAAAGTTATATATATGTGAATCTTCTTAAAGAAAACATATGCATGACAAATACTTTGAACCTCAAATTAAATTTCATGATGGAAAAATTAAATTGTTAATTTCATAATTATTGTTTTAATAAAGGTTTAAACTGAATATTTGTCACAGTCACTGAGTTTTTTTGAATAATTCATTTATTTAAGAGATTAAGTGCAAATTACAATTTTCGATTACTGTATTTTTTTTTGTTAATGAAGAATGGCATAATTAAGCATCATATTGACATTAATCTGAGTCATCTTATTCACAATAATCAAAGTACTTCTAATATAAAGATGGCGTATTTCCAAAAATGTTTGCCTATGTGAAATACTTTCAGTTTGGGATTTTGGGTGATGCAATTGTTTGAAACTACTGCCACATGTTCAGCATGTCCATAATATTTGAACCTACACTATTGATAACCTGTGTTGGGGGGAAAAAAAGTGGATAACCTTTCAGTCCTCCTTGTTATTAATTTAAAGCTATTCAAAAAAGTGTTACATGTGTAAATGTGTGTGTATGTGAGGTTAATCGAATGCAGAGGCTGGATTCTAAGTTTTTCTTAGCTCACACTGCAGGACACATTAAGAAATGTCACAAAAATAGCAAATTAATTTAGCACTGGCAACAGCTTCATTTCTACAGTTGCAGCTTCATAACATCTTTAGATTTTAATCATAAGAGCATAGAAAGTCAAGTTACACATTTTGGTTATATTTAGACAAAATCAAGTATTTGTGATTCATTTCAGATCATTTTTATTTTCTGTAGTTGCGATAACATCATGTCGTATTGCTCTGAAGTGGCAATAATACTGTTTATAATCTTATACATTTGGCTGTAAATTTAAAACTTAAAGTCTTGGCACCACATAAATGAAGTCCTGCTGCTAAAGAAGTGTAAAAATTATTTTAGGTTAAATCTGAGACTTTTATTCTATTGGCAAAATCCAATTAATTTATTGACTACTAGTTTGACTCTAGTCCTCTGGCTTGTTCTTTACAGTCAAATCTATCAAGGCCATTGAACATTTTGAATATCTGAATCTCTATTCATGTCTAAAACAACTTAGTTTTGTCATGTCAGTGTTGAACATGTTGTTAAGCATAAGAATATACCTGTTTGTTTTTCTTTGGACAGATTTTAGAGATTTATTTTGTCATTATCACTGAAATCTTATACTGTGTTCTAAATGAAGTGTTACTGGTGCATAACATTGCATTTGTAACCAATTTTAGCACAACATTCATTTTTTTAAAAATGTTATACTCTTAACTACATATCTTAAGTTGTTTGCTTATTTCTTTGCTTCTAGTCATTGCCAAGAGGAGGGAAATGATTAATCAACATAAGCATAGTCTTTTTCATTATGAGCAGCTTCTAGGAGCTTATTGTCTTTCACATTTTATATTTGTAATTTGTTGTTCCTACTTGCATGTAATGCTGTGTACCTCTAAATTAAATGTCATCTACCAGGTGTTTACACAGTCATGCATTATCAAAATCTTTTTGAAACACTTCTATAGTGTTTTCTACTCATATGTTATCATTTGTTGAATATATTGAATTAAGGGATGGGGCACCATTATTCCATGCGATTAACTCACACCTGGTTGATGACAATAGAATCTCAGGTTTCATTCTATTACATCCCAAAATGCTTGAGGGGGTTCAGAAAGCCATGACTTATGGGTAGCATCAGTGTCATGCTCATCCAACTGTTAGGTGACTACATCTGCTCTGTGGATAGGGGGATTATCCTCTTAGAAGACACCCCTCCTGGCAGGAAGAAATGCTACAAATTTAGGCGAAGATATGTTCAATACTGTTAAGCAGTGATTACCATTGACCTTGACTTCTAAGGGAATGAATGCACCAAAACCATGCCGCAGAAATATGTTCCATGACATTCTTGAACCACCAGTCCTGTTTGCTGTGTGAGCCAAGCACTCGGGGCTGTACAGTTCTTTCTGCACTGGTCTGTTTGTTGAGAACATGGTGTAGGATGAAATCCATCAATATCAATTTCTCCACTGCTCAGCAGTGCATTGCCTGGGATCTTTGCACCATTGGACTCTCAAATAGCCATTGCTGGTATGATGAGTGGATTGTGCATTGCAATTCAACTACAGTATCCTGCTCTGTGAAGTTCTCTGCAGTCCATTTTTAATTAAACTAGCAAATCGCATATGTGGATGAAATTTGCGGTCTCCACTTGCTTGCTTGTTTTGCCTTGGACTTCGAAATATTGCATGAATATTATGTCCTGTTGTCCCTTGGTGATGTCTATCCCTTAGCGTTTCATGTTGACATTACCTTTGAAACAGTTGGCTGTGCAACATCATAAGCTAAGCCGTCTTGGTCACTGCCCAAACACCCCAACTCTCACCCCTCTTTCAAAGTCACTGCTGAGGTCTTGTACCATGCTAGCTATAATTATAGACCACCTGACCTGTCCTGCATATTTATGTGAGATCCAAAGCATGTCAGGATGTTATTTTCTTCACTAACACATAGGTCACTCCTGTGTGGAAGCCCTTGCTTTCAATACTACTTTCAAGTACTTGGCAGTTAATGGATCTTAATTGATATTTTCTGTCCACTGAAATAATCACTTGTATATCAGTAGATCCCTGTGGTACTTCACTGATTAATACCCAGTTCAAGCAACAATTCCTTATCTGTGCTTTCTCCATCCCATTTTTCAGTCTTTATACACCCATTACCTTATATTTATTTCATCTTCAATTTATTTTTTTTAATTATTTTTTGTGTGTAACTTTAACATAAACCTTCTAATTATTTTTTTAAAAGTAGTACATGATATGCTTTGTTTCTTGTTCTCTTGAATGTGGATATAACTCACTATAAATCCATTAACGTTTACATGATTATTGTTTCTGTAACCTTTCAAGACTTATTGCTCTATAATTACTTGGTTTGGTGTCATCACGGCTTTTATGGATAGATGCTACTGTATATTAGCAATCTTGGATATTATTACAGTCATTTTGAGTGGCGATTTAAAGAGTTTTGGCATAGTTTTGGTGTATAATAACATCCCTCAATCCTTTAATGCAATTCAGAGCATACTGGATTAGGATCACATTTTCAGAATGCTTGCCACTTCCTTATTCTGATTGTTTGAAAAGATGGATCAACACTGGCATTACTTGTAGTAAGGTAAGGGAGTCGTAATGCAATCATTTCTGCTATTTCAGTTACAGCTTCTGAGAAAGCTTTTTCCCCCAATCTAAATGTGTAAAAACGAAAATCTCACAGGTGTTATACTGTATATGATTTCTGAAACTGATCATTTGTAGAATTCTCAGAAAAATATTTTTTTATGAGTCTAGTCCAGTTACAATTTAGGCCCTTGATTCACCCATATGTTCAGGTGCTTGCCTTCTCTTTGGATACTGAAATTATTTTTTTAAAATGGTTAAAATATTGATGAAAGAAAGTTCTAGACTCCAGCTTTAATGCATATACTTTAGTGTTTCACATTTACACTATTATGAACACCTTTTCTTTCTGGTTCATTTGTGTTATATCATTTAGTAGGTTTGTGTATCTACAGGCAGTGTCCTTATGAAGACACAAAAGTACTTTAGATATTGCCAAAATATACTTTAGACCTTACAATTTTGCAGTTAAAACTTTTAAGGCTTAAACTAAGTCTTGAAAGTTAAACCATAAATAAAAAATGCTCTCTTTTTTGAATATGCAGAGTATATTATGTATTCTTTATATAATTCAGATTCCTGGGGGCTTAAGACAGCACAATCTGCAGTCACTTAGTCCATGAAGGGATACATAATTCAGTTTTTCTGCAGTCTCACAGATAACTTGACTTTTTAGAGATCTCTTACGGTTTTAAAGAGTAAGGATGTTATCAGCATAGCATTTTGTTCAAACTAGAATTCTGAGCAATGAGATATCTGGCCTACTTATGCAAATACTCTAATGCTGTGCAGTGCAAGTTTTTTTTTTTGCAGGTGTTGACTGGTAAAAATGATTAAATAGTCTGTTTTGATGATTGCTGACATCAGCTAAATGTAATTCTATCAGAGCATCAGTTTCTTGCTTGGTTTTCATTACAATTTCAATCAGCTTTCCAGAAGACCTTACATTTATTTTAGTGTTCTGCTGGGAAATACTGGAAGTAGTCTGTGCCTAGCTGATCATTATTCATTGGACCAATGAAGAGTGTTCCACATTGTTAATGCTCTAAGAATCAGCAGTATAAAGAACCTAGTATCAGATTAATGGCCTAAATGTCTTTTTTTAATTTAATATCAAAGATCTACACTTTCTATGCACTTAAAATACATAGAAAATAATTGCTGGTACCTGGTGTTTTATTAAAGCACTATGATCATGAATTAAAGAAATTGTGGCTAGTAAAATAAAAGATTGCTTCATCTCAAGTTGCGTATTTGACTACTTATGCCAGTTTGCTGCATTTAAGGGAATGCATAAGTCACTGACCTAGTTCTTTCAAATGGGGTCACAAATGAATTTGTGTCAGAGACTAATTTTAATGATCCATTGTGTTAAAGTAATTATACAGATTTTCAGTATTTTGTGGTCTGTTGTGTTTTTGTTTTTTCAACTATGGAACTTTTTTCCTCGCTGTAACCTTGGCTTGACTTCTTAAAATATGGAGGCAGTTACTGTAGGTTTTAGCTGGTGCTTGTAAATCTATGTAAAATTCTGTGCTTGTTTTTCTCTGATAACACTGCAGCTTGTGCTGCAAACCTTGTAAGCAGAAGAAGCTTTTGAAGGTCAGATTTCAGTTTTATTTTTCAACATTATAAAACAGTCAAGCTCAAGAATGTAAAACAAAAACACAGGTTTTGAAAATAAAGGTTTAACAAAACTGTTAAAACTTCCTTGCTTTATAATCTTTCAGAAAATTTGCATTATTTCCTGAACATTATACACAGGAAAAGGGTACTGCAGTACCAACTTTTGGCAAAATAAATAGTGAATTATTTCAATTACAAATGAATTTAAATGAAGTAAATTCTATTTTCTGGAATACATTACCAGCGCAAAAAGCATATAAAATCAAGGCCTTCAGTGACTTCAGCCCAGCTCCCCAAAATTAGTCTTGTATTGCTGCTAAATTATAGCTGAGCGCAATGAATTCAGATACATTCAATTCAATATTCAATACACTCAAAAATAAATTAGTATTCATGATTTTAGTCTTGTTATGCTGTTGTTTTAGGAACATCCAAGTATTGGTCCAAATATCATCTTTGAGAAACACTGTACAGTGTGAATTAGGGTTAAAGTTTGTTTACAGGATTTCATAACTAATATATAAATCTACTGATGGGCATGAAATGTAACCTTAAGTGTTAAAATATCTATATAAATCAGTTCGTAGACATGTAAAAGAGATGTTTAAGCCATAGGGGACTGGAATTTTGTGACTGCTTTTCTGTTTGATAAAAACTAGAGCTGAACAAAACAGCTAACAAGGTCAGTATAATAATATGTACTTTGCAGAATGCAGCAAACCGTAAATGTACTGGGACAGCCAAGTCAATAAATCTAAATGACAACTTGGATCATTTATAGCTCTGCTGGGTTTCTGGCTGTCTCTTATTTTACCTCCTGTTTCTGTTAGCCATGCAATCTTTATCAGTGTGGTTTGGGCTAATATTGATTTAGATAGTGGTTAGGTGTTCCTTTCAGTGTACAAAGAAGCAAAATATTATTCTTCTAAGACAGCATTTTCTTCACTCACTCTCCTAATGTGTAAATACAGCTAAAGGACTATCTTGCCCTTTAGGTGCTACACACCGATGCAGCGCAGATCTCCGTTTATGATTCAAAACGTTTTAGACCACGTTGATTTATTGATCTTATATATGCAGCCTGAAAGAGAGACACTATACTTTGCATCTTGTGTGTCTAGTTCCTAAGCAGAAATCATAGCCAAGGTCATTGAGTAGCCATCAATCGCCATTCTTTAACCAAACAAGGTTATGATGAAATTTTTTTATGAGACGGAATTTGTGTAATTCTTGTACACATTTAGTAATTGTCTTGCAATTTGATTTCTTAAAACCTTGTGTGTTCTAGTATTTTCTTTCTTTACTAAATGAAAAATGACCGGTTAGTCTGTTCATTAGAGCTAAAATTTTATTAAATTGACACTATTTTTTGTATCAGATTTCTAGGAAGAATCCCTCAAACTGCTAAACACAAATTTTAAACAGACAAATCAAGATGTGTCAAGATTTCTCTGTAAATTAGAGAAGGTAATTTGGCCCAACGTAAATGTTTGTACTTACTGGTAAAGTTCTCATTAATTTTTTTCAAAGGCTTTCATCTATCAACTTAAATACTATTGATGAATAACGTTTTCCCCACTCCCACAGCCCTGTGTATTGAGGAACCTTATCTTCTCGCTTAAGATGCATGTTCCCTTTCCAGTGTGTCCTGTGTTCTGTTTTTAATTGTATACATTTTGCAATAAATGTGTGTATTCTTGTGATGTCCACTCATGCTAAATTATCATCATCCTTAATATGTTTAAAATCATGAAATATAACCTCTTAAATCTTACCTCTTCCATTAATTCATGCCCTATATTCATTTGGATTTTTCTTATCCAATTTGGAATCATTCAGCTCTCCTGCTACAACTCGGTTCAGTTCTTGTCTTGAATTTGCAAGAGGAGTGGGACTGATGTATAGTGTATATTGCTTGTAACAGTGGCCACATGCTAGACTATGACTTTCACAGAAGACCCTCTGGCACTCAAACTTGTTGATGACATTTAAATCAGTATAATGAATTTACCTTGGCAATTCTTTTCAATAAAATGCCCGTCCATCTGCTACAAAGGCGTTATTTCCTTAATAATCTTTGTAAATGTGTTGCTGTTATAAGTGACGTTTCATTTCATGATCAGCACATTTTAATGAGAATGAATGGTGTCCCAATCTGTGCCTCTTATTTCAATTTTATTTGATTTTGTAACTGTTACTTTATTTGCTTTCCATTCTTAATTCTTAAAAGAATCCTTGAAAATTATACAGTAGGTGCCATGTATTGAAATCTAACTTACCAACATCTCTTTAGGAGAAAAGAGTTGATGGATGGATAAATACAATACTAAACATCAAGCATGGTTACCTGGGAACAATTCTGTCCAAAGTTAAAAAGGTAGGGTTGTAGTGATTAGATTTTTGACAGATGTGATTCTGCCCTGGTGATTTATGTAAAAAAAAAGATATTTTTCAAACCCATTAGCTTTGTAATAGGAAAAAAAACTGTGATCTAAAATAATCCCAACTCACATTTAAAATACCCATTTCTTTGTAATGCTTGTCCTTGCTC
Organism: Lepisosteus platostomus; assembly: GCF_059453375.1. Lineage (NCBI taxonomy): Eukaryota > Metazoa > Chordata > Actinopteri > Semionotiformes > Lepisosteidae > Lepisosteus > Lepisosteus platostomus. The sequence goes on along the minus strand of NC_142621.1, from coordinate 12,229,810 downwards.
TAATTATTTCTGGGAATTGCAGAACTCATTTTGGAATGGCCTCCACTTCAGTTTAAGGTGAAACAGCTGTCAGTGGTATGAAAAGCAGACAGACCTTCCTTTCTCTCCATGTCCTCTCCTTCCTTAGACATTGCTTCTATTTTGCTATTTTGTCTTGTAAATGTGGGAGTGCAAGCCGAGAAGATAAAGAATTAGGAAAACCATAGGGATCGGTAGCTGTCAGGATTTACAGAACATAAACAGAAGTTTCCAAGGTTATTAGAAATGTTGGTATGTGACATTCTACCAGGTTTTGATGGATGTCTGATGAAAACAAGTTCATTTTGATCACCTTATTTCTCTGAAATGAATGCCTGGAAGTTAAAGAATATTTTCTTTATTTACAAATATGCAGTCTGTGTGGCTCTGTTTCACTGTCCCCACTCCACACAGGCATCAGATGTAATCATCATCAAGAGAGTTAGCACCTTCTGGAGGACGGAATGCACAAACTCACAGATAAGGCCTTCCTGCACATTGATTGATGTTATCTTTATTACACAAAAGCCAACTTTCAGAATTCAATTATAAAATAAAAAGGCAGATAAAGCAGGGAGTCACCTTCATGTACATTTTCGAAACCATAATCAGTGCACAGAAAGAAGTCTAAGCCATACAGGCAGAATTACTGGTAACAACTTACATTTATGTCAATTGTTAGTAGTATTCAAATAAAACTGCTAATTGAAATGAAAGAAGACTGAATTTGTAGATTCCAAGCAATTCCTAAAGGGCTCAGTTTAAAGCATGACACTCAAAAGATAAGAAATGACAAGGAGCTAGTTATTCAAGATTAATTGCACATCTTGGGAGGGCACAAAGCACCTGACAAGTGTTCTTTTTCCAAAAGTGTCAAACTGTGACAAAAAATGAAATTTGAAAGATTCTCAAGTCCCAGTATTACTAATTTGGCAAAAACAAAAACACACCTAACTTTGTCTACTAAATCCTGCAAGAAATATATATTTTCATATATGTTATATATTGATATAATGAATAAACATTGATTAATTTTGTGAAAACAAATTAGTTTAAATTCACAACTGACTGGAAATTTAGGTATGATTTCACCAAATAGTTTTGTGTTTTTCTGATGTGAAAATTCGCCATTTTTTATGACGATTTGCTGTGTAGAGATTGTCATGAAAGAATTAAGGCCTTAACTCATCTTATTTATTATTGATCTCGAATACATTCAAACAAAACCTACCTTTGTAGCTCAATTTTGTGGAAGAAAGTACATCTTTTCTGATTTAACTCCACAGTTACCAATTGGTAATCTCCCTCAAACAGAAGAGACCTCCTCCATGTTCTTTCATGCTTTCATTGTTAAAAAAACAGCAACAGCATTAATCTTCTAAAGGTCATCTACTGCTCGTCTAAACTACGCCACCTCAGATTCTGCCCATTGCCTCAAGTTATAGTAATTAGTTTCTGCTCCTTTTCTTGCTGGGAATCTAAAAGAAAAAGAAATTGCTCAATGAAAAGTTATTTTTTCTGCAATTACTTGTATAATTACAATAAATTCAATAAACAAGAGTGATGCAATTGAGGGAATATTATTATATTATATTCTAAGACATAATTTCGAACCAATTGGCAAATTGGTTTAGAAAAGCAAAGTATTTTTTTTTCTTAAAATAAAATAACTTCAAGACGCACAGAACTGTATATAGGTATTATTTGCACCATGAAAGCAGATGAGAGGTTAAAAACCAAGTCATTTACAACAAGCACAGCACCTTGTCTTACCCAGCTGTCAGATCACAGAAGCATGCTTTGTAGTCATTGACCTCTAAAGAACAAACAGTAGCTTCTGGCAGCTGATTTAGGCTTCCTTTTCCTAATGGCGACAGAACAAACAATCCCCCAGCCAGGAATTAGAAACGGAAATGCTTTTGCATGTTCAAGCCTTTGGGTGTAAGAGGTCTTCAAAAACAAACTCAAAATTGCAATATTTTCTGTGGATTAACTGCACTTATAATTCCTTAATTATGATAAATGTTTGATTTGGATCAGATTTAGCTTTCACTATTCTCTATGTAATTAAAATTATGGAGATTTGATTTTGTTTCAGAAACTAAACAATAGCTGCCACATGTTTGATATAGAGTTTTAGCTGAGAGTCTAAGTGAGTGTGAGCATGTGTGTTCAGTTCTGTGCCACATCTCTCCAAATTCTGTTTCCCTTGTACCTCTCCAATTTATGATTTTATTTTTAAATAGGGTAAAAACACTGACAAAATAAGAAACAGTGATTGACAATACTAAAATCTCACCATTAATGCCCCACAGCAGAGGCTAACCTGACAAACTGTGGTCATTTTACCAGTTCTCTGCTGGTATCAAAAGGAGAAAACAAATACCACACCTGTGTATTCATCAAAGCACCTTGCAAAACCTTTTCAGATCAACCCCAGTCGTGTTTTCAGCTCAGACAACATTAATATTCTTTTAGTCTGAATGCCTGTCAATACTTTCAGCAGTTAATGTTTTTAGCTTGCACAAGCCTTTTCGTTTTTTCATATTGATCAGACATGTAATTGGAGTCTTGAGTTATTTCCAATGACCTTTTATGCTTCTAGTGCATCTCAAAAAAGGCCAGCACGCCAGCTTTACATACATTTGTAATAGTTAAAAACTGTTTTCTAGAAACCCAGTTCACATTTTATTCCTCATGCCAGACTAAATATGGTTCATATTTTTATTTTCTATTCTTAAGAAAGTCTGTTTGCTTTTCACATACTTCATTTATTGTATAATTTGTTAAATTAAAGTAGTTGATATTGTCTGTGTATGTCAATTGCCTCAAAAGAAAACTCATAATTAATTACTGGGATCTAGTTTCATCATCCCATATGCCAACTATCAAGAGACCTTTGAAGCACCTAAGTACCTCAGCATTTAGACAGCTGGACTACAGGTAATTAACACATTCAAGCACCCACCAGATGTCTGCATTCTATTTGCATGGATGTTAAATTAGTAAAATTATTCAGGGTGACACAGTCAATGTCATTCCCTTGTGGAATGAGGTCAACAAGAGATGTAGCCTTAAGCAAGACAGAAAACTTTTCTTTTAATGCTTATGCTACACATTCACTTATGACATTTTTCTTCTTGTAATATGTTATAGAATATTTGGTAAGACTACATGAATGTATCTGTATAATGGTTTCATTATCCCTTCATAACTGCTATACAATACATTACAATCACATGCATAATGATTTATAGAGACATGCACAAATGACATAATGTGGGCTTAATAGGTCCTGACATTTGTTTTAGCAGCATTTATAGAGCTTAGTACGATGAAATGCAAAAAAAAAATTTCATGACCTCCACACATTATGTCTTTTGCACATGTCTCTATAAAGCATTATGCATGTGATTGTAACATCTTGTATATAATATTCAAATACTTTGTCTTTTTTAAACAAGGCAAATATTTAAAATGTTGGGGTTTTTTTAACTGGTAGGGACAGAGAATAAAATGTTTTCAGTGTGCCTATGGAAATATTATTTCAAGATTTGCAGTTCTTTAATTTTTGCTTGATGATCAGAAGGATTCATCCTTTATATATAGCTTATTAATTCAGATGAACACTTGGTGTGCTTAAACGTGGAAATATTTTTAATTGTTAAATTGGTGAAAAATGCAGAATAAGAATATATTCTACTGTCCTTTTTAGCACAATATGTTAAATATTTTCCTGATACTGTACATATTCAAGTTTAATTTCCAACACAGTAAATGTAACATCATTAAAATATATTTGCAGTTACAATGGCCAAGCCTTTTAAGAGTTACTGTGTTCTGTAGAAAGAGTTTTAAATATTTATGGTTGAAGATCATCAATGTTCCTTCCTTGTTTCCTTTTATGAGTATGCACTTCATTTACAGTAGGACTTGCAGTTAATGGAGAGTTTGTTCCAAAAAAACACTCTTACACAGACAACTCGTACTTTAAAAAAGAAAATCTAGCCGCACTAGGCCACAGGAGATTAGCACTTCACTCTTTAATTGGCCAACTGAGAGATGCCCTTTATGGTTGAGATGAAATGACATCAACCCAGCAGTGTACCTAATACAGTATGCTATACCGGAGCATAAAGTGTGTGTAAGATTTTTATAGGATGTATGAATATATTTTAACATGTATTCTTGGTATTGGATCTGAACACTGAGTAATGGAAACTAAACAACATTATTTTATAATTTACTTCATTATAACCTTGTATCTGGAAATTGGGGGTGCAGCATAGCATTTTGGCTAAGACTGACAGGTTGTGAGTCCAGGTCTTTGCTACAGATGGTGTTTCTTTGAGTGAGGTGCTCCAATACACCCAGCTGAATAAATGGAGACTATTTGTTGGGGCTAATGCATGCAATGGAATAACATACCATTCATAGGATGAGTCAATTGCTCTCTAATTCACTTAATGCCACAGATACCAGGATAAGATGGCTCAATGCGTTCCTGTGGCTCAGGTATGGTATTGCAAGAAAGAAAGGTAGTGTTATAGAAATAATATGACTAGATCATTTTGTTTATTGCTTCAATTCATTTAATAAAGATTACTTTGTGAATCATTGCATTTTTCAGACTAACTTTAATTTCTTTGTATTGATCAGGAGTGCTTCAGCAAAAACAACTTGATGCAAGAAGAATTATTGCAAGGTATTTTTAAGATAACCTTCCTAGCTGTGGTGAGTGTCAATTGCTCACAATATATAAAAGAAACAGTGAAAATAAATCAAAGCAGGAAATTACATGACATGCCGGCAGTGATGAAAAAGACAATAAATAGATAAAAGACTAATCTGAAAAAATCATTGTCTTTTCCTTACAAATACTTTCCCATATTTTATCAATCTGTTTTTATATCACTCTTTTTCAGAGGGTTATTTTCTCAAAACATAGCAACAGCTCAGCTACCCAAACCTAAGTGGCTACTTGTAATAATGAATAATTAATGTAAAAATAAAAGTGAAAAAAAATTCTCAGTCCATTTGTGGTTTAGTACCATTGTATGCAAAATACAAGTGTGCTCTGTTTTGTTTTTTCTCTCAAAATCCTATAATCAATTGCATTACTGTCATTGTTAATTACATACTGTATATATTAATCTCTTTAGGAGATTCTCTCCCATGTACAAAAAAAATTAAATTTACAATATACACCATGTAAATATGGCTTTGTATAATTGTAAAGATAATGCTCTATAAGAGAGTGTTCTATCAACTTTGGCCTTCTGCCACTGGCAGTCTTTGAGATAACCATAAAGTGATAGAGCTCTTGTCATGCACTTGGGTGATAAATTAAAAACGTCTAGTTCCCAGAAAATTAATCAGTTTCATGATTATAAGGCTGCGAAGGTCTATCGATAAAGGTAGTGATGCTAAGATTTTCAATTTGGTCTGAAACATGGATCAAATCTGATCAAATGTTATTTCAGTCAATCATTTGCTGACAATTTTGCAAATAAAATGCATGATGAATGTAGCCATGGTTCCTGATTTGATATTATCATTACCACTTGCTAGAGATTGTCTGGGACATGCATATTCAGTAATTAACAGGAGGCTCATCCATTTAAAAAAAATCCTATTTGTCAATTTCTTTTTTGCTCGCACTTAAATCTTCAAATGTGAGCCCTTGTGATGAAGATACATTCCTAAGGGTATTCACAGTTGTGATGTTTAAGTCTGTCTGATCTGTCTACTATCACTGACCACTGACCATGAAAAAAGCAGGATACTGTGCTATAATGCTGCATGTTGTTATTACACATTATCCAAATGCATGCAAATTATTTTTTAATCAAACTTGTATTTATTTATGTGTGGGAGCAAAAGAAAACAAAAGCAGACTTCAACAGATATGACAATTGTAGTTTATCTGAATCCCCCCCAACCCAAATTAATGCAAATTCTGTCCCTAATTTACTGACATTATTGGTTTTAATCAATTAAATCAATTCCCCAGATTTAATTTGCACGAAAGTATTAATTTTTACATTCAATATTGTATTCAAAGAAATGCTGTAAAAAAATGAAACATTTGGAGACAATTAAATTGGAATCTCTTGATTGATACTAGTTCAAATCTTGATTACTCTGCATTTTATGATCTGGTAAAAATATAATTTACATATATAAATAAAAATGATGGGATGAAATCTATTAATTTTTTGGCAGAAGAGCCCATTACTGATCATCAGGCTTAGTTAATTAAAAATATCTTTAGACGATAATCATGAAAAACATGTAAATTGCATTTGTGCTATTGTGAGGAGTTCAGAAACATTTGAACAAAATTAACAAAAAAAGATCTGGAGATTATTCTTATTTTCACATATTTAACAAGTTACATTGCATGATCTGTTTTGTAAGACTCCTGCTGAAGCTGTCAAAATTCATAATTGCACATGGATTTGTAGTTTGACAGACACTATAATTGCTTGATAACTAGTAAAATCAAAACATGTCAGTCTGGGAAAAATGTTAAGTATGAGTGTGAAAATGAGACAACCTGCTACATGTGATCATGTGCTTTAATGATACAAGAAACCTTACAATTTTTAAAACATTAGACTGAGCAACCAGGAAAATGCAGCAGTACAACAAATATTCTGGATTAGGATCTGTACGAGTGCTCCAGTTAAGAATGATTGCATTCTGGAAAGGCGCTTTTGGTTTATTGAACACAGGGATTTATCTGATCCCTTCAGCCAGCTTAGATCATTTAATACGGCCTGGCTTTCTTCAAATGAATTTTTGTGATTAGACAGGGCCGCGCCAATCAACCTGTGTTGTAAAGAGGAATTTCAGATTTATTGTCATCTCAGAGCTTGGAAGAAGGCAGTGATTTTTCTGGGAAGGAGAGAGGGGCTTTGAAGATTAATTACTTTTAATGCAACTCAATAAATAACAAAAATGTAACAGCTGTAATTACTCAAATTAATGTGTAAGGGAAATGCTTCATATTTATCTCGGCTTGTGCTCAGTCCCTCTGAGAATAGTACATGAAGCAAAACAATGTTTGAATAAACCATATCCTCTAACCTGGCTTTCACTGATTATACCAAATGCTTTTCCATTGGATTTTGGTTTGCTTTGGATTCATTTTACAAATGTGTTTTTCATTTCTGTCATGCTATAGTGTAAACCTACATCCTCTCTTCCTCTCTGTTAACAATACTATGAAAACCGCAAAAAAACAGAAACCGATAAGATGTTAAGATTTCAGAATAAGTAGTACTATATTAGAGGGTCATGACCAAAGACCTCCTCTATTCTGCTGAAATTCAATAAAACAAACAAAATGTTTTAAGATTTTAACAGAGTTTAACAGAATGATCTAACACAGGAATTCATATCTTAAGGGTTAAACTTTGCATGAACACAGCAGAGCATTTAATGAGATGTTCTTTATAATGGGCTTTCATTATGTTCTTTCACATTATTCTGAGTTTTAGAACAGACCATTATTCTTATCTCTGTACAATTGAAACACCATGCATATGCCTTTGAAGAAGTTAAGAAAGAAAATAACTATCACTACCAAGTTTAATAAATCTCCACTTTATTTTTGTTTTTTTTAGTTTTTTAAAGAATGTTTAATGCTGGAAAGCATTTTGAACTCATCCGGAACAAACCCATGATATAATTCAAAGCATAAAATAATATGCTCTGATACTTTTAATGTAGTTTTTGTAATCTGACATATAATGAGTTTTTATTTCCAATATGTCATTTTTCAGGTTATAACACAGTTACATGATTACATGATTTTTTCAGAGACCAAGTGCAGACGATTTTCATCTGACCCACATATCTTTGACATTAATATTTGATCAAATAAATGTGTATTCCCCTGCTTTTGCAATAAATTTAGAATTTAATTTTTATAAATGTTTTGTAAGCAATAAACTTTTTCTTAATCTCTAGACAAACAATTGTAAAATATGAAAAAAAAACATCTTTCACAGGAGTCAATATGTCACCCTATTTAGGTGTTCTCTGAATTTGTTTCAATGAGATTCAGGTTTGAATACATTAACAGTTTATTGGCAGTTTATCAATTGTAATGAAATCTTGTTTTTGAAGTGTAGATAGATACAAGCAAGTACCTATTGATCTAAAGATGTTTGAAGAGCACCATTTCTTTAAAAGAATGTCTTGGCTGGGCATAAATACAATATTGTAATGGAGATGATTTCCACAGTTAGTAATTGAAATACAATTGATTTGGATTACCTTGAGTCAACGTTTTTTTGTTTTTTTTAATAGGATGTAATTAGATTTTACCATGATCAGACCAGATATGTAAATTATTGATTTCTTAAAGCATAATTAATGAGTGCAAGCATTAAAATAAAACTCTTTCTGGAAATTGGGAGTTATAAGGTAGGTCCTTTAATTAATATGCTTTTAATATCAATCAGTCAACATGATGGATATGGCCATGATAATCTTAGTTTAGCAAACTTCTAAACATTTAAAGCAAGTTCTGTTGCTTTTTTATCAATTACAGTTACTTGTTGTGAAAAAAAAAATCTGCAGTTTTAATAAAGTCATCACATTCAACACTGTAGACTGGTTTGGTCTTAAATGGGATTCAACATTGTGGTGTAGTTACAGTATGTGTTGTTACTGTCCAGTTCATTTCAACCATCAGGCTTCATCAGTGATTGCTGAAGATGGAAGACTTAAGGATGTGCTCTTTCTTAACAACAGAGCATACTTGCAAATAGTGAAAGGTGTTAAAATTAATCAATTTAAAACAAGAAAGCACATAAAGACATACTTCAAACTGAAGATGAAAACCACCACCACAAAAATAAATAGATAAATATAGGTCTGGCCTAATGTCATGCTTCTGAGTAGATAACACAATATTTCAATGATCAGCATGCTTCTGGTGGGATCCTTGATTCATGAAAAGGGCTTCTTTAAGTTTTTACTAAATTATATACTGAATTGTGAATTGAGAAGAACAGCCAAAAAAATCAGTTTTTTTAAAGCTGTGAACAGAATAAAGCACAAATTAAACTGAAATCATCATATAATTTATTAAATTTCATGACTTCCCAAAAAATTCAGGCATGCTTTTAATATTGCTATTCATTTGCAGTTATAGTAGGTATTGGTATAATAAATTGGCAAAATTATGTGGTCCAATTACCACAATTGCATGTCCTTTCAGCTGTATCCAGAACAATACATCCCAACACAGTTTGCAATGTTTATGCAGCTTCTTCTATAAAGACTTGTAAAATTAGTCTTGTATATTTCAATAGAAGCTAGTGAAGAGTGCTACCAGTGCATGCTTGTAAATCTTGTGAATTGAAAGCAAGGAAAGAAGTCATAGATTCTAGTTTATTGTTGTGTCAATCTATTCACTTTAGATATAAAAACTAAGTTGAGTATGAACCACTTAACCTTCTGAAAATGAATAAGTCACACAACAATCTAGGTCTTTAAACCAGCAGAAAGAATGGAGACCTGCAGATGTTTGCTGGGTGACCTTGACTCACTCAGTCTGGAAGAATTACACAGGCTGTGGATCGAACATGTCTCTATGACACATAAAATAACTTATTCTTTTATATTGTACAGGCTTTCACTGTTAGCCGTCTTACAATCAATATGGATGCCTTCAGAGCAATTTGAACTGGAAAGGAATAAGACTCATATCACTATGATATGGAAATATTAGAGAAATGGATGCCTGTGGCAATGTTCAAAATGTTTTCAGAAAAGCTGAAGTTCTAATGTACAGTAAAATATATTTTGCTCAATACACTGTAGGCTAGATTTTGCCATCACCAGTTATTTATGTAGTTTCAATAAACATTTTTTTTGTGTTACGGAACTTAGTTTTGCTATGGCAATGCTTTTATAAACCACAAGAAGCTCAGTTATGAATCAGATTTTCAGTTTAAACTGAGTTCAGCTGAATTTAGTCTTAATCACATGCAAGTGAATTGTTATATTTTTATGCAGAAAGTCTAGGAGGCTGAAGTGGGGAAATGCTCTCATGCCTCTGAACACAGTTATAATAAAAGAATGAATAATGGTACATATTTCGTATATGGTCTATATACTTTTTTATACATGCAATAAATTATAGTTAAGGCTTGATGCCTTTGTATAATGAGGTTCAAACCAACCTTGAACACTTTCATTCATTAATATGGCTTTTCTATGGCAGATGCTTGTAATTATGTGAAAACATGTTGCTCAAGGGCATGAGAATGACTGAAAAACGTGAAAAAATGAAACAGTTTTTTATGATTAGAATGGACATTTTGTGTTAGACTGTGCAGGTACCTTTACAGTAATCCAAAAGGGATTTTACATTATGGAATATTTCTTACTTCAAAATGGAAATGAACTTTTGTCTGCAGACATGTATTAGATTTCTTATTTATTTTCATTTGTGTGCAATGGATATCTTTATTTACAACTACGTATTTCTTCATCTAAGCAAGAGTAATGCAGTGCTGAAATGCAATCCAATGTAACAAATAGGTTTATATCATAATCACAACCACAGGTTGGAAGCACAGCAAACAGTAATACAAATCAGAAAGTACTTGGGCAGCCTGCACTTCAACAAGTAACCTCATCTATTTTTGAGAAGTGTGCCATCAGTAAGTAATTTCAGATCCGAGTATGTAATATAATGTGGGGAAATTTAAAGATTCAATTTCCATGTACAGTATATTCTATTTCAGATATATCCATAAGGATCCTGATCCATTTTTTGTCTTCTGATTCTTTTTTCAGACATTTACCATTTCTGGTTCTCTATGAACAGCAAAAACATAAATAGAAACACAGTAACTATTTTATTAAAGTGAAATAATATAAAAACAAGGATTTAATATTTGTTAATAGAAAAAATATATTTCAAACGGGACCTCACTGGCTCTACCTCTTTTTTATAACCCTAGGTTTTAAATTTCTAACTGTAAGTGAGAATCAAACTCGGTATGAGCTACATACTGTACAGTATACTTTAATTATAACAGGGATGGAGTCAACAAAATGCATTCTCAACATTGTGCACTTTTTAGCCTCCTTAACTGCAAATCACACTGCACCTACATGATAAAAATTAACAACAACAGAAATTATAGTAATAATAAGAATGATAATGGAGTTGTTAATGAGCTCTTATTGATAGAACTGCACGATCTTGGGCACCAACAAACAACAGGGGTCTCAATCTCTTTTAGTCAGTAAGGCAATTATTCCCTGACTGCTACAAAATGCTTGTGTGATCCTGGTCACAGTGTGACTGTACATAGTGTGATCTATTTGTTGCCCAAACTTGCTATATTTGGTAATATTTCTTAGTGTGATCAGCCTTTGATCTAATGTCATATGTAATCTGTCTTAAAATGCATACAAGTACAAAATAGTTTAGTCATACAGTAGTTGCTATCTAAGACTTAGGGAAAAGGCACTTCACTTTGTTCTTTGTGTTTGTGATTACAGCACTAGAAAGCCAGTCTAGATAAAAGCTATAATGCTTAAAATTGTGATACTGAAAATCACAAGATACCAATATAAATGTGATTTGTGTATTTCATTTTGAGCTCTAAAGTTCTGCTTTATATGAATAAGTGTCTTGTTTGAAGTATTGTATCATGACGTTTCCATCTTTACTTTTTTATCCTCACAATTATGAATAGAAACTGAAATCACCTTCCATTGCATATTTGGAATATTTGCAAAGAGCATGATTGCAGTTTAGCTCTACACATACTGTCATCATAACAAAATAGCCATATTATGTATTCCAGGTGGTCACAACAATTAAGTAAAAATATCTAATCTATGAAGTCAGTCTCCTTTCTAAATGTACTCTTTTACTAACTGAGCCACATGGAAATCCACGTGGATTTATTTTGCCTTTATAGGTAGGTTACAGGCACCCCACATTGTGACTGGGGGTGTTTCCCTAAGACTTTAAAAAAAAAAATCTATAAGGCATGTTTAACTATTTTTATGTGGAAACATTATGTACATTATTACAAATAAATCAGCTGCACAACTGTCATTTAAGTGCAATATATTAATCTTTGTAGTAGACTAAACACATGATAGAAACAGCTGAAATATTGAATTCACACACCGTTAAACTTTAAATGTATTTTTCAGCAACAACTAAATATAATTTAGTGGTGTATTCTTTACATATTGTAAGCTTGAATGGCACAGCTTTTTTAGACCAAACTCCATTGCTTGGGGCAGCAATAGGCCTCTGTGAAAGAATATGTAGGTCACAGGGTCACTTTGTCTTTACAGTAAATGTTTGAAGTAAAAGAAATGTATATTTCTGTATTTCTCTTAATCTGTGCCATAATGTTTTACTTTTTTTAACAGGTAAATACAAAGTGGAATTTATTTTGTAATACTAATGTTGAAAACTTTGTTCTAACGAATAGGGATGAGTAAGTCATTTCAACTGTCACATTCTCATCTTGCAAGTAAGTTGTTGTTACACAAGCCGCATGAGGACATGCTGGTCCTGCTGAAAAGTTGTCATGTCAGAATGACCCAGCAGGAAGGGCAGCAAGAGAGGTCCTAGGATTTGATCAGAGTATCACCATGCAGTCAGGTTACCATCTATCACAGAATGTTCAGCTCTGTAGCAACTGGTCATTCCTGGCCAGACTACAAGAATTCTAAAATGCTCAAATGGATTGTTATACACAATGAGCATATCATTATCTATAGTAGTTCAGGTGGCTAGCTGTGTCAGCATGCGTTGGCTGCAAAGGAACAAGTAATAGGTTTATTCCATGCTGGAAAGAGAAGAAAGAAAACACGTTTCGGCCCTGGAGCCTTCTTTAGGTGTTGATCATTGTCGATCATAGATCATTATCTATGTCTGTGCCACATTCTGAAATCCATTGAAACCTTGATTCATCATGAAAGAGGACCTACAGATGCAGCCATTCAAAATGCGCGGTAAAAACCCGCGGTACGGTAACCTACCCACAAGCCACCGCGGGCTACCGGAGCATACCGCAGGGCAAGTGATTGGCTGGCCAAAATGACCGACAGGGGCACTCGTGGTGCATTGGTTGGTAGTGCAAAGATTGAATCATTTAATGTCTTTACTGTGCACATTTTAATCCGCTTAGTTTTGAATATTTATATGGATTTTACCACTAAAGGGAAATTTTAGTAGCTGAGCATAAAAAGAAGAGGAGCATAACGCATCTGAAGGTCATAAACGATATTAATTTAAAACATTACTGTATGTATGTAAACTGTACTGTGTATGGCTGGTCTTGGTAGTTTAAAGAAAAAATACACACCAGTCTTCCATTTCTCCCTAAACATTTTAAGCATGAAAGTTTTATGAAACGGTACCCAAATATGCGATTGCTGTATAGAATGAATTTTAATTAAAAAAAATTTAACACGAACATTAAGCTGTTTACATCTTCCGCCTGAGAACAGTCACCCGTTGCTACCCAACGCAGAATGGTGATTGGTTGACACCATCTGACACCCCTCTGATTGGAGAAAAAAGACGTGCTGGTTTGCTATACCAGGAAGAGAATTTCTTTCAATTCTAAACGTGTATTTTAAAAGTTTAAGAAGTAAAAACCTTACAGCGTACACAGATTTCTAAACTGATCAGGATCGTTATCTTTGTCTTATGCATAATAATGTTCACCGCTCTGTCCAGCAAATTAATAATAAACTTTATTTTATATAGCGTTTTAAACGAATAAGTAATTAGATTGCTCATAAACCTAATCACTTGCTTTTTCTTTTTATTTAGGCTCAGATTACAACTATAGATCGAATTATTAATAACCATAATAACAACCAACCAACAAAAACAACCATATAAACATAATGGTGGTGCTGGACCTTCCAGTTTTATTTATTTATTTTTTAATCGCGTAACATAAACATATTACCGTATGCAAACTGTACTGTATACAATATGTACATGTATATTTAATGTCTTAACTGTGCCCGTTTAAGTATTGAATATTCATATCTAATTTTACCACTGATGGGAAATCTTAACATAAACATACAGTATATGGCTGGTCTCGGTACTTTAAAGAAAAAAATACACACCGGTATTCCATTTCTCCCTAAACATTGTAAGCTTCGAAGTCTTTAACTAACGTGATACCGGAGTCAACAAGCATACTTTTAGAATTTGATTAAAAGGGAATATAATATGGAATCGCGTATCTCAAGAAATTAATAACGATATAATTATATTCATGTTGCAAAAGAACTGCAACGGACATAAAAACTCCCTTGCATGGTTTCATTACGACCAGAATCGGTCTTGAGATATTTTTAACTTGATTTACAGTATTTGAGAGGTATGTCTTAACACCGATACTACAGTGCTTAAGTACTGCTCACGTATATGTTTCTAGGTTTATATTATGCATTTCATACGGTCAAATTACTTTTGAGCAATAAGAAGCGAGAAACGGTATGCGTTTTACTTTCGTTTTGTGCTGGGACCCGTGGATTGATTAGAGATATCAAGTACATACAAGTCATTTTTTAAATGTTGTAGTTCGTCTTGAAAAAATGTTACGAGTACATCATCTATCAACAATTACACAGGTTCTGTTTCCATATTGCGGATTTTGGTTACGTAATATTATTTTCTAGATTTCACGTTGTGAATATGATGGGATGTCTGATGGGATGTTTCTAAAAATCCACCCTCTGTAAAACGTCTTCTCTAGTTGTCCTGCATATGTATTCGCTAATGAAGCTGTGTGTTCTGAGCCTAGATCTCTACATTTCTGTATGAACCAGCTTAGAGGGCTAAAGACAGCTTGTGTTTAAATTGAGTGTAAGGCAATTTATGCTTCTAAAGTCATGGTCAGCATTTATCTTTGTACTGTGTTGTAAACTTGTTCTGTGCCAAGTCACATTATTTTATAGCGTTTTTAAAGCGTTATCAAATACGGTGTTACTGTAGTTTACTGAGTCCCATGTCACATGGTCTGTGATTGAAACCTGTAAAACCGGTTTAATTCGTCACAGCCAGCACTCTTCAGGTGTGAGGGTCTTCTGCTCAGAATGAAACGCTAAAATGTTTGTGTATATTCTAATGGTAGTGGGGGCGGGGTGTGTGGGAATAAGTTTGGTTGAAACATTTTCTCTGAAAGCATTTTCTTCTTGTAACAGATCTTGTTACAGCATGTTACAGTTTACTATTATTAACCATATTAATTTTAAGTGCTTAATGTAAAATCTTGTAAAAATATATTTTCATTGTTCAAATATACATTAAGTCTGACTATCATATAATAAGTTAAATACAAAACTAAAGAAAAAATAGGGTTAAATATAATTCAAAATATTTTGCTAACAATGTTAACTGTTTATGAATAATAAAATGTATTAACTAAGGAGTAGGATGGCACAGTTGTTAGTATGTTTTTTGTTTTTTTTTAACCCAATCTCCGGGAAACCATTAGTACGATGGTGAATCGGAGATTCTCAACCCTTGCTGCGTACGACTGGAAAAGAATTCGTGATCGGATCAACGAAATGCTTCGTAGGAGGAGGCAGTCTTTTCCTCTTGTCTAACAGTCTGTCCACAAACAAAACATTCCTGTTAGACAAGAGGAATTGAAAAAAAAACAATGTTGTCAATGAAAACCGGTGTGTGTGTCTCTCCCTGCTGGATGTCCCTCTCACAAACTGCTGAATGAATAAAATAATTTTATTGAAAACGAGTTTGCGATTGTCTGGTCTTTAAATTCTGTAGATACGCGATTCCATATTATATTCCCTTTTAATCAAATTCTAAAAGTATGCTTGTTGACTCCGGTATCGCGTTAGTTAAAGACTTCGATGCTTAAAATGTTTAGGGAGAAATGGAATACTGGTGTGTATGTTTTCTTTAAAGTACCGAGACCAGCCATATACTGTATGTTTAAGTTCCAAAATTAATATCGTTTATGGGCTTCACACGCGTTGCAGTATGCTCAGGCACTAAGTAAAAGGAGATGCTTCGTATTGCTTGACTAATTTTAAAAACTAAGTTATAAATATAAAAATTGCAGGCGCTGCTCTGGTGCGTCGGCTCCTACACAGTGCCTGTCTGCCGTAAGCGTTACAATATACATACAGTACCCAACACTGCTTGTACCCATCTGTCATGTAAATAAAACACCTTGAATTGAATTGAATTGAGGGGAGAAGGGGGGGATACTAAAGCCAATACTGGCTCAATGGGCTTTGACGTGCTAATGCGTTAACGGTCCGGGTGTGGCAGGCTTCCAATGTCAACTCGACTCGATTAGAAGACAATGAACGTATTTTAGCCCTAAATGAATTAATAGCAAACATGGTTTACATAAAATACATTTTTCCAAGAAAGTTTATAATAATACGATCTATAGTTGAAATCTGAGCCTACTTTAAAAATAAAGGAAAAGCATTTTCAGAGAGCAATCACGCTGTGTTTATGAAGAAAAAGTGATTAGGTTTATGAGCAATCTAATTACCTATTCGCTTAAAATGCTATATAAAATAAAGTTTATTTAGAGATGAATGATCAGTGTCGCAGTTTAAATAATGTGAGTCAGGAAACTAACACAGCGCCACCGGATTTAATAACGCAATAAAAACGCTATAAAATAATGTGACACAGTACAGCACAGTACAACAATACTGACCATGACTTTAGAAGCATAAATTACCTTACACTCAATTTAAACACAAGCTGTCTTTCTGTATGAACCTCTAAGCTGGTTCATACAGAAAATGTAGAAATGCATTAGCCTGATCATGATTAAAAAACACATAATTAAACACGCGTTTGCGATTTAAATCAGAACACGATTTAAATCAATATAAATGTTTATATTGTAACGCATACTGTCCCGCCTCCATTTCTCTATAAAAATTTACTGTTGCACACACACACACAATAGAAGCAGGAACCACTGTCAGAAGGGAAGATATATTCAAAATATCGCAAATATCGATCATGTTGCGATATTTTGAAATATAAAAGTCAATTGATTGTCCATAATATCGCTTACCTATTTTTTCGAAGAAATGTTTGTTAAAATAAAAGTCCAGCACCAGCTGGATTCGAACACACAACCTACCAGTTGGAAGTCACGCACCTAGACCAGTAAGCTACAAGACAGCTCGCATGTTCAGGTAGGCGAAACAGCCTTACACAGTCCTGCCGCAGTACACGGATATAATCATACCGTTATTAAATTCTTTAGATACGCGATTCCATATTATATTCCCTTTTAATCAAATTCTAAAAGTATGCTTGTTGACTCCGGTATCACGTTAGTTAAAGACTTCGAAGCTTACAATGTTTAGGGAGAAATGGAATACCGGTGTGTATTTTTCCTTGTGATATTTTAAGCTCTAGTTGAATGATAGGTGTCGCATTTTAAATCATTTTCGTAGCTAGAAATTATGAAACGCCCTGTTAAAAGCAAGGAAGTTTTTATGCCCCGTTGAAGTAAAACAAAATGCCTGACAAAGTATGGCTTGGACAGATTCCAAGTGCTTGTACAAATGTGCTAAAGAAATTATACTTTGAGTATACAGCTTGTCCAAAGTCATCCATTATTAATACTATTAGTAATATCTTCAGTAAAGGCTTTGATGCATAAATATTTCTGATAAAGGTAGGTTGTGTACTTCTGTCCAACTGAGCAATCTTGCTTTCATAATATATACCAACATTTTAATGACTGATGATTAACATGCTGTAATACACAGTTCAAAATTAAAGGCTCAAATGCTGTACATGAGAGGTTAAGCTCCCCCTGGCGGTTTTACAAGGCGACGCCGGATAGTTAGTCACGTGACACACGTGAAATGCGTGATACCGCGTGATACTGTGACACGCCCACCGGGGTATGCCGCGAAATACCTCACCCATTTTGAATGGCTGCATCTGTATGGGGGCAAGTCTGCCAGAGGTGTTGCTCCAACATACAAATGGCTTTTGTATTTTTTTCTTAAACATACATGCATAAATTGTGATATGGGTTCATGGTAAACGCTAATTACAAAGACAAGGTTAACACTGCTTATTTAAATACATTATCAGATTTTTTAAGTGTTTCTTTAAATGAAAAAAAAAAATGTTTAAATTACATTATTACCAGTTCTATGATTATTGCTAATCATAATTTGGGGTGACTTTATATCATACCCAGAATTCTTATTCACTGATAAAACCTGCATTAACCTGATGAGCTTTAGTAATTTCAAATAACATATTCCCTCTCATTATTCATTTACTTTGAGCTGCAAAGATAGTGTTTTCTTTTTTTAGCTCAAAGCTATGCAATTAAAGGCAACCTTACTTGGAACAGCATAGATAGATACTTTATTGATCCCGTGAGGGAAATTGCAGTGCAACAACAGCTTTACACAGACAACACAGCCACAGTGTAACAAATGATAAAATAATAATAATAGTACAATACGTACAATACAATCAGTACAGTGAGGGGTGCACAAAAAGAGTTACTCACAGTCCGGACACACAAAGAACAAACTAGAACAGAACAGTATGCAGAAAAATCGTATCACACATATGAATATAAATATAGATGTAAATATAGATAGATATAAATATAAATGTATTGCATGGGTCCCTGGCATATATTGCACAAAAAATGGTTGTAAACGGGAAAAGAAAAGAAAGAGAACAGATGTAGCAGTAGATGTGTAGATGCGTTCAGTCCAGAAACATGTCACTGTCAATTTTGCCTCTGCCCAGACGCAAGGTAGATGCGTTGTACAGTCTTATGGCAGAAGGCAAGAATGACCTCCTGTAGCACTCCCCGTCGCACCGTGGATGAATCAGTCTATTGCTGAACGTGCTCTTCATTTCTACAAGCCTGTCATAGAGGGGATGGGAGATGTTGTCCATGATGGCCTCTAGTTTGGACACCATTCTCCTCTCAGCCACTACCTCCAAGGGGTCCAGGTCAGACCCAATGACAGAGCTTGCTCTCCTGATGAGCTTGTTAAGCCTTTAAGAATCCACTGCTCTAATCCCAGGGCCCCAGCATACCACTGTGCTCGCTACCACCGACTGATAGAACATATGTAGCATCTTACTACATACATTGAAGGACCTGAGCCTCCTCAAGAAGTAAAATCGGCTCTGTCCCCTCTTATAGATGGCCTCGATGTTCTTAGACCATTCCAGTCTATCGTCGATGTGCACTCCCAGGTACTTGTACGAGTCCACCATCTCCACGCCACTCCCATGGATGTAGACAGGAGTAGGTTTGACCTTTTTCCTCCTGAAATCTAACACCAGTTCCTTTGTCTTTGTTACATTCAGTTCCAAGTGGTTCACCCCACACCACTCCACAAAGCTGCTGACCAGTCCTCTGTACTCCTCCTCCTGCTCAGCCTTGATACATCCCACAATTGCAGAGTCATCTGAGAACTTCTGCAGGTGGCATGACTTTGCGTTGTACTTAAAGTCCGAAGTATAGAGGGTGAAGAGGTGCCCCTGTGTTACTCACTACCTGTTCAGACACACAGTTCTGAAGTCTCACAGACTGTGGTCTGCCTGTCAGGTAGTCAGTGATCCACGAGATCATGGAGGCATCGACTTGCATCTCCTCTAGCTTCCTCCTTAGAAGTAAGGGCTGGATGGTATTGAAGGCACTGAAGAAGTCGAAAAACATGATCCTTACAGTGTTGGCAGCCCTGTCCAGGTGTGAGTAGGCCCTTTGCAGCATGTAGATGATCATGATACCTAATATATTTATACCTAATTTATACCAGCATGATACCTAATATATTTATTACCTTTATAGTAGTATGCACTCACATGCGAAACAATGTCAGTAATATCGATTTTTATACAGACACATTTTCAAAAGACACTACTTCTGCGGTGTTATTTGAGGTTACACTTGCCAGTTAAAACTGATAATTGAAAAGAAACACATTAATTGGTTCTTATTATTCTTATGTTGATTTCTTTCAACATTATTTTAATATCTAAATCAAGTCATAGTGAGAAACAGATGTAGAAATACTGAACTCCGACAGTAGATATTTTTTAAAACAAGATTTCATTTTTAAAATGTGAGTCTTGATGTTCCAGCACCAACAGTTTTAGCTTGTGTTACAATATGTTATCTGTGACTAGAATTGCCCAGCTGATGGCACACAATTGCACCTATGGGATTTGCATGTTGTCTGCGAGTTTCCAGTGTTTTCAGTAAGAGCCAGGATACTCCTCCAATCAATAATAATTCTCCAGTGAAATGGTATGGGACTCATAGAGTAATAGGTTTACAGCACACATTTTAGAAGTAAAGTATACAACTCATTCCACCTGTGTTGGTATATTTTTTCAAAGCTAAGTTACTAATGTATGATTCCCATTTTGTTTTCTTAAATTCAACTCATTTAATCTCATTTCTTTGCAAAATCAGCTACCTATTTCTATAATTGAGTTCATTACAATGTATGCAACTGAAACAATTTACAATCTGGATGTGCCAAAATAATGCAAAGTAAAAGATTGGAACAGCAGGTTTTGTTATTCTTCTTACACGCACAAGTTAAAATAGCTCAGTGAGGTGTTTATTACACTAACTTAACCCCCCTGCATGATTCTGAAGTTGCAAATGATTAAAGAAGATCTACAAAATCTGCTGGACTGTTGTTGTCTATGACTGATCTACTGTAGAACAACACTGTTTAAAGGGATGTGTTTTGGGGCAGGAGTTCATTATATTCGTAAGTGAAATGCACATGCATTTTGAGATATTTTGAGAAATACATAAAAGTGTTTCCTTCCAAAATTCGGTGATTTTTATAATGAAGTCCCTACTACTTATGCTGCCCACTGGTTTTGTAGGAGGCTATTTATACCATACATTTAGCATTACTGTTTCCATTTCTGTGGTTGTCAAGGACAAAGCCTTCACTTATAATGCTTTTAGTGTTCTGGGTCTTTTGGACAGAATCAGCTATTCACACCTGTTACGGAGTCAATCACCTTGGCTACCTAATCCCCTGTCAACAGTGCAAGTCTAACAGTTTGCACGGAAATGTTAGTGTTTGGGGCAGTGAAGCAAAACACAATTCATTAAAGAATTATTAGATATGCCTTTGTAATGCCTTGTTAACAAACTAATAGTCTGACAACACCAGAAAGGAGATCAGAAGAATTAAGTTTGTTATGTTACCTAGGATACTAATAAATAACAGTGCAGTTCTGGTCAACAAGATGTGAGGTTCCAATACAGAGACTGATGAAGAGGGGCAACTCTTATAAATTCCCATATAAAAACAAGGTAGAGAGGTGGTTAACTCATTGTCTTTCTTGGGCTTAATGTCCACAAATAGCTTTTTAAATCAAGTTGTGTAGTTTTGTATTTTATTTATTGCAGCGACTATTTGTTTTTAACTAAGTTTGATTTAATTCATTAAATAGATTGGATGCTTTTTAGAAAACCAGGTTAACGCTTGTAAAGTTTTACCCTGTTATATTATCCTCCCCATTTAATAGACAAGTGTGAAAGCACCAACATGCCTTCTTTAAGAGGATTGGAGAGCAATTTGTTAACCATCACAGAGACACGAACTCAATGATAATGTGCAGATCTTACCACATCTTTCAATTAGGGACCTTAGTTCTATACAAATGATAAAATGAACCGTCTCTGAACTTTAAATAATTTGGTTAGCGTGATGTCTCTATAATGATAGCTGAGTATGCTACTGTAGTTGGATAGGATCCAAATCACTTATATCCAGCCTGAAGGGTTAGTTTAGTCTGCAATGGTTATCCCTAGGGGATATCTTACTGTCAGTTAAGACTGGCACAGGGTCAATCTGGCATTTTGATTTTGCTATTCAGGCTAGAAATAGAGGGAAAGGTCAAAGGAATGCTAGCTCAATAATACTGGCCTGTTTGCTTTAGCTACAGATGAAAGAAAAGAGGAAAAACTGCAATAATAACTACGTCATCACAGCCAGAGGAAAAGAGCAGAGTCTTAGCAACCGTCAGCCTCTCATCTTGAAATAGGAACACATAAATGAATAAATCCAGTGCCTGGGTTAACAACAATTTGCTCCCCAATGTGGCTACGCAGAACCCATCGCCCACTCACAATTACATTTTTATTAGTTCACTGAGAGGAGGTGGTAAAATGCTACATTAAACATTGCTTGTCAGTGAAACAGGAGACAATCTGTAGATGAAGGAAGTCAATCAAGGAGTTTTGTTTTACAGAAGGATATGTTTTCCACTTCAGATCAATCAGCCACACTCCTCCCTTTTTACTATGCTATAGATCACATTTTTGGGGTTTCTAATTGAACTTGTTTAGGATAACATAACAACGATAAATATGTAGAATTCAAAATTATAAAATGGGAACTACCATTTTTTTTTGCAAATAAGTGAGAAACTTGCTTTAAAATTTAGATGAACTTTACATAAAATAAGAGGTGAATTGGTTAATTATGGGTTTGCTAGAGATGATAAACTAGCTGGATTATTCACATGTAACCAAGAAACCAAAGAAGATAAGACTATTCAACATAGCAAAACCTTTTTTTGTGAGCTTAGACATTCTTTTACTGTCCTATCTTTTGTGATTGTTAGAAACTCTGCAAACCAGGTCTCTACACATAGCTGTCATATAGGAAACTATCTTGTCAAAAGGATTGATATCCAATACATTTTGTGTTCCTGAGGCCAGTATGTTTGCTGGTTTTCATTCCAACTTAGCTCTGACGATCCACATCAGATTTTTATTGGTTAAGGTGAACCAATTTAACAACACTTCCAAGATTTTCAATTGCTGGTACTGTAAAGAGATGTAGAAAACCTACAAATACCAAAGCTTTCCAAAACCAAGAGTAGTCACCCCTGAACTGAACATTGATGAAAAAAAATAAAGCAAACACATACAGTATGTATATTTAGACTTTATAGCAGGCTTACACTAACACATTACATATGCATAAATTCCAATACAGTTTTTCATTTGATTCTACAATAATGTGCTGTAAGTCAGACGTCTTCAACCCTGTCTCAAAAGTAACCCTAATTTGACTATTCCTGGCATTTTCTATTTCTAATAGATACAAAATAATTTAACAAACCACCTACAATTTATGATTAAACGGTTTCATATAAAATCTGTTTTATGTGGGCTTTTCAGGAACAGAGTTGGAGATGCCTTCTGTAGGAAACACCTTTCAAGAATAAGTAATAGGTTTATTCCATGCTGAAAAAAAGAAGAAAGAGAACACAACGTTTCGGCCGTGGAGCCTTCTTCACCTGAAGAAGGCTCCACGGCCGAAACGTTGTGTTCTCTTTCTTCTTTTTTTCAGCATGGAATAAACATATTACTTGTTCCTTTGCAGCCTACGCATGCTGACGCAGCTACCCACCTGAACTACTACCTTTCAAAAATATTGCATTTTGTCCTGGGTACACCATTAAAGGGACACAGATACAGTACCTTTCTGAAACTTTAAAAAAATCAATAAAAACATTGGCTACACTGCCAAAAAAATGAACTGTATCTTTAACTTAAGTATGTTAAGACTATCCCTTGATCAGGCTCTTCAGAATTTTATTTTATTTTTAGATCTGGCTTGGGTCAGGTTTGTTGTAGTTGTTTTTTAAATTTAGTTAATTCATCAGAACACAGACGCATGAATCAGAACAAAATAAATGCAGATTCTGAAGAGGCATAACTAAAGTAAGTACTTGGAACAGTACAGGAAGTAATGATGTTAGAATCGAAAATGTTGTCTATTAGGTATCAGTAGGTGTTGTATTGGGATCTCTTTATTAAGGGACTCAGATGAAACTCTGGCGGATCAAAAGGACTCATTCTGTGCTTATTTTTATTGACAGTTTTCCCTAATTAAACAACATCTGCCAGCCATTATGCGGATAACAGATTATCCCCTCTCCAAAACACTAATGGAATGTTTCAGTTAAAAGCAAAACCATTCAGCTCCTCTACTAATCTCAGACTTACACATTTTAAAATATTATTCCAAGCAAATAAATTGTCATTTAAAAAATCAATCCCTTCACAACACATTTTATGCCAGAGAGTTTGGCATTCTTCCAATGAATAAGTGTATATAAATAGGCCAGGCCAAATATTATTTGTTTTGACATAAAAATAGGTCTTCTGCATTTTATGTCATGTAAAAAAGCTGCAAAGAAACATGAATATGTGTTAACTCTTTCCCATTTCTCACATTATAGTATGCTTCTGGAGGTTTTAGACGAATGTTTGTCCTGATCAT
Source organism: Lepisosteus platostomus (assembly GCF_059453375.1). Classification (NCBI taxonomy): domain Eukaryota; kingdom Metazoa; phylum Chordata; class Actinopteri; order Semionotiformes; family Lepisosteidae; genus Lepisosteus; species Lepisosteus platostomus. The sequence goes on along the minus strand of NC_142621.1, from coordinate 12,205,438 downwards.
CTTTAAATAAAGCCTGTTTCTTTATGTCACTAACTTTCCCAAACAGATAGGAGTAGAAAGGATCTCTGTGCCATAATGATTAAATGTAATGTATATGGATTACTGTGAGTGACTGCAGCTCTCACAATCATAGGATGCTACGTACAGTAAATAAAGATTATTGTACTGTAGTTATTGATGCAGCCAAACACATAACTTTTGTTAGTTTTAGCAATGCTTAGTGGACAGTGTAGTGAGTCAAATATTAATTTTAAATTCACTATTATTAAAATATTTAAGAACCAGGGACACAGGTAACACTCCATTTTTACATTTATAAAAAAATAAATATTGAATATTAGTAAAAACAGAATAAACATATAAGGGAAAAGACAAACAGATGAAAATCAGTAAAAGGGAGATGAGACAGCAAGAAGTAATTAACACTTTTTAAAATAACATGTTTTTTCTCTCATATTCATTACATCTGCTGTCACAAATTTGTATCTATTCTCTTCAAACACAGGCATTCTTACTATACCCAGCACCGATCTAGATGTGGCCACCCCCTGAACTGCAAACACAAGGGTTTTAAAAACTGATCTCAATTATTCAATTAGATTTGCTCTGCACAAGAATTGGGAGAGGGAGAGCTCCATTACATGCATAAATGATAATAAAGTGTGAAAACAAATTAATAATAAATTGAAGTTTAATAGTGGGCTGAGGACTGCTGCATGACTTCAATTAAGCAAAAAGGCACTGAAATAACACAAGCCTGCAAGGTTCTTTCTGAACATCCCAGGGGGTCCGTAAATCAAAGTTTGAGAAAATTGCATTAGTGATTTAAAATCTCTGAATGTTTCACATTAATCTATCATTGTAAAGCAAGTGCTGACAGATACTATTGTGGTTAAAGACCAAGGAAGATTACTTTTAGAATTTCTTTGTACCTGGTACATGAAATCTAAATGAGAACATGGAAAAGGCTGGACATTTTAAGGGTGAATGGGAACTAGAAATGGCATATCTGACAGAAGTTGCTGACACCATATCAAGTACAAGATACTGTCATGCCAGCTGCCACTGGTGAGTGGTGGAGCGAGCTAGTATTCATGCCGTAGCTAGCAACACCTACACTTACCTGTTATTCTGCAACACTTACTGTGGTTAATAATTTGACAGGAGTCTTGTACCACCTGGAGGTAATTTTCTACCAGGCCCGCCTCGGGTGGCTCAAGCTACTTAAGCAGTGATATGGCAGTGCTCAAGAACTCTGTCATAGAGTCTGCTTCATGTCAAGCTTTGCTCTGAGTTCCTAGTTCTTGTTTTGTGCCTCTTAGACTCTGGACCCTCACTTCACCCTCAACTACATTCTCTGGATTCTTCTATTGTGCTTTTGTATCGTGTCAATCAGTTTACGGACTTTGCTTATTTCCCTTGGCTCTGTGTTTGGATTTTCTTTTGTGCTGTGCTACCATGTTTTACCTGGCATGAACCTTCTTGTTCTGGATTATGCCCTGGACTGTGTGTGCCTGCACCTTGCTTCCCTGTGCTCTCTTTCACTATAGCAGTCTGTTTCCATTGCCAGCTGCAAACACTTTGCTTCAAGCTCACACTGCTGCCTGCCTTTGTGCCTGTGTTTCTGTGCATGATCTTGGGTTTATTACAAACACAGACTGTGGCTGTTTGCTGTTTCTCCTGTAAGAGCAGCAGACATAATACAACTAGATTTTTAGACTGATTAATCAAAATGAATATTGTTCTTTAAAATCTTAAAGAACGAAGGCGTGTACACAGTGTATCGACCATAGTGATATTTTGTCTCATTAATCCCCCAGATCACAAAATGTAAAAAGGTTTCCAAAAGATTGTTGGAAGGCTATGGTTTGGTTATGCTAGATAAAATCTTTCAGCAAAGTCTTTACAATATTACAGAAACAGTGCAGTTTGGTTATGTGAGGCATTCATTTAGCATTGTAGCCACATTGCAAACACATAATACATATACACTGTTTATGTTCCTAGAAGACATTATTTGAGGATGTTTTGTGCACATTATTTAGATGTCAGTGTTGACAGCCTGACAAGCGTATATTGCCAAGGTTTTATGTTAACATCTTATTTTGGTACTGTCAACATTGTAAAAAAATGTTGTATTTAAATATTCCTGCAGTCTACAAATTACCACAGTGTTTCTATACAAAGCTGCATTTATGTTACGGTGTTATTATTTTGTTAACTGGCAGCATGGGTTTTTGTAACTGTCTACTCAGACATTTCTGTAAATATTTATAAACTGAGCTCTGTAAATAAAGGACATAAGGAAACTTGTAGGTGATAATATCCATTTGGTTCTTAAGTGATGACGAAAAGACACAAGGACAATAAAGTATTTACATTTTTCATGTTGGAAAAATCAAAAATCTAACATAGAAACTCTCCCACCCCTGATTTAGCTCAGAAACTGAAATTGGTCATTGTACTGTATGAGTAATTTGTTTTAGCAATCTTAAAACAGCTCAAATCTCAAAAGAAACCAGACTGATAAACCAAAAATGCTTTGTGAAAAAATGTTTTGCTTTCCTAAGGTTGCATCTATGGGCTGCATTATAATTTAAAATGGTGACAATGCAGTGTCTCCGGGAATTCCAATTAACAGCAATTCTTGCTATAATTCCACAGATTTCATATCCATCTCACTTATCAGGAGATCCTTTTCTCTGCACCAGGAAACAATCTAAACGTCAAAGTTGCACACTTCATGGCCATATTTCTTGATGGAGTACAGCTTTCAAAATACCATAGCAACAGAAGGAAGCTGAAAATTCTGCACAAATAGAACTGCCACATTTTCTTCTGCAGGTAGACAGGAATTGGATTGATTGGAAGGTTATTTTCTTTGACAGATCTGATTGTCCAGAATGGGAAGAGCCTAGTCCTAACCTGATAGATATTCGTTCAACACAGCAGTGATTCAAAGTCAAATGCTTGCAGAATCTACAACAGTTTTAAAGTGTATCCTATATTAAAAATAGCATTCTTCAAACATTATTTAATGAAAGAAGTGTTAAGCCTAGTTTAGCTTTAAAATCTATATTTATATATTGTACAACATCTGAAATAATGGCTACGAATTATTGGACATTATGGGAAAAACTCTGTTTTTTTTTAATTGACACCTAATGTTGATATGAAGATATGATGGAAGACAAGATTTATACTGACAGAAAATCCACCATTTTTAGGGAATTCCATAATATAATGATTACATTGATGCAATAAAGGAATGCTGACTCATGTCTTACAAATGGTTACGTCATTCCCAGTATACCTTATGGCTAAATTACATTTTCGTTTTAAATTTTAGGATAATTTTAAATAAGAGGGCTACTCAAAGCTATTCTAGTTAACTGCTTCAAGAAATGTGCACAGATTTCAAACTACAAAGATTTAATGGTTTCATTGATTTTATTTATACAGTTTATCCTCTTCTTTGTACAGGGATTTGACTAAATGGAGTAATACAACATGGAGACCTGCATTGAAAAAGAAATTTAAAAGAAGTGAAGTGCCCTGCCATGTACTGATACAGTATATTCTGTCTTTGGCTTACTGTCTAATGGGTTAGACGCCAGCTCACCTCAACCCTGTATTGCACTAAACAGTTATTGAAAACGAATGGATGCAATGGTACAAATGGTATGAAAATAATTATGAACTTTAGCCCAAAATGTATTGTCCAGTACAGCAAAGCATTGTTCTTGTAACACTGCATAGATTAAGAAGACTTAAAAAAAAACTTGATGGGTGGATGAGCTATGAATTAGTGGTGTGTATCCATTCAATTTTGAGTCAGCATTTCAGAAATTATGCAGCATGTGATAAGCACTGCTACCACACAACAATGGGGTCCTGGGTTCAATTTCTGGGATGCTATCTGTGTGGGTTTCCTTTAGGAGCTCCAGTTTCCTCCCACAGTCCAATGACATGCTGGCAGGGTAATTTTTCTTCTGTGAAAACTGGCTCTGGAATGAGTGTGTGCTTTTGTGCCTGTGATAGACTAGTGGGTATCCTGCCTTGTGCCAGTTGCTTGCTGGGTTAGACTCTGGCTCCCCCCCCCCCCCCCCCCCCCAGACTCTGAAAATGTTTAGAAAATTGATGAAAGGACAGATTTTAGAAATTAAAAAAATATATTGAAATGTTGACTAACTTCCTTCTACAATTACTGTCGCACAACTGCATCATTTGTTATACCCACACACTGAGCAAATTTCATTTGGCAATTTGCACCATTAGTATACATAAAACATGATTAAACTGACATGGTTAACACAGGAACATCATTCTATCCATCATCATGTATCCATGAAATTAAAAAGAAGGATTGGGTCAATTCAGAATAAAATCTCCCATCATATTATTCAAATATTTTAAATGAGCAGAATTGTTTTGTTCCCGGATAAGTACTATATATGACAACAATTTGATGGTGTGTATATATTTTTAATCTTAGAAGTAAAACCGAATTGAAAGTGCTTAGTTTTACTTTTAGTTATGCCATTTACCTAAAAACTGCTGTTGCAGCTATTGTTTGTACATACATTATTGAGGTTTGAAATAGGTTAGAGTCATAGCAAACTCAAATGTCATTCAATACCTACTTCTTGAAAGAGCTGCTTCACAGAAGTATTGAAATTCATCAATGTCTGCTCTGTTGGTAAAATCATTACAATGCAATGTATTATTAAACAGCTCTGAGAACAAACAAAAATTGACCTTAGGAAAGCCATTGATACAGATGTGACTTCATGGATGAAATAAATCATTACTAACAACATTAGTTTGGAAGTCTTCTTTCCCTCTGAAAAGAATTGGAGGATTTATTAACTTACTGTTTATTCTTGAAGTCATTACTTTTGAGTGGTGTGTGACTTTTTCCACAGAGTCAGGACTTTCTTTAATTTGAAACTGAACTTACTTTTTTGTACAACACCAACTTGAAATCATCATTTGCTACCTTTTCTCTATGGGAACAATCCTTGTACCAGTAAGGGAGGGTTTAGGACTCTGCATACTGACCTCCAAAATACACATTGTTTGTGACATTTGCCATGTTTCATACAGCAAACCCTGTAATTTGTAGAGCAGAGTTGGTATTTATTGGAGTGATGTTGCCTTCTCATCTTGGGATCATCTGGACACATATGTCACTGTTACACATCAAGTTCAGAATACAATAGCCAGTTCAAGCCCTCTCTTCTCTGGTAATGCCGCACCAATTATATGCCACTGCAGGGAAACACTTGGGAAATGAGAACAGAAGACACTTTTCCAGGGTCCCAGGGTTGTGGAATCTGGAACAAACAGCCCTAGTTTGTACCTTACCCAATCCTGTTATTAAAGCTGAAAGTCTAGCTTCTTTCAAGAAACATCTGAATTAGAGCCCTGATCAGATAGATGAGATCAGTTAGCTGTTAGCATCCAAATAATTTCCTCTTAATCATAACCTGTTTTATATTCTTATACTTGTATATATATCCTTGTATTTATAATATATTCTGTAAATACCGTATATTACTAAATAATGGCTTACTCATACACAGGATCTATATAACAAACCAGACTGTCCTGAGCTGTTGCAATTTAATCTTTATTTTCTATTTTATTCCTTTCTTGAAAAAAGTCCTGTAATGAATTAACTTAAAATATTTTTAAATATGTTTATAATTAATTAAATGTTAGATGTTCAACAGCTCTCCATTGTCAGGTTACTTAGAAGTAAGAAGAAGAGTAATAATAATAATAATTCCTTACACTTATATAGTGGTTTTCTGGACACTCCACTCAAAGTGCTTTACAGGTAATGGGGACTCCCCTCCACCACCACCAATGTGCAGCATCCACCTGGATGATGCGACGGCAGCCATAGTGCGCCAGAACGCTCACCACACATCAGCTATCAGTGGGGAGGAGAGCAGAGTAATGAAGCCAATTCATAGATGGAGATTATTAGGAGGCCATGATTGGTAAGGGCTAATGAGAAATTTGGCCAGGACACAGGGTTACACTCCTATTCTTTTTGAGAAACACCCTGGGATTTTTAATGACCACAGAGAGTCAGGACCTCGGTTTTACATCTCATCCAAAGGACGGCGCCTGTTTACAGTATAGTGTCCCCATCACTATACTGGGGCATTAGTGAGTGCCCCCTGCTGGCCCCACTAACACCTCTTCCAGCAGCAACCTTAGTTTTTCTCAGGAGGTCTCCCATCCAGGTACTGTCCAGGCTCACACCTGCTTAGCATCAGTGGGTTGCCAGTTGTGAGTCAGTGCTGTAGGTTCAGATGCACTGTGATTGAGTACTGTAATAACTTGAGTTGTTGGAAAGATAGGGGAATTGAGGCTGCCATGGTGAATTCTGCTGTGGAGTTTGGGAAACATCTGTGGCTTAAAAGAAATCAAAAAGCCAACTGCTTAGCTTGAGGGTAATTTTGACAAACTTAGATGGATTTTCATTGAAACCTTTTGACATTCCTGAAAAGTGGTCTTCAGAAGGTAGAGAAATGAATGGAAGACAGCATAATTTTTCAACTGACTTTGAAACCATGTTGAAATGTGTGTCAGAATGTATGTCAAGCTGCATAAATATCTTTTTGTAGGCAAACATACTTTGACAATGAGTTGAAACAGCAACAAGGTCAGGTTTGGTGTCCTTCAGGTGATACTGTCATTCTGTCATTTAGATTTATACATTTTGTTATGTGACTATGTTCACATTCATAAACAGTCTAAAGCTGTAAACATTGCTGATATAGCACAATGACTGTGTCAGCGATTGGAAGAGCCCTTCAATAAATGTATTAGTAAAGCAGTGCCATTTTGGTCACTAAATCTAAGAAAAGTACCTTCAGTATAATTTAAAGTAGTGGATTCTGAAAAAAAAATATTGTGCTTAATTAAGTAGACATTTTTAGTAGACAATTATGTGTATTTCTACATAATTTATATAAAAAAATATAAACTATAAAACTAATTAGTAAAGTAGCTAAAAAAGCACATATTTTATAAGCAGAAGATTGATGAATACAGCCAGATATTATATAAACTAAATAAAAAGGAGGGGATTTTTTACATTTTATACACCTAAATAATCAAACCTATTTTATTTACTTGGAATCATGATTTCTACAGTACAGTTAATGTACCGATACTGTTGAGAACAATTCTAACTGAATTGAATTATAATTTGTCATTGAGCCAGAGCTCAAACGTTACTGAGAAAAATAAAAAATGTTTAGATCAATGTATGTGACATAAAGCATTTTGTTTATTGAACAAACAGAATGAAACCTCTGTTTATATTTCAAGTTTCAAAAAAGTAAAGAAAAATATGAATCATACATCTTCACGTCTTATTAAGCTGAGAGTGAATTTCACACAGTCCATGACATATCCATGGAAACTTGGAAAAGATAAAGTTCTCCCTTTTCTTTCCAATAATATCCTGCCTTTTGTTAAACCAGCCTAATGACAACTGGGTCTCTGGGATACATGTTATTACAATATGTCTTTCATTGATGTTTTAAGAGCTTAAAATTATTTTTTTAACAGCTTTAAGAAAAAAGCTAGACATCAAGACATATTATATTACTAAACAGACTTTTAGAACAATAATTTAAAAATGGTTATTCTACTTAGAATTTATTGTATATGCAAATATATGCAATATTTACCTAAACTTGTAAAATAAAACAAAAAATATTAACTCTTCTGGGCAACTTCTGGGAAATTTATCTTGAAATATTCAAAGAAGACAATAAGTGAATGAGATTTGGATAGCTTGTTTCCTTCAGTAAATCCCATGAGTAACTGAAGCAGAAATGCCCTCTGGGTGTAGTTTAGAGCAGTTTTGTGTTTACTGCTCAACATACTAATAAAGCTTTCCTTGGATATAAGAATTCATTTTTGGACAGATAAAAGCATTTTAAAGAAATGAGAAAAGGGTGTTTTGAAGCCATTTTATAGCACAATGGTTAAAATTAGATTAGTGTTGTAAAATGTACCAGATGTTCTGAACTGTATACTACAATAAATGGAAATTTAACTATTCAGACGGTCACCTATGTTGTTCATGGGATATTCACCACCCCAATATTTTGCAGGGGATATACAGTATATGTACTGTATTTATATAAATAGGGAGAATTACAGTTGGTGTGTTATGTGCAAATGTATTGCTTTACATACAGTGTCTTGCAAACTTATTCCAGTCTTTGCACAGTTTTCACATTTTGTTGCTTTAAAATTTACAATCATGAAACTTTGAAGCGTAACTTCTTATCTTTTATAAACACAACCCACTTTATACATTCAAAGCCGAAAAAGCACACAATTATTCAAACCTTTTTGCAGTGAGAAATCTAAATTAATTTGGATATCCAAAATTACCTTATGGGCCATACACTCAGTTGTACAGGCTTCTGTGTGCACCAATATTGGCTCTGTGATTTCAGCATAAATACACCTGTTCCTGTATGTATTTCAGTCCGGTAGTGAATTTTAAGCAATGATTCAACCATGAAGTAACTCGTAAAAATTCAGGGGTAAAGTTGTGAGCACAGACCAATATAAGAATTTTAAAAAATAAACAGACACTGATTATTCTTTTAATCATGGTAATTTTTTTTCATTCAGAAGTGAAAGATGTGTCATTCTACCCAGATACTACCTAGAGCAGGTGGCCCTTAAAACTGGATTCAACAACTGAGATGGTAGTAATTATTCACAAGTCAAAATTGCCTACATGGCAGAATGGAAGGAAGGAAGCCGTTACTTAAAAAACATCTTAAATCCTGAATGGACTTGAAAACTGCTGTTCATAAGAGTTTTCCAAGCAACTTGCAAGTCTTTCAGCAAATCTACCAAGAATAATTGGAAAACATTATACCAAAACTGAATGCAAAGTTTGTCACTCTACTCAAAGCACTTTAAAGGTATTGGGGACTCCCCTCCACCACCACCAATGTGCAGCCCCCACCTGGATGATGCAACAGCAGCCATAGTGCGCCAGTACAGAGTAATGAAGCCAGTTTATAGATGTGGAATGTGAGGAGGCCGTGATTGGTAAAGGCCAATGGGAAATTTGGCCAGAATGCTGGGGTAACACTCCTACTCTTTTCAAGAAATACACTGGGATTTTTAATGACCAGAAAGAGTGAAGGACCTCGGTTTTATGTTTCATCCGAAGGACAGCGCCTTTTTACAGTACAGTGTCCCCATCACTATATGGGCATTAGGACCCACACAGACCACAGGGTGAGTGCCCCCTGCTGGCCCCACTAATACCTCTTCCGGCAGCAACCTTAGTTTTTCCCATTGAGGTACTGACCAGGCTCACACCTGCTTAGCTTCAGTGGGTCGCCAGTTGTCAGTTGCAGGGTGATATGGCTGGTGGCCAAAATAAAAAGCCACAAGCATGCATTACTACTGTATGCATACATTAAGATTGTCTGACTTGATTTGCTGTTATAATACCCTTGTAGGTGAATTCGAAACTACTTTCAGATAATAAAATATTTGTCCCATTTCTCTCTACTCTGAGTCTTTATTTGCTTTTTTTCCAAAAATCCCATTTGTACAGCTGGGTGTTTTACTGGAACAAAGCCGGTGAAGTACCTTGCTCAGGGGTACAACAGCAGTGTATCACCTGGGTTTTGAACCCACAATCTTCCACTTACAGAACCTTAAATACTGTTCTGCTATAAAGCCTTAGTGACGTATTTTAGCCAATCAACATATGGTAGTTGCTTCTCTTGCTTAGAAAAATCATCCTTAAATATTTGGAGAAGATCAAAGATAATGTACGAACACTCTGTCATTAATGGTTGTTAACAATTACATTTTCTGAGGATATTGAAATATGATAATAGTGATCTGCTCTCCATTCAATAGCCTTCATCTGCAAAAAAATGGATTACCAGGCCATTTGCATCTGGCCTTTTGCTTTTCAATGCTATGACTTTCGCATTATGTATTTGCACAGCTACTGCTGGTACTGCTACTGTAGAATTGCTTCTGGGTTTTATTCTGCTATTCAAGTTTGCTCGCATCATATCATGCCTCATTTACATTCCATAGCAGCATTATAAGAAAATTATACACACTGAATGTGCTGTGTTGCACTTTTTTTCTGTGCTGCCTATTTTCAGTACTTAACATTTAAAATATCTGAGCCATGAATGTATGTATTGCTTGGACAAAGAAATGCATTCTCTAAAGTGCAATAAATTATTTCATGTTGAAGGGAGTAAACAAAGAATTAATTCTGTTTTTTTTTTTTAGAATGGAAGAGATCCTTTTTATGAAAAAATAATAGAAGTGCTTCTGCATGGAGAAATCCCAGCTGAAGGGTCTCAAGGGTATGTGGTTTTGAACCACAAAGAACAAAGGACTTGAAAGCTGAGACTGACAGGGAAAAGAAAACAGAAAGATGGAAACTTACACATTTTATTTAGGCATCGAAAGAGCCTGGTGATGGATGAAATGAATTCTATCATTCGAAAGCTGGAACTGGAGATGAAGGAAGATTCTCAAGTTCTCACAAATCATAAATTGAATTAAGGATGGGTCATTTGGTTGGGACCCACTTCCGATTATGATCTTTTTTTAAAAAAAACACTTTGGTTTGCTCTGATGTAGTCAGACCTGTACCTCCTCTAGCAAACTTTAAAAAAACTAAAAGGGAGCTTATATAAATTTCTGTCTTAATTCACTGGGGAGAAAATCTTAAAAACGTGGAGTTATTTTGCATATTAAGAGCACACAGAGAAATGCTGTCTAAAAAAAATCCTTGCCCCTTATTTCTCCTTACGAGATAACTAGGATTACAAATTTTGGAATTTGTATATTGTTCTTGAATTATCTTTTATTTAATGTCCTCAAAACAAGACCAATGCAGAAAACTTCTTTAATACAGAAAATTTTAAAGGATAATTCAAATTCTACTATATGCTGTACAGTATGTATCTTGTTTGTGAGCTCAAAACAGGATTTTTAGAAGGTCCTCCACACGTCTATAGCATAAGTATGATTTTTATAATACAAAGGTTATAAACATATAAAAAACAGAAACCGCAGATGATTACATATTCTTACACAGAAACAGAAGGATAGAAAAACCTTGATCATCTCTGCAAATGTATTAACAGGATTTTAGAAACATATGAAAAGCAAAAGCACATTGTGTAATTAGTTTGTTGTTAAGAAAAGGAGGGAGCAATTACTTATTATATTTAATGTATTCGATGAAAAATGAATGCATCAGCAGTTGTCAGATGATCTGAGTTATGAATTTATAGCCATAATTTACATGAGGCACTGCAGGCAATTTTAAACACATTAGACAGAAGAAGACAATGACAGGTTGGACTTGAATGATTAGAAAATGAACTATTAAGTTTGGAAATGTATTTATTTAGGAGGAGCAGATAATAGTGAGTCAGAAATGTTGTATTTACTATAAAGTAAAAGTGACTAGGGGACAGAGCAATAATATTTCTTCTTCATCTTGTGATTCCTAATTTGACCAATATTTTCATACCATTGAACAGACAATTGTTCCTCATGCTCATTATCCTGCAGCACCTGCTTAATAAATTGATCACATGTAAGATTAGGTTAATTAACTGCTTGAAATTCAGGAAAATGGGAAGAATGTTACATTCTCATTGGTCACTCAATTAGTCAAGTGATCACATGGGACAATCAACAATATTAGATTAAGGGTATTAAGGGTTTAGCTTTGTGGTTAGTTTGTTTGGGGAAGCTGTTTAGTTGATTGTCTTGGAAGTTTGGTGACAGCAAACAGACAAGTATCAGAGGTAGAGAAAGGTAATGACAAAGAATGAGTTTTAAATGCACACAAGTTGTAAACTCACACGATTTCAATAACAATCAAGCTTGCTTTTGTATGTAATTTGTAAGTGTAATTAAAAATAATTTGGCATTTCCCTGTCAGCCCCAAAAATTCCATCAAAACATTTTTTTTTCTGTCCAGTACACTTTAAGAGAGGCATGGTACATAGAAATCCTATAACTGTAGGGCATGTTTCTGTCAATAATAAAATAAGCAGTTCACTACAAAGCTGACAGCATCTATCCTATTTTCCCAATGGAAATTTTGTGGAGACTATGTGCTTTTAAATGTATGACAAAATACTAAAGGCACTCTGGTAGAAATGGCCTTTTTTATATTAGGTTTTTATTTTGAATGTAATGTGTGTGTTCTTCCACTCACAAAATAAAACACCTGAAATATCTACAGTGGTTCCAATTTTTTTCTATCCTTATATAATTGATAAAAATAATAACAAAATAGGTTTCCTTTTTGGCATTGCAGTTACAGTACATAAGTAAAAGAGGTCTCACTGTGAAGGCATGGAATAATTCAAGTCTTGTTTGTCACGGTAAACAGGCTTCAATGATGTGGACTTGAAAAATGAATGGAAAACTACATGAGATGAGGTCTTCAGTTACCGATCTCTCCAGAAGGAGGAGAAGACAAAGAAGGTAAAATGGTGTGGGAGGAGAGATGAGGAAAGCTGAAACTTTAAACATTTCAAAGAGATTAGAAAGAATGTGTGATACTGATGGTGCACCTGGTAACTACAGATCTGTGGCATGCACCCTGGAAAAAGCTGATCGTTGCCCCTGATATTGAAGTTTGAATGCTTTTGAAAGGCTTGTAGCTGCTTTAAATTGGAACAAGTGATTGAAAGATCGAATTGTGAAGTTCCCTATTCTGCACTCATCAAAGCAGCAGTGTGTTTTTAAAAAAGAGTAAAGCCAGAGGAGGAACACATTGTACTAGTACTGGATATGCTTGGAAAGTTAGTGACCACAGTTTTAACTTTCAGTCACTTTTTCAGTCCATTAATATTAATAATAAACTTGTAGTCCAGGAAATAAATGTTGCATTTTAATTCTACTGTGTTAAAATTGAAAAGAAGAAAAAAAACATCAGCTTGAAATTTGGTTTGGTTAGAATTTATTTGAATAATTTGTTTTTATTTTATTTTTAGAATTAAGTTATAGTTATATTTTGTGAGGAACGTTTTGCATGTGTGTTTCTTTATTATGGATAAATTCACAAGATAACTGGAGACATAATATCTGAATATCTACTGATTTAAACAAGTCTTTGACTTCTTTTTATTTTAGGACCTCTAAACATGTTTAATTTGTTTTTCTTATTCTGAATGTGTTGATTTCACAAAGCTATGGTTAGTCCCCTACTGAATACCTTTTATACTAAATATAGACAGTAAGATATTTATTGGTAAATTATGTGTATGCAGAAGATCTTGAGCATAACATTTCCTTTCCTTCAAAGGAAGGTTCTGACTACAGGGAATCTATTTGAAAAAAAGTGCCAAAAGAGCCTGTTCTGTTTTAGAATCTTTGAATGCAGTGTTCATTAAGTGTGTTGGTGGTGATGAATTGTTAGGAAGCCCAGTCTAATGGAATTCAGCAGTGTTGGGGGCTCCTAGGAGATTATCCCTCACTCTTTTCATAATGAGGAGCATAATGGTACAATTACGACAGTGCTTAATGACTTAGAAACTGCTGTTCCTATCAAAGTTGGTTGCCTTAGTGATGCACACAGTCTTCCAATTATATGTATGTGTTAATTAATGGGTAATTTGTAAATGTACATACTGGTAAATTCACATGACCCACAAGATGAATGTAAGCATTAGCAACATTAAAATTTAATTTCATTCTGTGGTTAATTACTTTACCAGCATGACCAAATTCATCGTAATGTCTTGGAATTATTACTGTATGTTATAGTTTTAGAGTTGTCTCTTTACTTTCGTTTTTTCCTTTTCTCAACAGAAGAGGTTAGTTCTGTAGCTAAAAGCTGATTGTAGAGCAGGTTGTATAAAGTATATTCCCAGCTTGAGAATTGCAAAGCACATATGAAGAGGTATTACTTTGCTTTTTTGAAAAATAAAATATGAACATTCTACTGAGATACACATTAAGTATTATTAGACTCAGAAGAGAGAGTTTTGTATATTAAAAAGTTGTAAGTTGAATTTATTTTAATTTCAATCATATTCTGATTTTAATGCACTTAGCCCAACTATCTGCACTATTTCTTGGAGAAGAAATAATTAACTAGCATCTTATGATCATATTGCCTAGCCAGATTTTCTTTTCACCCAATTAACCTGACTAGCAGATGTTTCTGACCTTTGTGAATCCATAATGACAGAGTTGAAATCTGCCAGTCTGACATCACTTGCTCCTTTCTCTGTAAAGGTTACAAGTACATCAGCCTCAGACAGCTTTTCTATCTCACCTTACACTGATTTTGCTGCAGTGCTGCTTCACCCACAAGGACCAGGGATAGCATTAATTACATCATTGTATTATGCTCTCTGTTTGCCATTTCACACAATTCGGCAACATTTAAAGGTCAAGAGGCAAGCCCTTCCTATCAATAGTTAGATCGTGCTTTTGTGTGTTTTCATATCTTGTGCTATTTTTGCAAAATACATTCTAAAGATAAAAGTCTGAAGAAATCTAAATATATTTTCAAATATGCAAAAACACCAGTCTCAGGAGATACTATCATGCATGTCTTCACTGTAAGCTGTCAGTAGAAAGCTTTGCACCATGTCTAATCTGTCCTGTTTTGTAAGCGAGTGCATGTATGGAACATTTACAATGGCACAGATTGAGACAATTCACATTTAATCTTGTCAGAACATAACTCTGAGTACTGTTTTCCACATACTTCATGTGGAAATTTTTTGCGAGCTAAACCTTTTTCTTGATTTCTGTTCAATTACCAGACCTGAATATTTTTAGACGGTTGTACTTCACAAACACATACTGTATATGTTTGTGTGGTTAAAATTAAAAAAATATACATGTAATTTATGTGCAGTACATACATATACTGTAGGAGAGAGTCAGACAGAAATGAAATAGACTGTGTTATGTTTCAGAATAATGTATTAGTTTAGGCAGGCAACATTTCTAATTAAGAAAATGTCCCTCAATGATACATTCCAATAGTATTGTAAACATACTGCATTGTAATAGTTCACTGTCATATTTTGGGGATATCATGAGAATATTGTAAGGCTAAAATGTCTCAAAATATTCTTATTTAGTCTCTGACATTTTAAAACGTAAATTTATGTGGATTGTGCATCCTTGGAAGGAGTGTTGGAGATTAATGCCACCGAGAAACATAAACTGACCAAATGCAGTCACACGTTGGCCAGGATAGTAGGAAATCATTTTGAGGAAGCCACAGGGGACATTGCAGATCCAGGACTAGGTCAGTGTGTTGACGCTCACTTGGTTTTTCCCTTGGGTATTACAGGATACAATGGGTAGAATTCCAGGTCCAGAAAAAGTCTACTAGTCTAGCCTTAGTGTATAGTGTACCCCTATCTCCAAAGATAGCAGTACAATAGATGTGTTCAATAGCTCAGGAATATGGACATTCTTCATAAACAGCAGCTAGCCTTGACAATGGAGATATCGCCCAGGTTCAGCTTGTGGGAGGAACCAGAATGAGGTACTAGCAGTAAGTCTTGACAGCCTCTTCTGTCTGGTCTTGTCATTGAAGACCAAGCTCATGTGGAAAGTGGAATGTAATCCAGGGTAATATAAGCAAGCCCAGAGTCCAAGCACATTAAGCAAATGTTAGAAGTATGTTGTATTAGGAGCTTATACAATGTCTGCATTGGATGCATTTACACAAGTCTAGAAGCCCCTGGAGAGAGAGGAGCTTGCCACCTTTCACATGGTGTCTTCAGTGGGCGAGTCCTCAAGGGGCACCTCATTTGAGTTCTTGAAATGCTTTTTTTTTAAAGGTGTTGTGGCTCTGGGGGAGGAGGATTTCTTGTTGTCTGGGGGAAAAAAAAACGTATTCGTTGTCCTTGAGTGATTCCCAGGTTAAATTCCTTGGAGGAGTTCTGATGGTTGCTTGAGGTTCAAAAGTCTTGAGTGTCCTTGGGGATCTGTAGTCTTGATATGTTTCCAGTTGAGGTCCTCGGGGAGTCTCTCCCTATTCCAGAGGTCAGCGAAGCAAAAGAGAGACCTAAAATAAAAGCCGTGGCAAAAGGAAAGAAAAGGAAGTAGAGCAAAGTGAAATGTCAGATAAGTAAGCCAGTTGAGATTTGAGTCCATTCTCCCCAGACAGGCTGCTGAAGATCTAGTACATCTGACAATAAGGCATCAATTTTATAAAGCATTACACCTTTCAGGCAGATGTGAGGGTGGAAATAGGCACTGATTTACCCATTGCATAACTTCAGAAGCAAAAAGGGGTAGGCCCATTTGGATGCCTTTGGTATACCTCCTCAGTGAGAGGCAGTAATAAAGCATATCCCATTGATGATTGCTGTTCAAATAAAATGGTACATATGGATTTTAATTTAATTTAGAGGAAAAAAAATATTTTATTCTATATTCATTCTATACTGAAATAAAAAGCATCTAGGAAACTAGCCTGATCTCATTCAACTCCCTTAGTATTTTTGCTGCACTGTACAGTGGTGGACTAATAAATAAAATAATACATGCTATGTATTGTGGGGAATATGCAAATTTAAGTACTATGAAATATTAGAAACAAAATCGTTTAAAAAGACTTTTAATTAAGCCTGACATATATTTAGTAAAGGCAAGCAACCACAGACAGCTGTTATACCCTTATTAGACCTCATCAACTTGGTATATGCCTTGACTGTTAAAATGGGATTAAGGTCATTATGAGAGAAACTGTTAATAGTGAGGCAGATTTAGGTTTCTTTACACGTACTGTTTTTAATGTTGTGAAAAGTGCTGTAGCAATTTAAATTTAAATACCCTCTGTAATTCATCTCAGTACCTTTGTTCTTAGACACCCTACCTCTAAATGGAGCTACAAATAGTTTTTACCTTTATTATAATAAGAAACTCGTATGAAAACCTATTGTGTTTTTTTGGGTGTCTGTACACAGAGCTCAAGAACAGCAACACGAGTTTGCTCAGATTCATTTTGAGTTCCTGTCCAGAGTTTAAAATGAACAGAAAAGAAAAATAAATATTTGTACATTAATTAGCTACTGGAGTTTCATGCTGTGCATTGCTAAGTTTTTAATGAGTTCCCTAAATTTACATTTCTATTTGTATCATCTTCAGTGTTCGGCATAATACAAAACCTTAGTGCAATGCATTTGATACTGAATTGCATTGCAACTGTGTTAGCTATAAAACTGAAATAAAGAAACATTTGCATCATCATTTTTCTGGAGTAAGTGGTACTCTTTCAGGTAATTATATTAACTGAACAAAAAATAAATATTATGGGCAAATAAATAAAATGAACAAATAGAACTCTGCTTTTTGTATTTACAGTACCTTGTTTCTTAGGTATTACATTTTCTGAAGTATTATCCAAAAGATACTGTAGAAAATGTAATTGGGCACATTTCATTTTGGGCTTCACTTTCTCCTTAATTATTCCATTTTATTATGCCTGGTTTAATACCTGTTATTTTTTCCCCTGTATTGTTTATTAGTGTTGTTAGAGTAACAAATATGCTCCAAGTTGTATACAGTCTTAAAACAAGGACATATCAGAACTTAAAAGACCAACAAAAAAATTCAAGCTGATGCAGACTCATACCATTGGGACTGATGTTCCTTGAAGTATGCATTTTCAGATTTTTTTTAATTTAAACAGATAGAAACACAAGAAAAAATACTTGATTGTAACACAATGTAAATCTTCCGAAGAGAAAAGGAAGGGGGAATGTTCAGTTACATGTGATCTGAAATGAAAAAAGCTTTGCATATGACATGAGGGACGATAAACTACTAAGAATGGAGTCCCAATTATAATCAATCTGCAGTTAATTATAACCACAGTGATAACCATGAAGATTAATCTCATCATGATTATTCTAATGAAAATGATGACAATACATGGAATGTTACTAACAGGGTGGTAGCACTTGCGAACCAGATAGTGAGTCAAGTGATGAGATATGAGGTAGTTTTACAGAAAAGCTACAGACATGGATTGATGTTTAAGGTAAGGGATTGCTGTTGACAGCCTGCATATAGTATCAAAGATATTGCCTTTCTCATGTTTGAAACAGTACACATACATTATTACAAAGACTAACATTTTGACATCACATCAAGTATGGAATTCTTTCATTTTGGTGAAAATGTTTCATCTGCAGATACTGTGTCACACAACACTTCCTGTGTGGGTAGTGTTGGCCGTTGTTCACAGAGAGGAAAAATACATGATGGCAAGTCAGCACTCAAAACAAACAAAAGGCCAATTTTATTGAAGTTTTGTATGCAGCTGACCACACAAGCACTCACCAGGTTACTCCACCAGGTATAAAAAAAAAATCCCCCAACAACTTACAGTAGTGCTTCAAATAGGGTTTGGGTTTTACCTTTATACTGTAGATACAATAGGTGTAAAACAAAAATCACAAGACAAACAACACATAACACGGTAGTCTGGACTACTTGGACACAGAAATACATGAAACCATTACCAATACATAGAACAGACATTCACTAAATCTATACCTGGTTGCCATTTTTAGTAATAACATTAGGCTCTGATATCCTCCCCTCTCAGCATTCCAGCAATGGTATGTTCCTCTAGATAAGCTTTTAGGCATATAACCAGTCTTCTAGCTGTTTGCAACCTTTTGACCTTTCTGAGGACCCCTCCAAACAAATAGTCACTGGCTTCTCCACTCATGCAGTGTTGTTAAGAGGTAAGCTGGTGGCATTCTACAGTATGCCTCGTTTCTTTAGTGCAGTTTCTATAAAAATAGTGTTCTCTACCTCCTGTTCCCCTCCTTTCCACAACCTGCGTGTGCACCTGCAGGCTGAGAAATGAACAGGGTAAATTGGTAAGAAGTGACACACTCTGGTGTTTTAGAAAAATAAGCTTCATTAACTTCTGCCACCCCTGTCCTAGCATGTTCCATTTGCCACGGTAACGGACTGATCTGTCACATACTGTATACTGTATGTGCTTTAAGATGCACATTAATTTGTAGCATGCACAATTTTCTGTTTCTGTACATTAGTGTGGAATTTCTGTAATTTATGTAAGCTTTCTTCTTGTAACTTTCACAAGCATGGCACAAGGAAGTTATACGAAGCTGTGTGCCATGATGGCCAATCTGAATCTGAATTCAGAAAAAAGAACGTTTGCATGAAATATCTACAAAATATTGCAATAATGATACAATAAAAAATGCAAGCAAAAGCACTACATTATAATCTAATGTTTCTTTGTCAACAAACTTATTCAAAATAATTAGAATACTGTGCATTTGCACATTAAAACACATTCTAAATATTTTCATTTTTGTGAATGATTTGTGGAATGTTATTTACATGATCATATATTTTCACATAATCAGAACATTAATTTAAATACATTCATTCTCATAAATGTGGTCTTCATGCTATTATGATGTGACTGTGTTTGTTACATTCCAGCACTACAATCCCAAGATTCCTACTAACTCTGCTTTTGTTAGAATCCCTTTAGCATGCATTAATAATTTACAAAAGAATATCCCTCATTGTAATCCATTTAACTGTCTTCCTTAGAAAATAAATTCAATTTCATATAATCTTTGTATTCCTTTCCTAAATTAAAGCAATGATGACTCAAGAAGGTCAGTGATGCTATTTGAATATTAAAATAGGATCATATTCCTTTTATCTTTGTATATATGATTCACCTTGAGTTATTTTAAACAAGACATCCACTCACATAATTATAATTATTCAATCCAAGCCCTTTTAACAAACAGGGAGAAGTCTAAATACTGTGAAACAAAGCTGCAGGCAAATGATAGATATGTTTTGAAAAATGTCTTATTTAAAGTCAGTTGTTCATTTTGGATTGCAGTTAAATATAACTAGATCAGATTGTAAATCAGGAAAAAGGTAGGATTTTCATTAACCTCCAGCAGAGCGGTGATTTTAGCTAGCTTGCCGAGCAATTAGTTGATTGTGATTGATTAATACAATAAATATAGCTATTTTTGAACATTCTGCAACAATTTTATTTTTATCTCCTCACCACTCACTCAAATGTTACAACTGTTAGTTACAAAGCTGTCAAGAAGCTAAAATTTTCTGTTGCAGATTTTTGGCCACTGCATGGGGCAAATGTAAGTCACCCCCCTGCAGAGCTCATCATTGCATGGCTGCTGTGGGTTAAGCAATGATGAATGAGGACTAGCTGATAATGCTAAAATGAGATTTTTTTTCTCTGTAGCTGGCAAATGTATGCATTCAAGGCTTTTTGATCATTTTTTAAAACTCTTCCAAATCCTTTGGCACAGATATCTGAGCCTTTGTCTAGCAGTCATATCTCAAAAGGGCCCTAAATTCTGTGCTTTTCACCCTGAAGGAAACAAAAAAAAAGAAGTAGGAAGTAAAAACAGTAGAAAGTACAACATTTCTGGTGCTGTTTATTTCAGAGACCATTTCCTTTCGTGAAAAACACCAAGGGATGGATATAGACTTTTGAAGAACTGCAGTGGTTTTGTACAGAGGAATTTGTTGATTCTGACAGACAATCCTTGGGTCTAAGAAGAAATATAATGTAAATTCAAAACTACAGTACTGCAGCAAAATCATTAATTTAATTGTAGAAAACAATCTTCAAAAACATTTTGGGTATTTGTCCAAAATCAGCATTACAACACAATAATTGGTGATTTTAATAATATCATGTATACCGTTGTTTCCAGTAAATACAAAACGATACAGGGTACATCAGCTTTAGTTATCTGATTTTTATACCTGAGCTTAAATGGTTTTCATAAATTAATTAAAATAAATTATACTGTATAAATACGTATTTATAATGTCAATATACAAAAGACATTGAAAACCTTGAACACTCTGACACTCCAGTGCAGCATTTTAATTTTGTAACTTACATTTTCAATGGTTTAAATACCTATACAATATGGTATGATGCATTAGACAAATGATTTGCTACTGTACTTAAGTTATTTTAAGTTACCTTTTAATTTACTTTTGCCTCACACATATTGTACAGATAATTGCTGCTGTATTAGCAAAAGTAAATATTATGCCTCTTGAATATCCAGCAATAGGCGTTATCTTGATCATGGTGGCTTAATATCCAAGTCAGTTATACCACTACTCTTTTTGAGAAATGCCTTGGGATTTTTAATGACCACAGAGACCTTGGTTTTACGTGTCATCTGAAGGATGGCACCTGTTCACAGTATAGTGTCCCTGTCACTATACGGGGGCTTTATGACCCACATGGACCACAGGATGAGTGCCCCCTTCTGGCCCCACTAACACCTCTTCCAGCAACAACCTTAGTTTTTTCCAGGAGGTCTCACATCCATGTACTGACCAGGCTTACACCTGCTTAGCTTCACTGGGCTGCCAGTTGTGAGTTGCAAAGTGATATGGCAATAGTGCTCTTCCAAACTGTTATGTCATTTTATACCACAACTGTCTTTCATATGTGTCTTGAAGCTCCTTACAAGAACAACGTTCTTCCACCTGACTGTCTTTCTTAGCTAGGTCTCGACTATAAAGAAGTTTGGAGGAATGTAAAGGTTTTTTTTGGTGAACTGTCCAGGGAAGTCCAACAAAGCATGCATGTAGAATTGAACAAGGCAAAGGGATTCTTTTAACAGTCAGCTTGAATTAGATGCCATGGTTTGCAAAATGTAGGGTAAATTTTAACAGGGAAGGTTTCTCTTGTTTTTTGCACTTTACAGAATCATAACACCTGCAAAAATATATTTATAAACATTACATTATACATGGGATTATATACTTTAACTAAAATATGCACCACTTTAGAAATCATCTTTCATCTATGGAAATCTGTATCATCCAAATTTTCTGTCTGTCAGGGCAAACCTGAAAAAAGTTGTTACAAGCTACTAGCCTATAGGGTTTGGACAAAAGTTGATAGCAGATTTTTTAAATCAAAATAAAAGTTCCTTTATACTGTGCACTCCTTCTTTTGATGTATTTGTATCTGTGAAGTAGTACAAAGCAAAAGATATTTGGGATCTTATTAAATACAATTATTTCAGGCAATATCCGGCTAGTATTAACAAACAAATTTATTTTATTTGAATTTCCAAAACATGACCAGAAATATTGTTTTTTTCAGAGCACTCTAATTCTTATTTTATTCCTAAGGATTATTTTTTTTTCTCCAATGTTAAGATTATACCAGCCATGTCTAATGATGACAGAAATTAGGTCATGTGTTATTCCCCCAAAGTCTTTAAGGCCTTTTTAAATACAAATCTTATTGTAATAAGAAGTAGATGATTAAGGCTTCCAAAATATGGGAAAAAAACTGCAGCCAATTAGCTTGTTGTGTGTTAATAAAGGATCCAATTTGCTTGTGGATAATTAGATAAGTTCCAAAGGCCCTTGCTCACAAATTAAACTTGTATTATAAAATCAGAGCTCACATATGGCATAGAGTAAACTAATAAAATGTGAATTCCAATGGGATAAGATTATCATTAAAAGCATTTGTTATAGCATTCCTTTAAATGGAAAGTCACAATTCACCTTCCCATGTGAATTCTGCGTATGCTACCGCATCTATTATGTTCGTCTGCAGGAGATAAACATTTTGGTGGCATCAGATTGATAATATAGATGTGTTAACTCTGAGATGTGAAATTTCAATGGGCGCATTTCAACTGGAGAAGAGAATCTTAAGAATTTGTTTTCTAACATTACCTAAAGTTTTCTATATTCTAAACAGTTGGGTTTACACAAACCATTTCAGTAGCTCGGCCTATTCCTAACTAATGTGATGTAAAAAAATAAATGTATTTAAAGTTTACCTGGCATAACCCAGCTGCGAGAAAAGTGGCGTGTCTCTTAGGACAAGACTGGCAGGACTCCCCTCTTGTCACAAGGAATGAGCCACTAAACCGTTAAATACCAAATTGTCTTCCTTATGCAAGGAGACCAATATTTAATGACAATTGTAGATATTTTTATATCAGCAGCAATATCACCCTGCAACTCTGAACTTGCAACCCACTGCAGCTCAGCAGGTGTGAGCCTGGTCAGTACCTGGATGGGAGACCTCCTAAGAAAAACCTCCTGGGAAAGTTTGCTGCCAGAAAAGGTGTTAGAGGTGCCAGCAGGGGGCGCTGACCCTATGGTGAGTGTGGGTCCTAATGCCCCAGTATAGTGATGGGACAATATACTGTAAAAAGGTGCCATCCTTTGGTTGAGACATAAAGCCGAGGTCCCGACTCTCTGTGGTCATTAAAAATCCCATAGGGGTTCTCAAAAGAAATATTCTGGCTAAATTTCCCATTGACCTTTACTGATCATGGCCCCCTGTTAATCCCCATCTATGAATGTGTACTGTGCACACTTTGGCTGCCATCGCACCATCCAGGTGGGTGCTGCACATCGAATGTCTATTATAATTATATATAACTATTTTTAACAAATTTCCATTGCTCGTACCATGATGTCATCACAGTTCTTTGATTAGTGTATACACTCTGCCCTTTACCAATGAGATCTTTTTGTCATTAGTTATCCACTCAAACACTACTAGTCCAATAAGTTTCAGGTAGACTTTTGTCTTGAAATTCTGCTGATATACTTTGTAATATTTTTCCACCTGCCAAAATAGAATGCTGATTGTCTCACATCACATGTAGCAAATGACAATGCACAGAGGAAAAAAAATAAGATTCAATGATTGTTAAATTTATCTTTGATTCAAACGTTTAAGGAGGAACTGCAGTAATAATTTCTCAGACCAGTTATTAAATCTATGTAACAAAATGAATACGATGATGGTATAGCCCAAATTCACAAATTCTGAATTAAGCACAAAATCATGAGCTTAGTGAAAGTACACTATAGTTGTCATGTCGCAAACTCCTGGTCTCGTAAAATGACGTGAAGCGGCCCCTCCTGATCATTAGTCTCTGTAATCACTAATGTCATTTACAAGCAAATAAATACAGACTGTGCAGCAGACATTTCACTGCAGAAATGTTCCAATGTGATCTGCTTGTAGAGGTAACAAGTAAGTTGTATTTGTCATAAAACTTCATCTTGAAGTTGAAAGCAATATTTCTGTTGGATTAAAAGAGATGCATTCACAAGCCTGCTTGTTTACAATGTACTGTAATAAGGCTGCTTCACCTCACTGGAAGTATTGTGGCCTCATTCTGAATCGCAGAATATGGCACTAGGACCGCCACATGTGGTTGTATAGGTTGTGCACTGCACAAGGGTGCCACATCTAAGGGGGCACATTCATATTGTAGATATCTTTATTTTGAAAAGTTTTTGTATTATAGCTTTGTTAACTCCAAAGATGGGCAATTTGTATATTTATTGCAACAATTTACTGGTTAATGGCAGTAAAGTGTCTTGTGCTAACAAAATCAGTATATTACAACGATTTTTCAACAGATAGAAATAAGCTCTTGTTCTAACAGGGCCGATATATATCGGTCCGCTTTGACTATTGCAGGTTTACGATACTGAAAGAATATCATGCCTTTTCAGTGTTCTGGATGACACATGTAATTTGAAGAATTCCGATGAATGTACACTACTGCAACAATGTAGAAATTTACAATTAAAATTGACTGATGACCATAGTAAGGAATGTGATATTGATGGGACAATGATGTATGAGGAACTAGAAAGTTGTTTTCTAAAATCTAGTATGTAGTATTGCAATAATTTACCGGACACATTTCTGAATACTTTTGTAGCTCTCAGGATGTATTTAACTTTGCCAACATCGGTCACCAGTGGAGAGTCATAAAGAATATTGCAAGACGTGTGACTATTTTATAACAAACTATTATATCCTAGTGACTTTCGGGTCCTAATTATTCTGATTTAAAATTTCGAATTTTCTATTTTATGTTCAATAATTTGATTTGTATGTATACAGATCAAATTATTGAGAATGGCTTTGTTTGTTATAATTATTATTGAGAAATAAATAATATGCTAACTTAAAAGGGATGCCTTTTTCTAATTTGCACAAAGGTGCCTTATGGGCTAGCGGCAGCCTTGTATGGCACTGCACATACCTGGAAATGTAATCTATTTTGTGGTGTAAATGGGAGGTTTTACAAGTTACTGTGCACATTTTACTTTTATTGTGGTTCGAAATGCACTCATCAATGCCGATTTCTTTCTATCCCTTCCATTAAAAAATAATGTTGCAGTTCCCCTTTAAAACGGTATAGGTGAACGATGAATATGATAATGGTAGAGATTTTGCATCAGGCAGTATTCCTTAACTACTTTCAAAGCTGCTACAATATTTTCTACTTTAATTTGAACCTCATAAAAAATAATTGCATAATTACCCAATAGGTGATGCATTAAATACGCATTACCGAATCACTTAAAGGAGGCACATGAATAGACAAAACGCATTTCAAATGATTTTATTTAATGATCAACATGACGTAGTCCCTCTTTGTTCCTATTTAAACCTTAAATTTAGCTAATTAAAATGCTTAAGTCAGATTTTAGTCAAATGTTAAGTCGGATAAAACAGGATTTCTAAAAACAAATGGCAATCTATTCTTGAGAAGTTCTTTTTTTTAAACATTGCTTCATTTTTAATAAATCAATAAGGCAAGAATGGCATCAGCTTGCATACAGTAGCTCTTGCATCATGGAAATGGAGATTTGAATGGAAGATTTCATAGGTGTTTTCAAGTGTCACAGACTCCATATGGTTGCTTTGTCTATCTTGACCTACTGTTCAATCATTCTCCCAGTATGAAACTGGACTAACAGTTGGAGGTGTCATTTTGTATGTGCTTCAAAGAAAATACCTTTCGAATTGTTATTCAATTCATACCGCAAAAGTTCAAATTGCACAAATAAAGGCTCTGTTCTTTGTTTTTAAATGTAAATGTTGATCCTGGAAAAAACTTTTTTTTTTTAATTAAGGTTTGCTTCAGAAAAAAGTTACTATTACACAGGTTTTTCTTTACTCATCTTCTAAGAGATGATTTATAAAATGCACTGTTTAATTAACTCATAATTAGGTATGTACTGTATTAAAGCTTTTTGGAGGCTTTCTTTCCATCCGCCCATGATCACTAGAAACCGGTAGTGCTACAAATGGAGTCTGAAAGCTTCATTGACCTGGGGCACCGTTGCGGCATCATTAAAACTTGGAAACATGCACACATCAATTTTAAACAAAGAAAACCTATTAGTGATACTTATCATTTCTTTGTTAGGAGATAACAATCATTACTTTTGATCATTTATTATTGTATTAATAGCTGGCAGAAAAAAAATAACATTTATAAAGTGTTTAGTACAGTCTACAGGAGCATTGAATTGTTCTAAATTTGGATGCAGTGGGGCCCAGGGTTCAATTCCAGATCCCGGTTGCTATATGAGTGGAGGTTGTGCTTTCTCCCTTTGTTCCCATGTGGTTTCTTCCTTGTGCTACGGTTTACTCCCACTGTCCAAGAGCATACTGGTAGATTAATGGGTTCCTGGCCTGGCCTTGGTGTGAGTGTGTGCCTGTCTATCTACCCTGTGCATCATGTCCAGGGTGTATTCTGCTGTGTTGCTTGCTGGGCTCCAGCTCCTTTTTGACCCTGAATTGCAAGAAGAGGTTAGAAAAAAGGTTGGGGTTTTTTAATTTATTTTAGGGAAGATTTTTCAGGTCTTAATATGCATTTCTGACCAACATTCATGATGTCCTAAAATTCATTAATTTTAATTCCTTCCAACTTCAGCACGACTAGGATTTCAGTGAATAATCGTAGATTAAAGTTGTCTCCATTAATCTTCAATCCTTTGTCTTCTTAGAAATGTTTTGTAAACTTAGCGAGTACCTTTATCAATTTTGTTACTCTTGTATTTATTATACAGTATACTAACAGTAATTTCTATGATTCTATCTCTAGTTAAATGTTTAAGAAATGTAATCCAGTATATTGTTGTTGGTACCAAGAGCATTAATGATTTCATTAAAATGATTCCAATATTTATAGATGCAGAACAAAAATACAGATGACAATATTGTGTTCAAAATCATTTTACTGTCAAAACAAAAATAAGAACTATGATGTGCTCTTCTTATATCAAGGAAGATTGTTTTCTAATCCATTCATACTCTTCTGCTGCTTTCTTGCCTTTCAAAGCTTTGAAATTAATCCATGCTGACATTTGAATACACCCTGCAATTTTCTATTTTCCTAGCTTTTGAAGCATTGTATATTGAGCCAGTGTACATCTATCACGGTACTTGATCAATATGTTATTGCAGCTTTGTCAGATTATACCTATATGCCATTTAGATCTCAGCAAGCTACAGTACTGTTCTTTTTTTTCAAAAGGATCTACATGGCTGAGTTTTTTAAATCAAATCTTATTAAAAATATACCTATAAAGGTGCAGTTATTTTATGAATATTATAATAAGGAAAATCTCATAAAAGACAAGTGTCTACCTTATATTGAATGTTGTAAATGCAGTTTTTATTTATCCTGAAATGTCTTTAGAAGTTTATTCTGGTTCATTAAATTTAAGTTTATAGCAAGAAATATTAATACAATTGTCAATTTGGTGTAATTTACTTTAAAGCTTTGACGATTTATCTTGAATTACTTCATGGAGCATAGAATGCATCAATGTTTGCTTACAAGTTGTCAATTTAATTTATAATTTATAGATTACAGCAATTACTAGTTCATGCATGCATGTGATTTTAGATAATACAGGGTATATTTCAAGTGTTTTGACATTAATCGTAAAAAAGTAAAATGCATTGCCAAAGGACCCTTATATTCTGTACTAGTTTGGATATAAGTCCCATTATAGGTTTTATAATGTTAGCAGTAAGGATAGCAATGGAAAACAAATTATTGATATTTGAACATGATTTATCCAACACAGCTTATATTCATGGTACATTATGCCCAGAGCCTCATAAAAAACTGTGCAAGGCACTGTACTTACTGTAAATCATTAACAGACACAATATGCTGTGGTCATTTGCTTTAACAAAACAGAGGTATGTGGGTATTATTATAATAATAATAATAATAATAATAATTGCTTACACTTATATAGTGCTTTTCTGGACATTCACTTTACAGGTAATGGGGACTCCCCTACACCACCACCAATGTGCAGCATCCACCTGGATGATGCGACGGCAGCCATAGTGCGCCAGAACGCTCACCACACATCAGCTATCAGTGGGGAGGAGAGCAGAGTAATGAAGCCAATTCATATAGGGGGATTATTAGGAGGCCATGATTGGTAAGCGTCAATGGGAAATTTGGCCAGGATGCCGGGCTATCACCCCTACTCTTTTCAAGAAACGCTCTGGGATTCTCACAGAGAGTCAGGACCTCAGTTTTATGTCTCATCTGAAGGATGGCACCTGTTTACAGTATAGTGTCCCCGTCACTATACTGGGGCATTAGGACCCACATGGACCGCAGGGTCCAGCAGCAACCTTAGTTTTTCCCAGGAGGTCTCCCATCCAGGTACTGACCAGGCTCACACCTGCTTAGCTTCAGTGGGTTGCCAGTTGTGAGTTGCAGGGTGATATGGCTGCTGGCTAAAAGTTCACACAAATACACAAGTAAACTGTAAAGACTGTAAAGTACTTGCTCATTATGTATTACAAATTTATCTCGCTAATCAGCAATGAATTCAAATACAACTTGCCAAGCCTATCTGTTTACAATGTTAGCTGTGAAACAAGAGCAAAGAAGGAGCAAAATAAAAGATCACCAAAACAATAATACTAGGAGAATACGAAAGCATTAGACCTCTAAAAATGTATATACTGTACTGCATATACCTTTTTACAAGAAATCTTTACTGCAAGTAGTAACTACATTTGCAACAATATAGAATGACAAAAGAGATTTAAATTGCCCTTTTCTTCCTCCTTTCACCCTTAGAATTTTAAAATGCTTCATATTGCTGCTCCCATTTATCTTTCACGCTTTCCTGATCCACTCCTCTGAGACCCATTATGCCACAAGAACAAATATGTACCAGATTTAAAGAGTAACTCAGTAAGATGTTTTCTTCCACTCTTGTGTATTTAAGAACTAGTAGATTGTACTTTTTTGACAGAATGACATATTTAGAATACCTCCGACAGTGCTTTTAGCAAGGTTGAAAGGGTGTCCCCAACAAATAAATGTTTTTAACCTCCTATTACAATCATGTAATAAGGAAAATGGGGGTTTCCTGTGACCGTTTTAACAAATAGCACATACAGTAGATCTAGGCTTCGGTCATCATACAGTATGTTGAAAGGAGAACTGAAAGAGAAGCAGGTGGTAATCATCAGCATTTTTTAATCAGGATTCTTTTTTCCCCATTGTGTTCTTTATCTATAATAACTGTTGTTGTGGTCATAGACTCATGGTTATCGTATCCTTATTGAACTAACAAGTTGATTCCAGTATATTTCCCAATATACTGTATATTCAATGTACTGTCTTAACTGTATGTAACTGTATTTTCAACATACTATGTTTTAGTTGGATATTCCCCTTACATTCGTTTATATAGTAACTTTACTTTCAGGAAGATGACTCTAAATCTGGTTGGTTGGTATGGCAATAAGAAAGATGTACCATATCAGCATAATCTACTAATGTATTAGAGACGCTCATATGTATCACAGATAACTGTTCTGTTTTTTATTGCTGTTTTTTTAAATTCCCGTCACATATTTTGCAAAATCTTAACTCAATGTTAATACCATGTTACAACTGCTATTTTACCAAGTATATACAGTAATCAGGTTTTCACTAAGAATTACTTACCAGTCTTCTTTTTTAAACATATTGATTTATGTTTTGAGGCTTTTTATATTCTTATATAAACATCATACTCATCATTAAACTGATTCTTAACTATAAATGAATGAGTTGTATACTGTATATACTTTTGTAGTAAACACATTTCTGTGCTGTTTAAAATTCTAATGACTATTTTCTTGAAATTGTGTGAAG
The DNA here is from genome assembly GCF_059453375.1 of Lepisosteus platostomus. Lineage (NCBI taxonomy): Eukaryota > Metazoa > Chordata > Actinopteri > Semionotiformes > Lepisosteidae > Lepisosteus > Lepisosteus platostomus. Next base: position 12,175,346 of record NC_142621.1, on the reverse strand, counting down.
CTGACACTTATTTAATTGTATCATTGCAATGAAATTACACTCAAATACAGTATTTTAACATTTCCGTTTGAATAAGGAAATTGAATCAAGACTAATATCTTCCTGCCCTGAAACACAGCATACAAATCAATGTAGAACTCAGTGTTATATACTGATTCTCACATGCTGCAACTTACTGTATAAGTATACTACTGTATATACAGTATAATATGTATAGTTATCAGAACACGACTTTCAGACTCACAAGTATTCCTCATTTCCCCTATTATTTCATTGAAATGGTGCTTGGTTTGAACACAATTTAATCAGAAGGTTTTTGCTCTGTGCTCAGTAGATGAAACATGCTTTCAAAACACCATATGCATTTTCTTGAGATTGTGAAAATGTCTCATGTTTTCAACAGCACCAAGGCAGAATTATTGCTTTTAAGATATGACCCCCTGTAAAGGCACCATATGTAGACTTTGGTCTTTCTTTTAATCTGCCTCAGGTCAAACTAATCCTGTTTTACATTTGTGAAATTGCTGCAGAATTGAACATAATGTTCTCGTACGAGAAGATTAAGAATCTTATTTTGCAATCAGATTATCACAGTAGAATACAAATACAGTATAAAACCAACGTGGCATTGCTTTAAATTTTAGGATTTCTAATCAGCAAGGGGAAGGGTTGCTGTGTCACTTCATCTCCAGTGTTGATAATTTAATAATACTCTAGCAAGACTTTTAGGTGGCTGCAAATTTTACATGTGGATGTTTTTTATGTTTCATTACAAGTATGACAGAAATCTAAGTCTACGTTTAATACAATTGTACAGTATGCTAGTTTAATAATAAACATTTTTTACAATGTTAATACTAATTAAGTGTGATTGTCAACAGTATTCCATCCATCTAACCACCTCTTCCAATTCTGGGTCACAGGGAAGCCAGAGACTATCGCAGCAAGCAATGTGCACAAGGTTGGGATACATACTGGATGGAATTCCAGTCCATCACAGGGCAGACACACAGATGTGCAAACATTTGCACCAGGGTCCATTTTCCCAGAATCTACTTAAATGTTTTCCGACTGTGGGAGAAACTGGAGCATCCAGAGGAAATCCACATGAACGCAGTATAACAGAATAACAGAGATTATTTTTGTAAGCGCAATTGATGCTTGAAGCGGTCTTCTTGGTTGAATTCCAGTTTTTGTTGATTTACTCTTATTCATCTGGCTTGTGCTCAAAACCATCAAGGCAACTTATTCTTAAAACAATTCCAATCCATTGTATGCTACTGTGGTACTTTGCAAACTGTCTAGTTACAAAGTGTTGGTACTCTCAAATAATTGTTTGATACTGATAGGTAATTTTAATGTAAACTTACCTAAGTCATATTTCTGTTTTAATTTTAGAGGAAACATTTTATTTAAGCAAAGTATAAAATAAGATGCTGAAGCCATGATGCTCGGATGTTCAGCAGGTATTCAGCACTTTTCTGCTGGAAAAGGTCAGGGTAGCATAATAACTCAGTAATAGATCCTCCCAAGCATGTTTAAAAGCTTATTAAAACTAAATGCTAGGTGTGGAATACAAATTCTGCCTCACTAAAGCTTTAAAACAAACTTGACAGGAAACAGATGGTGTGAAAAACATCAGGTGGCTAATTTAATTAACGCAAATATGCACATAAATCCCGGAAAGTAAAACTCCAGTTACAGGAACAATAAGTATTACATAAAATGAAGTCAGTTTTAATATTTTTCTTTGGTAATGATATGGACATCTGACTGTCAAATAGATCATCATAACTTTAGTTTGGGCATGATTTAATATTTGCTTCCATGTTACTTCACATTTAAGACATTTTTGTATTTATTCCCAGTGCAGACAGTTCATCCAGCACACAATTAAGAGCTAATGTGCTTGTTGTCAACTGTTAGGATGATCAAAGCACATATAGTATGAGGTAACTGATCACCCAATTTGTAAATGTACAAATGATATTAAACTACTGTATATCAGTCATATCAGTACTGTGATAGTTGATCAGCTGATCATGTTAATATGAGATTGTATAGACAATTTGAAAACAAGATATGTCTAGGCTGACTTAAGCTTGTTTCAGCTGTATGTTAAACCCAATACAGTTTTAGATATGCAGTAAAAAGCAGCAGAAATGATGGTTGGATGTTTGTATGTGCAAGTGGTTCTAAGGAAAATGCTGTGATACATGGCTGTTGCTATTGCAAGGTGTTTCTGCGAACAGATGCCTGCTTAATTTAGTTTTAAATTGTAGGCCCATTTTTATAAGGCACATTTCTTAATTTCTCAGAAAAACTGGATAAATAGCTAATGTTACCATAATGGGATTTTAATCAATTAGAAAAGGCACCATTGAATGGTTAATTATGCTACAAAATTACCTACAAAAGAAATTACCTTAATTTTCAAGTGTTAGTGAAAAGTGATCATATTTACAGTATGATGTACTGTACATGTAAATATGTTTTCTAGTATTATCAAGAAAGATTTAGTCCAGAAAACGTACTGTATCTGGATATTAGTTCACATATGTTCACAGTCCGAACCGTAAGGAGCAGTAGTTTCAGAAGCTATACCATTGCCAGTGCATCTTGTGTTGATGAAAGGGCATTTACGTTCTAGAATAACTATCACTAACATAATTGTTTTCATTCTGGTTTGCATCTATTTAGATTACATGAATTGCATTAATTTCCAAATTCCAAATCTATTAGTTTACATTAGTTTCCAAAAACTACAAAATAATGATTTGCAGATAATAATTGACAAATATTTCTAGTTTTTTTTATAAACTCTAATAGAAGCTTATAGCCACTTAGTGCAATATTTCATTTACTTTGGCACTTTGTGAATGTGTAGCTAATGTTAATTGATTTAGATGTAGAGGATTTGATGAACTAATGAAACTGGGGAAAAAAGGAGAAAATGTCATTATATGAATATAAACTAGTTAGACAAAGTGTGCCAGAATCCAAAGTAGCCTACTGTTAAGCAGGGTATTGTTTGGCATGAAGAGTGCTTAAGGGGGAAAATGTGTATTAATAATTGATGCCTTGCTTATATAAGACTATATCCAAATATCTTTATCCTTTTTTTTACATCAACTTAAAAAGAACATATTGTACTCCATTGGGACAAACCAAAAAGTTTCCAAAACAAAGAAGAAAATGAATTATTCACCTAAAAAAATATAATTGTTTATTTCAGGGGTTATTGGGATCTGGTGTCCTCCAGGTTTTCCACAACAGTGAAAAAGAAATGCACTGATCCTGTTTAATGCTATTTGGATCTAAAGAAGGTGAGGAAGTGTTAATAACATTAGGGTACAGGGTACATGGAAAATCTGCTGGATTCTGGACCCACAGGATCCCAAGGTTAAGGATAATGAATCCCTGGTGAATATCAATGGTTATTGGAAAAAAAAGGTTTCTTCTGCTTTCACAGTGATGATAATTTGGAAAGAGGTGAAGTTAACAAAAAACATCTTCTGTACCTTACTGTTGGAATTTTGTTGATGATGGAACTGTAAAATTAACTTTTCCACTTTTTAATTGTGTAGCTTCTTGTACCACATCATCACAGATGATAATTAAGACAGCAACTTCTTTAGAGTGAATCAGAAACAAACCACTAAATTACAGGTTGCATGAATCTTCAGTAGTACAGTATAATGTGTCACCATTTCCCAGAAGGTCACAGCAAAACACTGTGCTAGTTCTGTCATTAGTGCACATGACAGTAATGCATGGTATTTTGGACCTGCCTAGGGCAATTCTTAAGTAACACTAAATATTGTAATAAACACAGGCTTCTTGAAGCTTGGGATGGGAGCTTGACCTGAATCCTACAGTCATTATAATTAGTTCATGCCCACGCAAGGACCTGTCGAGCATCTGCTCAATCAAGCACCTCTAAAACCATCTCTTACAGTTAACAATGTGTCTTATCATATATCCTGCATTTATTTCTGTGCGATAAGTTTGGGGCTACCATTTTGTGGTGTTTTCTAGTCATTAGGGGCCAGTGAGTTGAGATTTGTCTTGATACTGAAACTACAGTGCTTTAATTAACCTGGCAGGGTTCCCACAGGTAGGACAAACATCACCCAGGACCTAGCTGTCAAACTAGTATCAAAATTCTGATGTGCAGGCACTGCAGTAACTGGAGTCTTATTTTGTATCCGATATAAAACACAGTAGTTGAATTATTGTGTCCATGAAGCAATCCCATTGTCATTTTACTAGTTCCAAATCATGTTGAGAACTAATCAATAACTACTGCACAAAATATATACTGTATGTAGTCCTATCTTTGAGTGAGAAATATACACAAAATACATAACACTATCACATATATAGCCTTGAAGAGAAATATTAGAGAATAAATTTTAATTTCTGTTGTTGGGCTTTGAACACTTATGGTTTTATGTTAATAAAAGCAGTTGAGCAATGTTTTATATAATGGATGTCTAGGTGGTACAAAGGATGTCATCTTGTGCATATGATTAATTAATGTTTGCCTCTAAAAATCCTAATTTAACCATAGCCCAAGGTAAGAAAGTGGATGTTTCTTCATCTGAGCTGTCAAGACAACAAAGCAGAAGGTAACCCAAATCAGCTTTGCCAGGGACAGCTGCTTTATCATAATTAGTATTAGGTAGCTAACATGTGTGATACTGTTAAAAAAGAAAGGTGCTGGTGTACAGTTATCAGACTAAGCCCCTTTCACATTATATTTGAAATCCCCACATCAAAAGTTCAATGTGTGTAATGCTTCAGTTTTATTATTTTAATTGATTTTTTAATTTAATTTGTATTTTGGAAAGCCAATGCCCCTCCAGGCCACATGATGGTGCTGTGATAGCATAATGGCTGCTGTTTGGTCTCTGCTTTATAGTCTAGAATCTCTAGTAAGACAAAGTATTTTTGTTGTGTAATGTCCATTATACTAAACAAAATCTGAAATTAAAAGTAAATGTTATTCATGGTTATTTACAAGTCTTTTCTCTTTCCCAGTCGGCTGCCGTTATGAACGATGGGTAATAATGATCCACTGGGGACAGTAAAATGCATTTTATTATATTGTCTTGCAATGGCCTGTAACAATGCGTTTTCAGGCTGTGTGAGGATGACCCATCTCACAGCATTAGAAACAACCGACAAATTTGTCATTAGCTTAACAGTGGAAGTTAACGTTATGATGACAGATGATCTGGCCAAATTGAATTAGATTGAATTAGAGCATTGCACATTTCCAGATTGTTCAAGTCCAGAGTTGAATTTATTTTTAGACACTGAGGTCAACACCCCTTCTGTTTCAGAAACTGACAAAAGTATCTTTGTCTTCATTTTCAGCAAAAAAAATTAATTGTTAACTATAGAAGCGGTATACCAAAAATAGAAAAATGATCCAGTTGTCATGATTGTGAAGGCCAAGCATTCAAATGAATCGCAAAGTATTTACAGGCAGCAGATGAAAACTGAGAGAATAAAGAATTCCCATTCTGCACAAAACAGGGTTTTCTCAAAAGGGGTGAAGTAAACTGATTAAACAGCTAATGGTTATTTGGTTGTTTCAGTCAGAATACCAGAAATTAACATCCTGTTAATTTAACAATGGAGTTTTTCTTGTCAAAGAGTGTTTAGCAAGGCTATTTTTTGTGGTTGCTGAAGTCAGGCAAATGTGAATTCAAAGCACAGTGTGCATTTCACACCACAGTGGCAAAAGTAGGATGACGAGACTGAACAATATTAATATTTATAAGTGCACGATGCTTGAGGAAAAGTCCTTCTTCCTGTGCTGTATGCATATTCTCTTATCTATGCAATTTTCTTAAGTGACCATATACTGTATGTCACGTACAGTACCACATATGGTAAAAGCAGGAGAAAGAGTAAAATACTGACATTTTTCAGATCTAAGCAGGCTGTTATAGAGAGAGCCAATTGTTCAGCATTCTACAAGATGTCTTGACTAATAAGGAGACAGGTGTCTGGCAGATACCACTAACAAATGCAGAGTGGTCAGCAAAGAAATGCCATTTAGACAGTACACAACCATGCAACAACATGCCACTACACCATGCAGCCAGAAGCACAAAGCCAGATCTAGGTTAGCTACTGCTGAGGCCCAAGCAACAGCAGTAAGACCCTCCCAAATCACAACAGGAGAACCTGGCAAGCAAACTATGGTCTAAATCCAGCTGCTAAATTTAACAGACCGATTCAAAGTCATGCAGTTCAGTAACATTCAAGATATCTAGAATTGGTCTATCAAAATCCAGTGCTTTAGCACCCTTACAGTATAACTCTATTATACTCTTTCATAACTATTAATATTAATAATCCAATCACAAATTTGCAATTTCCCTCATGGGATCAATAAAGTATCTATCTTAATGTTTGTGCACTCATATATGGAAATTATGGTTAATATTTGTCTTCTATACTTTCACTTTTGTTTTTTGCCTTACCCTGCTTTGTGTGTGATCATCCCTGGTGTAAAATATTCAAAAATAATAACTACAGGTTAAAATCAGGTTGGTAACCGAGATGAATCTTACTCTTTTTTTTCCCAAACAAAGTACTATAGCTCATTAAGGTTCTCTTGTGCATCTATTATTAGTGGGTTTACATGCCATTTATTAAAGGTAATGTTGGTATTCCTCAAGCTAAACCTTATTTGTGATTGGACAGCTTTTCATGATGCACTCTCAATACTTAAGTATGTTGCACATCCTCTTCACAATATTTATCATCCTTCTGTAAAATTATTGATGCATTGCCAAAGCATTAGAATAATGACAAAAAGGAAATGTAACTTCATGAGAGAAAAAAAAAACTGACCTGTTTTTCAATCTGAAGAGGGGGACACATTTCAATATTATGAAATTGAATAACAAGCATTGTTATTCTGATGCTGTACTGTGTCATAGTAATAGTGCAGATGAAAAATATAGCAATTCACTTTAATGTAATAGCATATTAGTATGCTGTTTGGCTGGAAAATGAACATTGACATATCAGATGCTTTCTCCTGATATGGAATCTGGAGCCACATTGTTCTCTGGGCTACCCTCAGACGTGGCTGCCAGTGGTACTCTGTTATTGACCAGGTGAGCTCTGTTTATTCTTAATGATGGTGCATCAGATCACTTAGACTCTAAATACAATATAAGGACTACAGCTGAAAGCAGTTGTAAAATGCCCCCAGAAAAAAAACAACAAAGGAAAAACAGCACACTATTTCGGCTCCTCTAGGTTTGCCTTATTATCATTTCCCTTTTTATGAATAATTCATTTTAAAATGTGTGCACTTTAATTTGCCTCAAAGGGATATTTCAGGGTTTCCCTTGTTTCCAATAAAAAGTGGCCTTTTGAAGAATGTCTTTAAAGTATGGACAAGAGTGACAATGGCTTGGAAACGAAGAACAAACACTAATGCACATGAAGCAGGAAATGTTTTGTATATCATAAGAAGCCTTAGTCTATAGGTAGGAGAAAACCTTCCAACTATGTCATCGTACATGATTATAACAGAGATCCAGAAAAGAATGCATGTCTTATAGACAATGTTATAGTTATTGAATGGAAACATTAAATATTAACATATGATGAAATTAAATCATTCAGAATATAATACCCAAGATTCAAAGGACCACTTTTTCCAGGTCTATATACTGTATGGATAGTACTGCAGATAAGGATAGCAGGCAGAGTGGTTTAAAGATATAAAAAGATGATGTCTTGCATCCATTGATCTAACACAGATCTGATGAAAAGGAAGCAAAGAACTAAGTACACACAAAAAAACTGCCAGGATTGACTTTTTAAGTCTTATGCAGCACAGGAGAATTTTTGGTGCTGTAAATCCTCTGTAGGATCCCTTGATCCCTTTCCTTCCTTAACGTGCACAGCTATAGTTGACTGTGTGTTGGTATAGAATGGAGGGGATAAAGATCCAAAGGTTCAGATTTTGAAGCCATCGTTTAGAAAATGAAATTAAAAAAATCTCTTTCCCTACCAGAAGTTGCATTCCCAAGGGATGTCAAGGTTCCAACCCCTCAGTCACACAAGTTTTAATAACTTTGTCCCTTGTGACTAAATTGATTTTTTGGAATTCAAATGGAATTAAAAGATGGTTAGAAATCATTCTAACAAGTACCGATTCAGAACTTTTTCACTGAGCAACAATGGATGCATCCTTGTTCACACTAATGTTACTTAAGAACTATAAGGATGATTGATGCTACTTTATTGATATGTTGAATATACTAGTTTATGAAACCAAAGACTAAATGTACCATCAATAAAAATTAAATTAACTATACACAATTCCTTTAATGTTATATACAGTACCTGCAACACATTGCAGGGAGCACAAGAAAAGAGAAATTCAGAAGAGTTTCTGAGGAGGTACGTCAGGCAGCCATCAGTGACCATTATAATTACCAGATGTCTGCGTGGTGTCCCTGAATTATTGATCTGTTCTTTGATCCAAATAGGCTATTCAGCTCTTTAATACCCCATACTGCAGGGCATTGGAGACAACCTCATGGTTGCCCACAGTTATAAATAAACTCCCACAGTGTATTGTCAAGCCAAGTGTACCAATGATGACTTAATGTGGATTTTGATATTTTGATGCAACGCTCTTGCTTTATTGGCTGTTATATTAATGACTGATGCAAGCTACAAACTGCCTGGAAAGTCCCTAAAAGTAACCTTTTACATAATAGCAATGGTGGTAACAACAGAATATGAAAAGTTAAACTGTTTTCCCTGGAAAATAGCATGTCTGAGTATAGATGTTGTAACTGCACAATAATTCATTAATATAGAATAAAAATTGAAAATAATGTGATAAACTGGTGTCCCGTCCATGGTGCATTGCACACGTTGCTTGCTGGGAAAGATTCCAGCTGCCATACAACCCTTTATTGGATGGAAAAACGGAATATCATATAATTCATTAACCAGTATTTTCACATGGATTCTGACTTTATCCAGACAGTATTATCACCCCCCATGTGGGTAGCAGCAATGATACAGATTTTGCACATGTTGCCAACACTTTGCATTGTGGTATTGAGTTTTCAAACTCTTCAGCAATTTAGGATGCAAATTCTAAAACCATGGTAAATTATTATTCCTATTGACATCTGATTTTTATTTTATTTGTGCAAGCATATGACTTAAATTAATTAGAAGAACACCTCTAATTTAGAATTAAATATTTCACACAAAATAATCATTCTGTAAATGTAGTGTTGTTTATTACATGTGCACTATATACAATCAAATATTTTTATTCTGTTTTATGATAATATGCAGAAGCTGAATCTTAAATTAATAATTAACTTAATAACTAATAAATTAATTTATTAAATTGATTTTAAAGAAACCTAGACTGACATTATTCAGAAGGCAATGTTTAACTGACAAGACAAATATACTTTGTAATTACTATTGTTACTTGCAGTCATATGTGATAAATCCATCATTCCATCATTTCTTAGAAGGTTTGACCATAAAAATTACATGAATTCTTGACAGGACCATCTGTGATTATATGTGTACAGGGCCCCCCAAAATTGCTGAAATATGTTCACTATACGTTTTCATAGGTCTCTGTCAACTTTGAACCAGGATTATGTGGTTTTGTCAATTCTTCTTGTTTTGCATAGTGGATGGACTTGCTATTGAATTTAAGTCGGGACTTCAAAGCATTTTTGGATTCAGGGACCACTGCAGAACATCCACTCTACTCCTGTCAGACCACTTCAGTATGTCATTGGTCTAGTTCTTATATGAATTTATGATCCAGACTTGGATTCTTAGGTGACTCAAGCAGGTTTTCCTTTAGGATGTACCTATACAGTATGTTACACCATCCATTTTCCTTCATTCCTGCCAAGCTTTCTTGTCTCTAGGGAAGGGAACCAACCCTAGAACTGCATACTGTCACCACAGTGTGTGACAGCTGGGGCTGGTGCTGGCTGGCTGATGTGTTGTATAAGGCTTGCACCAGGCATAATGCTTTGCATTTAGATAAAAAAACAAAACAATTTGTCTTGTCTGATCACAAGATCTTATGCCACTTCTACTGTATATCTCAATAAGATTTAAGATGTGCCTTTTTTCTGCAAAACCTTCTTTCAAAGTCATTGTTGGTTCCGTAGTGGTTTTCCTAACCAGTTTGCAGCCCATCTGCATGATTTGAAAACTTGACCTAGGTAATGTCTGGGTGATGCATATTCCACCACTTAATGATATACTTTACTGTGCTCAGAAGGATAAATAACTACTAATGATTTTCTGGTGCTACCGATTTTCTCCCAATTTATCCCTGATTTTTTTTTCAAAAGCTGAAACTGTTATTTGAATCTGAAACAGCAACAAAATCTGGGAATCTGGCTTTTGCAAGGCATTATATATTAACTGCATTGATCATTAAAATCTAATGATTTGAATCCAATGAAAATCTAATGATTTGAATCCAATGAAAATCTAATGATTACATTTATATACAACATTCTACTCTTTTTGTTAATGTACTTTCAGAAATACTAAAATAAGATATACATTCAAAAAAACTCAGTTTGGGTGGGTTAGTGCATTTTTGTTGATTTTCAGTATAATTTTCTGATTTTCTCTAGAGCATTATAATTGGCAACAAATTTATCAACAGCAGTAAAAAAGTAGCTTAATAATAACTTGGTCTAAAAGGTGGGCAGTGTGATAGCTGTCCTAGGCTTAATTTATAATTTCTGGAAATGTTACTTTGTCTGTCATATCTAGCTTACTCGGCCTGTAGAGAATGGTTGTTGTGATATGACAGCTGAGCATCTGAACCAAGCAAGGAGGGCAAGATATAAAATCCAACTTTATCATATTCTTGTTAGGAATGCTACTTCAGTGCTTTGTGCCAGCTGCAGTAGCTAAGAATGACTGGCAGGCCTGTCCTATTTTCCGTAGGATGAATTTTGTAGGTTTGACCTGTGGATGTGCTCCTCATTGTTGTTGAAGAAAAAAAAAACTACAACTAAAGAACAGTCAAATCACCTGTCAAATGTATTCTAGTGTTAACCCATAGATGTTTAGTTTCATACGAAACACTTGCACCAGCCTCTTTTATGTTTTGGCAGTCTAATATGCATCTTGTAGATAGCTGTGCATCTGCATTTGAATGCAGAAAATTCAGATAGCCTTTTTAACATACAGTATAGTTTATTTTCTATCTAGGTATTTTGAAATGTAGAGTGTGAAACTTCAATGTATTAAGAAAATAAAGAAAGTTATACAACATAAAGAAAATAATAAAAATTATCACAAATATTGTGAAATTGTCCCAAATAAAGCATTCTAATAGGTTATATAACATGAAATAACATGCATCTTGGGAAGAGAATATGATAATTGTGTATATACTGTACGTACTGTATATCAAATTTATCATTAACACATGACATGCATTTTCCCATATAACACTTTAGGATTTTAATAAAGCATAAAATACATGGAAATAAGCATCCAAAAATTGTTAATAATTTCACAAATTTCACATTATTTAAATGATATAATAGTGTTATTGGGATAAGAAAACAGAGCTAATTTGTAGCAGAACTATCTGAAGAAAAATATTCCAACATTTCAAGTTAGTTTAAAGTATTTCTAAGTTACAGTACATGTCAAGTATTATTATACTAGGCTGCAAAAAATCTTTTGCAAAATTTAGATGACTCTGGCAGATTTGAGCATCTGAGTGTTTTTTCAGTCAAGCTAATAGAAATAAATGGTGCCTCCTCTGTCAGTTTTAAAATATTCTCTTTGTCAGTAATTTCAGATGTTCAGTGCATTTGATAAACTACTATTTTATGGACTAGGAATGTCTTATTAGACACAATTTAACTTAAGTACAAGGTTCTTAGTTGGGCTACTCAGAAAGCTATGTCACAAAACTTGGAATTTGGCTTTCAGGCAAGTGGGACTATACTAAACAGATTCCAACAGACCATGACATTACGTGACAGAGGGTACTGAAATCACTGGTTACCACCAGCAGACAATTCATGGAGTTCATCATAGGTACTACTGATGGTCACTTAATGGTTTTACAGTTTCTGAAGTGTCCATCATTGTCCCTGAGAAAGTGCTCCCCATGGTCCCATTTTCACTCAAGCTGTATTAAATCATAATCATTCCAGATGTCATGTCCAGATGTTATGTATACTATGTGCAAACTCCTTTTGGATTTCATCTTGCACATCCCTCCTCCTCCCCATATCAACCTTAGCAGCTACCCATTGGATAACTCCTCACTCTGTATAGGGGTCCTATAGTCCTTGTTCTGTGGTCATCGGCCAAACAGGTTAACCCAAATCTCACTGTACTGTAACCATCTAAGCACTCAATGAACATCCCCAATTTTGGGGTTTAATTATTCCTCATTACATTTCATTGCTCAATCAGTGTACAATTTCAAGACGTGGTTGTTTGAATAGCATCATTATTTTATAAGCACTTTGATTAATCTTTTTTTAAAAGGTCCATATTATTTAGTCAGCTTCCTGTAGGTTCTGAGAAGTGCTTTAGTTTTGTAAGTAGTTTCAAAGGTTTTGGAACACACTGAAGAGATCTCAGAAAAAGTAATAATGTGCAACATCCTTCTTTCTTGTCAGACTTGAAAACTGAGTGATGATGCAAGTATCCTGCCAAAAACTCATAGCTATTCAGCTGCAGAACATTGAATCACTGATTGCCGTCCATCTGCTCACTGCAAGTCCTGGATATAATACTGAGCACAGTAGTACAAATTAATGTTGGATGCGTTCTTTTTTCTACTCCTTTACACTCTGTTCTTGCTGAAATGCTGAAAGAAAAATTCTGTGGTAAGCTATTGTGGATAATGGCTTTTTTTAACCATTCTATGCCACATACAGTGAAGAAGAAAATATAATAGGATTTGCATGTCTGATTGACTTCAGCAGAATTGCTCTGATGATCCATTTAATGACTTGTTTTGGATTCACTTTCTTCCGACTATTTGTATTGAACGAAAGTATGCCTTCCTTAATCATATTTGGAATTATTAATAGTAATAGTATGAAATTAACTTAAATATTATAGTAGTATAAATTTGAGAAGTGGAGAGAAAATTTGCAATATATTCATTTTTGGTAAAGCACTAATGAGCAATGTAAGAAACGTGTGAGAAATAAAAAAATCTAGTTTAGTACTGTTGTAAACTGAATTACTGAAACATTTTACTTGGATGGTCATTTTCTGTTCAAGTCTTTTCATTTGGAGTTAAATACTAATTTTATGTTTGGAGTAACAATTTGAGCAGTACCACAAACAAGAAACTTCAGTTGTGAATTTGTTTTGCTTTAATTGTCATTAATTAAAGTGCCTTTTAGTCTACCTAATAAACATGGCATGCAACTTATACAGTTTAAAGGAAGTAACAACATAGTTAATTAGCTTTAAAATATTTTAGGTTCAATTTTAAGAACATGTCTAACACTACATAATACAGTAGAGATCAGAATTAATAATGTAATGGCTATATCAACTAAAGACATGAACACCTGGAAATATGTAATTGTATATTTATACATTCTACATAACTGAGCTTTCTCTTACTGAAGATACTGTATACCCTATATCAGTTCAGTGGACTAATTAAAAGTAGAGCTGAGCAATTGGTAAGTTTCACTCATTGTCTATCTTCATCAGGCCATAGTTTGTAATCTAGAATGTCTACTTCACCACCATGTTATACTCAAAGTTCAAAACTTCACGAGAATCTACAGGTAAGTGATGATTAGAGTTAAAGTAATATATATATTCACAATGTGCCACAGAAGAAATCAACCATGTGTGTTCCTTTTTTTAGAAAATGCAAAATCTACTGAAATATTTTGCTCTAGGCAAGGTTGTTATGACAGCTGATAGGAGCTTAAGGTGTAAAAAAATCATTATAAGGGTTATTAAATTGTCAGTCTTCACCATAAATAAAATTATTTTCTTGTAACAAGGCAAAAGGCACAACAGTGCCTTTTTAAAAATAATATAATGAGCTGAACTATCCAGGGCTGTGAGAAATATTGGCAACTACACCTATTTCCCCATTTTGAAGGGTATGGGAAGGTATCTGTCCTTTACAGAATTCGATATAGCTAGCAAAATAGCTGTTTGAACAAATTATGATAGTTTTAGATATAAAAGTCACTTGGCAATTAATGGAAAAACTGCCACACTACTTAGAAACCCAGCTGTTCTTTAAATTAAGCTGAAAAATCTGTGCAGTAAAACTGTCTTGTGACTATAAATTTCTAAATGAGGGTAGCTTTAATTTATAATGGTTCTTAAACAATATCTAATGGTAGTGGTAGAAGAACACTTTAAGCGGCATTTTAGACGAATGAACATAATTAAAGATAAGCCAAAGATAAGTACTGGGAAAACAAAGTGTACCTTATTCCTAGCTGGTATGCTATAGTTGTGAAATAAAAAGGTTGTTTCTGGATATCCCCCTTTTGTCCCCTAGCATGTTTTCCATGGCAAAATTTGCAAGTGGTATTTTTTAACTAACACATAAAAGAATTTGCTCGGCTTTGTGAAATATTCCATATACCAATATCAAAATGCTGTTGAAGGTAAAATGCATTCTTATAAGGAAGATAAAAATATCCAATAAGTATTCGTTGATTACTGAATGACATTGAGTCCTTTATACTTATATTTTTTTCTCCTTCAAACTAAAGTGGGATCCAATTTCCTAATTACAACTAAGAAATAACGAGACGGTTAATAGATTTTATGGTCCATTCTTTGAAAAATAAATGTTAGTAAACCATAAAAGATGTGCTTTTTTAATTACTTAGAAATATGCATGAATATTTGTTCACGTCAGAGAAATGCAAATATTGTTGCCCACGTAAAAAAACAGGCAATAAACAGCTGGTTTACAACTGTCACTAAACAGATGAATGGCATTATACTCTTTTCTCACCACTGCCTTTCTTCTGCATAAATGTATCATCTGTCTATAGTACATACTGTAGCATTACTCTATGACCTACAGTATGGCAATTTAAAATGGATATTTCAAAAGTGAATATAAACCCAGTTCATTTGTCAGATGACAATTTCCTTTCTAATTAACTGTATGATTGCAGTGACAGATAAAGACAAACTGATAAGAATGTTTAAAACAGTTAAGTAAGAACATGTAAAAAACGTTGGTTTAGAGAACTCAAGGCTCTCTAGTCAATACATTTTTGGTTTAATTATGACTGCGATTACCCCAGCAAATGACCATTACAACTATGTTAGCCGGGTTTGAGTCAGTCAGGGCATTACCATTTTTCTGTGATGGTTCAACCTTTGTGGATTACTGTGTCCATGTTAACTTGCAGTGTTGTCAGCAAGAACCACTCTACTCCTCCATTTGATTCTCACTCCCCTGTAGGTATTGTGGGACTCACAGTGAGAAAAACAGCAGATGGCTGACAGGGTACATTCAAAGGAAACTATACATGGTCCTCCTGCAGCTGTGTAGCTGAGCTAAATGACAATTGTTTATTCTAAATCCATGGTCATAAAAGCAAACAACTGACATATCATTT
Organism: Lepisosteus platostomus; assembly: GCF_059453375.1. Classification (NCBI taxonomy): domain Eukaryota; kingdom Metazoa; phylum Chordata; class Actinopteri; order Semionotiformes; family Lepisosteidae; genus Lepisosteus; species Lepisosteus platostomus. The sequence goes on along the minus strand of NC_142621.1, from coordinate 12,159,687 downwards.
TTTATGTAACAATAATTGTAACTTTAAGATTACTTCAAAATCTTAATGCAACTGGGTTGCACAAGAACAACACCTGAAATTCTTGTTAATCCCCCTGTGCTTTTTAGTATTTTGTTTTGAATTTTGTCCTATCCATTGACATGAAGTACCTCGTTCATTTGTACACTAGGCCCACTACATAACATATGTAATACAATATAAAGATGAGTCTTCTTTTAATGAAATAAGATAAGTCTATTCCAATCGGAATATTATGCAGTACATAGTACATTGATATGTACTTATTGCAAGGAGGCTTAATTTAAAAAAAAATCTTGAAAAACTCTTCCACTTAGAGAAAAAGTATAGTAATTAGTCGCATCCGTGGCAAATCTAAAAATTCACCCAAACGGTAATAAGTGAGATTAACTCCGTGAAGTGCATGATGGAAAGAATTTTTTTTCCATTCATTATTTTACTGAACAAATTTCAGCTCATTTTAATCAAAAATGTAGTTTTGAATTTGCAGTCATCAGTAGAATTCCTGATGTTTGCAAACTCACTTTCAATTATATTAAGGATTTTCATTTCAAAGAGGGCTCTATGGTAATTACTTGTGCATTACTGCCAAAACACATTCTTAGAGTAATCCTTCCTATCTTCCTTCCTATCTGTTAATAACTCTGCTTAAGGGCTGTAGGTTCAGACAAAATGTCTGAAGTGCATTCCCCAGGAAGCAGTGGGGAAAGACCTGCTATCCTCAGTCATTGGCCAATTAAAGGAAGACAATTAAAAACCAGGAAGCATTGGTTTCCTTTGGTTGTTGACCTCTGCTTTCCAGGAAAGGGGCAGAGTCTCTAATACGCACTATACCAGAGGAAGAAGGGCAGAAGGAAGCCACTAACCATTGAGGCTTGTGAACATGTATTTTTTAAGCATGTGTTTTTTGGGGTTTTCTGTGATTTTCTAAAAGAGTTCGGAAGAGGCTTTTGTTTTTGATGTGTGTAAGTAGCTTAGTTAACTGGGTATTTATAGGGAAGATTACAAAAGAGTATAGGCAGAGCTCAGTTAGAATTAGGCTTTTTTTGTTTGTTATGAAATTCACCAAGTTTTACATAAATAAAACTGCTTTTACCTTATAGCTACTTGTGTGCGCCTAGTTTTCTAAGCCCTGTTTGCAAAAAGCTCCCTGCTATTAAACCCTGTCCCTCTTGGCCTCAATATATACAGTACAGTACAATCCTAGAGGTTCACATACTTTTTCTGAAAAATACATTTAATGTTGGATCATTTTGATCAATAAATGAATGAAAAAGTATATAGTTTTGTGTTATTTGTTTTATTGGGTTCTCTTCATCTTTTTTATGACTTTGATGAAGATGAAGATTAGGTCAAATTTATGCAGAAATTCAGAAAATTCTAAAGGGTTCACAAACTTTCAAGCACCACTGTATATGTACAGCATAAACTATACAAACATTCTACTAATAGAAGAAGCATTTTGTGAGGTGGAAATGTTAAACAGAAATAATGGTCAAAGTGAATATAGAACAATTTAATAGAGCTTCTTCATCATTTGTGTGAATGGGTGGTTGTCTTTCCAAAATGCACCTTGGAGTAAATGGCTATGTGGTTACTTCCAATGCCTGTACAGTATTTCCTGAGAAGGAAAGTGCCCGAAGCCAGAATCAATAATATGTGTAAAGTATTCCATGCCGGCAGATTTAATAAGCAGTCATCTCTTCGTTATGATTTCTGAAAACATAGTTAGTTGTCTAATATCATCCACTAGCCTTTTTCTTATGGCCTAAAGTATGTTCCTGCAATACTTATTACCAGTGAATGACTGTAGCTACTTGCCATTTTGTTCCCATGAGTCACGAACTGCCTTGTTCCACCTGTCAGGTGTTACACGAATTTCCACAGAATCAGTTTGGGGAAATATTCCAATGTCTTTAAATATCCGCAGAGAACATTTTTGCAAACAGGTGGATAAGGCAGAAGGAGGTGAAACAAGAGAGAGAAGATTGTTCAAAGATTCCTGCCTCATAATATTCTTAAGCAGCACTCAGCTCACTGACAATTACTATTCCACATCAGATCTCAACCTATCAAAGGAAAGTTGTGTATTTTGAATCAAAAGAAACACACCACAGAATGAGCAGATTTTTATTCTTTTGAGCTGGGCTCTCGTATAGAATTGCCAAGATTTTTTGCTCGCATCTAGAATGAGGAATTTACTTTTTACTTCCTTAGATTTTTTTAATAATAAAGACTTGTGACTTAAGCGCATACAGTAAAGAATAGTACCTAATGTTTATGCATTTTCTAATGATTTTAACTACTGTACTGTACCAAAAATGAGTGAGTGTTAGTTTTCTTTCCTGTTGTATTTTGCATTGGCTAATGAATTATAGAATGTAACTCAAAGAATTAACTGGGAATGTTTTTGTTTTTATATGTATTGTAGGTATCATTCTGTGCTGTATTAAGGTGAGGTTTGGGTTTTTGAGGGAACATTTTTAAGTTCTAGAACCAATCAGAGATATAAAATGGGAAGTACTTTTAAATTCCATAATATGACTTTTTACCTAGTCAGCAGTTTTTGAGGAACAAAACTCATGGAATAAGGGATTACTGTATACAGATTTTGGATATCAATTCAGTGTTTTTGAGATCACTGAGTATTCTATAAGCACTAAATCACTTCATTAGTAAGAGCTGACTGGGCATAGGTGATCATTTTAGTCAACATAATGAATTTACCTGTCATGTGTTTGTTCGAAGAAATTTCTGTGCAACCTCTACAAAAGTCATTTTCCTGAAAATCTTGTTAATTTATTGTTAAAATGCAGTAAAACGTTTCCTTTGACACGGGGTATAATTATAAATGTTGTCATTGGTTTATGTGTTGCAAAATGTGTTTAAAGACATAAGAACATTTTCAAGTGAATAGTCAACTCATCTTGCCTTTTTTGGCTGCTAATTATCGCATTCAACTTTTCCTTGAAGGAATCTGAGGAATTGGCTTCGACAACATTTACAAATGCGTGTAATAATTTCCAGTCTGATGCTGATTTTCAGTATTTAATCCTACAAGACATGAATAAACTGAATATGTTTTAAATAAAACTTCTACATTAAACCTAATCTAGTATACAGGCAGTTTGGGATTATTTGAGAATAATTTACAGCAGGTACAAGGTAGTTCCCAATGATTAATTAAACAACATGAAAAATCCTAGTATAGTCTCTAATAAGTACTAGGTGGAATTTAGAAAGATTCCTCAATAGTGTAAAGTATTCTAATAAATACAATGTTGGATTACGTATTTAGAAAAGGGAATTATCATGCCTTGTAGTATGTAGTAAAACACAAAGGCTTCTTTGCATATATTGTGTTTCTGTTTTGGTCATAAAGGTTATTGACATAATAAAAACTTAAATAGGTTTTGAGTTTTATTAAAAATTCAATATAGCGGAAGGTGTCTGTTGTTTCAATAACAATATTGTTAATAAAGCAAGCTAACTAATTGAATAATGAAGTCAGCACAAGTTGGAAGAACAATGCAAGTTCAAGTAAAATGAAACTGATCCAAAACAGTTCACAGACAGTGTGGATAAGATGTAACAGTGAAGGCAGCCTGGTAGCATACGCTCTGTCTACACTGAACAGAGGCAATAAGGAATCACTTCCTGCCAAGGACACACTTGGATAGGTGAGACCATAGGTGATGTCGAAACAAATGTTTCTTGAGTTCACTCTGAAAGGTGTTCAGGGTTTGAGCCGTTCTGATTAAGTAGTTTCTTGAACAAGTGAAAAGCGAGAGTTTTAAAGAATGTGTTTTTAGAATTGGGAGAATAGAGTTGGTACAGAAAGCCTGACTGAAGGGGAAGAGTTGAAAGAGCAAGTGATGGTATAGGGAGAGATATGGGACTGAAGTACTGTAGGAAATGAGACAGCAGTAGGGAAGGAATAGGATTATTAATTGGATGGGTATGGCAGTGGAGGGATTGTACTAACTCAGGAATCTCTTACAGAACATAATGCTTTATTCTTGTAATTATGTTCGCTTCCACAATTTCCCATACAGAATCTCAGTTAATAGATGAATAGGAAAACAGTTAAATCATGAAAATGTGATTAGTTTCAAGATGAAAAAACACTTTATGTGACAGATTTGTAGAAACATTACTTGGAACAGCACCAAGGTTTTTTTTTGAGAAGCATGACTTCATTAAAATTGAGGAGCATGACAGTTTGGAGGTAGAGCTAAATATGAAATATCAAATGAAAATATAGTAATTGAAACAGTCTGACAAAATTTGAGTAAGTGCAGTGAACATGTGGATTATTTGTTTTGTTGTCCTTCCTTTAAAATATGATCTACAGCAAACCATACTAAGTTGATGAGTATACCTGAAAAGCATAAATGTTAATTGTATTTATTACAAATCATTTACAATAAAATTACTCTTTTGCCTTTTATTCCTTTTACTTTAATAGGTGGAAATTAATCAGGAGTCAACAGAGCAATTCTTTTCTTGACAGAAAACCTTTACATTGAACAAAGAAACAGAAGGCAACCAATTACTGTATATTGTGCTCTTAAATAATTGGACACATTCTATATAATCATTTAATTGGGGGTAGTTTGGCCACTCAGGTCTAGGGAAGTCTCAAATCTAGTCTCATGGGTGAACCTTCAATGAAATTCGAAGCAATACATTAATTTTGTGGGTCAGTTGGATACAAGTTAAAGCTTTCTTCCTATGCATTATGCATGCACTCTTCAAGTGTTAAATGTGGCTGGTAGGTACTTTCTATTTTTAAGTCACAATGGATCATCAGGCTGGAGCTTGTCCTGGCAAAGCAATTATACCGATTTGTTGAATGAAAACAACCATTCAAATACATTTAAGTCAGTGTTCTTACATTATATGGTGATGTGACAGCTCATACATATTTAGTAGAGACCTTTAATAGCCTTTAACATGAAAGAAATTGTAAGATAAGATTTCATTATTTTAAATGTCTTTCTGTCTCTACTGCTGTGTTTGTATGTCCATCTTTCAGCCTTAATGCTGGCCAAAACGATGATGCATTTCCTCACAGAAATGCTCCATGCCCACAATCTCCAGCGTTCCAGTTGCAACCTAATGTAAAATGTTCACACATTTATGTGAAATGGTTGTGGTCCACTCATCAAAATGCAATGTGATGTGGAATAACAATTCTGCTGAAGATTCTGTGCAAGCAGCACAGATTGCCGTTGTAGTCCAACACAGTCAGAAGCTGCACAGAGAACCATACAATCAATCAGGTGCGAATTACAGACTGAATCACATTGGCCTGACATACAGTATCTTCCTTTATCACACCTATCCTCTCAGTTGTATGAACCATCTGTAATATGTCTTCAAATGATGAATGAAGACATGGCTACAGCTACTGCAACTGCATAGATAAAGTATTCCAAATGTCACACAATATACTGTGGCAGCTATTATAATTTATGGAACGGTATTCTAATGGCATGATTATATCCTTTTTGATTATCTTTTTTGCTTGTATACAAACTCCATTTGAAATGAGTGTTGGAAATGAACAGCAAATACATTCAGAATGGTGCTTGAGATTTGTGCAGATTCAGTGGTTATTATACACATCTTATTTTAGTTGATAATAAGTGTAGTGAAATAGGTGCACACTAAATCCCACATACAATCATATCTAGGGACCCCAATGTGTTATAATTGATAAGAAATTGTGTGCAGGCTACTAATCAAATTCCTCCATGTAATACTTAATTCATTTTCTGCTCATTGGTTTGCTCTTCAAAAAAATGTTTTTCAATGATTTAGATGAGAGAATTAAATTCCACCATTCAGCTCATTTTTGTTTATTTCTGTTTTGCAGGACCGGAGTACTTATAGCATATTGAAAATCTAATTAAATGGTTTGGAAGACATAATTTTTAGGAGCCTGAAAAATCACATTAAAATATTGAAAATTGAAGGTGCATCTGTTTTTGTGTGATGGTAGGTTTGAGCTAATGTTGTGTCTGAGGAGGTACATATACTGTATGTCACATGCTGCTGATGGTGAGAAGGACCTTTCACCCAGTTCATTATTCTTTTCAGACACCATCCAAGAAGTGACTGAGAACACAGGGAAATATTGATTAAATTTTAACATGAAGCTTTCTGAGAGGCAATGCAGTAATTTCCTATTAGTTCCATTACATAAAGGGAAAAATCAAACAAGCCTCTCAGATAGCACTTGACAGCAAAGGAGTCTCAGAAATGCATAAAGCATTTATATCTAACTATAAAATCACCTGACCTATGATAATGTCACTGGGAGGAGAAGATGGGAGGGGGTAATTTCATGTATTGTCTTGTTAAACGTGAGTTATGCTTTTCCTTTGGGAGTGCCATTTTGACTTGCAGGTTTTGAACAATAAGAAGCCTTGGTATTTAGTATTAGTTTTGAGTAATTCAAATTTTATAATTTTTCATTTGGGTGATGAGCTTACTGCATATACTGTAAATATTAGATTTTAAACTGGTATGATTTTCAAAATATCATTGCATTATATTTTGGGTGTTTTTCTATTTTCTTTTAGCAGATGGTATTTTATCGTTTGGAATGTTGAATAAGCCAGATCATAAAAGAGTGGGAGAAATAGTGCAACAAACCTTTAATGGAAAGTTGACTAGCATATGTTCAAAGCTAAAAACAACTGCTAAAGCAAAATATCACCCTTGACATGAATAATAAGCAGTAAAAATCTAGAAGTATAATGAAAGTGAAACTCTCTAACACAGTTTGATAGATCCACAATACTTTTTATGTCTAGTTTATGTTAATGAGCACTGTTGACTATAACTATATAATTTATATAATCATAAAAGTATAAACAATGGGAATGTAAGCCAGTTTCTGGATGGCATTCAAGTATCTATTTTCTAAAAATACATACACATTTTAAAACAGTGTAGAATGCATTGTCTTGCACACACAAAATTCCCCAATTAACAGCTTTCAGATTTATATTGTTTTTTAATGCAGACTCCCTATGTATAATACATGTACAGTATATACAGAATATGAATATCTCATATAATTTTAACATAGAACTGCCTAAACACATTTTTAATTTCACTTTGAAGCAGATTTTCTTTTTAGCATTTTGAAACAGTCAGAACTCATTAATACTTGCAGTACATGCACATCTACTGTATACAGTATATGATACAATGTATAATAGTGTTACAGATCTCATCTTGTCAAAATACAGCATACTGTATGTTCGGTATGTTCGGTATTATAACAAAGATATTTATAATAGAAGCCATTTTCTTCAGAGAAATGCTAACAAAAATCATTTTTCAACTTGATATGTTTCTCCATCTATTAGATAACATTCTGGAAGTCCACTATTTAATGCTTTATTAATCTGGATATAAATTGCAACCAATTGTCAAGTGTCAGGCACAATAAAAGTCTAGTAGCAATACTACAGTACATAATCTAAGGAAGCATTTGAAATTTCACTTATCCTTTTGCTTCAGATAAATCCTAGATATAATAAATGATTTGAGATTTTAATAGCTGAAAACAGTAATCTTTTTAATCCCACAAGCGACGCGTTATTTAAGGACTCAAGTACACTATAGAAAAGACACTTTTTGAAAGAACCACCCTTGTTGCGGAGATAAAATATTATATACACTAAAAAGCTTTGCTGACTGTGTAGCGTGAGACATTCTTTACAGCATTTGTAAAAATCTGCTGTAGTGTATCGGATGTTTTCTACTTTAAAGTTCCATATCCAGTGTGTGGAAAGGTATTGCATTGAAACTTTTCCATACAGTTGCTACTGTCTCCCTAGGTCCTTGTTCCATAAATGATTCTCCTTACACATACAGTAATAATCCTACACATGATAGAAGTACCACATAGTGGTCTATAATTACTTGATTCAGTTTTTTCACCATTTTTATGGATGAGCACTTGATTATCAATTTTCCAGTCAATGGGTACAGTTGGTACACTTTTATAAACTGCCTGTGAATAACATTACTTTTTTCCTTAAGTGGAATTGATCAAATATTTTTTAGAACTGTTTGTTTGGTTAATCTTAAGTGCTTTTAGGAGCTGTAACACTTTTTGCTAATCTGTACTTACAGTACTGCTATAAAAGTAACGTACTTTTTCCTAGTGCTGTACTATTATAGCAATACTACTGTATCATATAGATAATATTATCTTTCTTGAGCCTACAATAAGTATAATATTTGTTAAATACATCAGCCATTTCTCTTTCATTCTTGAAACATTTAACTTTATAGGTCTATATCAATCTTATAACATTCTATGTTAAATTCTGTCATTTTGCATAGTCTGCTTTCTAAAAATTATACAGCTTTGTTTTTGACTCTACCTGTACAGTTTCAAGGCATACTGCATAGTACGCTATAAAGTGATCACAGTGCCCTAATGATTTTCTCATTTTTGTGGCTCTATTTTGATGGTCTGAAAAGACATATCGGGTATTTCTTCTTGTAGAAAGTCTGACAAAATGAGTGCAGATGCAATCATTAGCTCCTTTCAACTTTTGGTTTTTCTCACTCTGTGAGGAAAATTGAAATCTCCCATGAAAACCAGTTTCTTTACACATGCCACTAATTTCATTATACAATGTTGAATTATACTTATCTGAATTTGGTATTCTGGAGCATGCTCAGACATGTCTTTTGAATCTTTATCTGACCCTTAAAGATTCTGAGACCATTTATTATTAGGTGAAAGAATCCTAATAAATACTCCATCTGTTGTTTATGTTGGTTAACAGCAAGAAGACTTATATTTAGATTTTGTTTCCCAAACTTTATATTAATGGGATTGATTTAGTATTTTCTTTGACATTTATGTAAATGTATAAACACAGTACTTGATGGGGAATAGCAGATTACAAGATGAACTCAAAAAACAAATCCCAAAATATAGTAAATCAGTGCTGGAAATAGGCATCTTCTTATGACACCTGAAGAAGGCTTCACAGCCAAAACGTGTTTATTCTCTTCTCTTTTCAGCATGGAATAAACCTATTACTTGTTCCTTTACAGACTATGCATGCTGACGCAGCTACCCACCTGAACATCTTATTATAGTTTACTTTCAGGTGGCAACTGCACCGTGTTTTTAGAAGAGTTTAACTAGGGACACTGGGACTGGATGAAAGCAAAAATGTACAGTATGTATGTTAATTAAATGTGAATTAATAATAATAATAATTGCTTACAATTATATAGCGCTTTTCTGGACACTCCACTCAAAGAGCTTTACAGGTAATGGGGACTCCCCTCCACCACCACCGGTGTGCAGCATCCACCTGGATGAGGCGACGGCAGCCATTATGAGGCCATGATTGGTAATGGCCAATGGGAAAATTAGCCAGGACGCCGGGGTTACACCCCTACTCTTTTCAAGAAATTCCCTGGGATTTTTAATGACCGCAGAGAGTCAGGACCTCGGTTTTACATCTCATCCGAAGGATGGCACTTGTTTACAGTGTAGTGTCCACGTCACTATACGAGGGCATTAGGACCCACATGGAACGCAGGGTGAGCGTCCCCTGCTGGCCCAAATTAGTATTAGTATGTGCGAAATAAACCATGAATAATGGAGATAATTAATAGAATAAAAAAATTAGAAATACAATATCAAAAATTAAGCCTAGAAGAAACTATCCAGTGAAATACTGTCAGTATCCTATGATGGTATTTTGAATTTAAGAAACAGAAATGTACTACCATACGTGATTAACAGTTTCAAAAATACATAACCCATTATATCTGGAAATGCAGATTTATCAGTAAAGAGCCATAGTAATACAAAATGTGCAAGGGTCTTTACTAAAATTAAATCAATGTTTCAAACAAATGTTTTATTAAGGATGTGAAATTTTCAATATTTTTGATATACTGGAAAAAAATATTTTACTTTGATCTAATTCAGAATGTGCAGCAGTGCTCTTTCATGAACACATGGAAAATAATCTTTAGTCACCACCTGGTTTATTTTAATATTAAACAGCGAAATGTGTCAGTGCCAGATACTTGAATGGGTATTTTTGTATGGGAATTTTGCACAGCTGTTCCTTTGCTAACTTGAAAGTTACTGTACATTCAGCTAATACAAGAAACAAGACTGCATCTGGGCCAAAGTCACTGGAAACTCCTGACCAAAATCAAATTGCAACCATGCTGTGCTTTTTTTATGTCATACCATATAGTGTACAGCAAGGAAACTAGGAACATAAGAAATTCTAAGGGCTCATTTCATAGACATTAATTTCTGCAGAGACTTATTTTTCACTTGCTTGCTTACATGAATATCAGGTATGCAACAATTAGTCCTAATTAGTACCTAAATGCAGCATTATATTTCATTGTGTGTTACCACAATGTTTTAAGTCTGTTAATTCTTACCGCCTGGCTCTTGCATAATGCTTATAGTTTTATACAGGGATTACATCAGTACCCTCCCATAGAAACTCGCCTACCCAATACCACAGCAACATACAAACCAGAATGGCCTTATTGGCATACTGTAGGTGGGTAACAAACTTTGTGTGAAATGACACCATTCATATAGTTATTTTATGACAATGTCCAGAGCCCTAACAACTATTTCACTTCTACTCCCTACATTTCAGATAACATGGTGGTATTTTTTTTAAACATTGTCAAAATGTTAATGATATAACGTTCGGAGAACTGACTTTCAAGATGTCAGCTTCATTCACAAGTGGGGTGCATCGTTGATGCTTTCATGTGCCCTAGGATGCAATTCTCCCCAAGGGCTTATGCACACTTAAAGAAATTAAAGATAGCAGTAAAAAAGACAAATCTTTGTATTTTACTCTTAATTATAGTACTGTATGAACAATTTTAAGTTAAGGCTCAGGCATTGCATTGAATTGATTAATTTCTGGATCAGATCAGTGAGATAAATGATAACTTGATTTTTTATATTCTGTAGTTTTCAATCTGTATTCCATTTTTGATTAACACAAATGTACATTTACTTAATGATTTTTTTTTCTTTAATGTTGATCTTTTTTTTCCTTATTTACTTACTATACAACAAAAAGCAAATCAATAAAAGTAGACAACACTTTTAAATGTTTTTTTTAACGTGGTTAGTAATTATAAAATCATCATAAATTAACAATTAACTACTGAATAGCAGCAAAATATAAACAAAAATGGCATTCGTAATAAACCATTGTAAACCCAATATACCTGAACCGCTTTATTTCAACCTTTTGAAGCATGTTTTTATACTTTTACTTCCTAAGCAAAGTTCTTCTAGATGAAATAATTCTCTCAATTCATTACTGTTTAAGTGTGTGTTTGCAGATACGTGTGTGAGACAGGGAAAGACAGAGATGTTGTATTTTGCTGCAGAGCATTAAAATGCATGCACACGATTATGAAATACCGTCAGCCAAGCATGCACTCAATCATGTGAAACAGATGAATCGTACTGGGCCAAGGCAGATGACATGCACTTAGACTAGGTGGCATGACAGAATTAATGTGTGATGAAACCAGCACCAAACATATGCTCATTTAATCTCTTTTTAAACCATATTATTTTGGCATAAACATTCACTGGGCAAAAAAACGACAAAACAAAACAGTTTTCAGAAATTATTCTACAAGGTTAAAAATAAGGAGGAAAATAAAAATTCTCAAAATGACCAAAATGTATTTCCTCCCAACATTTAAGAAACAGTTATCAGTGTCCTTTTTTTAATCATTCAGATTGGCTCTCCTTTTAAGAGGTATTGTTATAAACTCCACATTTGCTTTGCAGGAATATTTCTGTCTCTGATTACTTTAATAAGAAGGTAGTCCTAATAATTTGAATCTGCATTAATTAGATTACCTGTTAGCATGCGTAGGTCACAGGAGTGCTGGAGCCTATCCTGGCAAGCACTGGGCACATGGCGGGATAGACCCAGGATGGGACAGCAGTCCATTGCAGGGCATGCAAAGGCGCAAATATTCTCACATAAGAGCCAATTTTCCCACAAGCCAATTAACCTCCCAGTACTGTATGTATTTGGACTGTGGGAGGAAACTGGAGCACTCAGAGGAAAACCACATGAATTCAGGGACAGCAGACAAACTCCACACAGACAGAACTCCAGGAATTGAGCTCAGGGCTCCAGTGCTGCGAGGCAGCAATGTTAACCACTGTGCAGCCTTAATTTAATTGTATTAATATAATTATTCATTACTGTAACTAAAGGAAATTGTGAATACATCTTGTGTATGTGCGTCCATTCAGCTCTTTTGAAGGCATAACATTTTGGCATTCTTCTAAGTGGCTTAATTGCTATGAAGGAAAACACAAGTGTTAACTTATAATTATGTATTAATACAAATGCTTTTATATGTGGCATTTAAATAATTGTATGCTAATACCATAACCTTCAGTTAATTGTTTTAGATAATTAAAATTGTGAAACTAATAAAATTAATTGCAAAATGTGAACTGTTTCTGATGGCAGTGATTTAAATTTATATTAAACAAACATAATGGGAATATAGAGATTTAGCTGTTACCTTTAGAATTAGCTTGGATTTTTAGAATGAGCTCTGATGGGGTTTTTTTATTTAGTGATTGCCAAGCTTAAATTAAATACCTTATTAAACTGAAGACATTGAAATGTAATAATAAAAACAATCAAGATGTTAAATGAAATGCACTGTTATTTCATTAACAAAAATTCAGAAAAAACAAATAACAGCTGTTAATTTCCAATTACAGTTCATCAACCAGGGAAAACTTCTTCTGACAGATATGATATGGGTTATAGAACACAAGAAATTCACCTGTTCCTCTAAATCAGCAAGGATTAAGGATTTTCCTAATTGTCTGAATAACCTCACCTTCTTTAGTCAATAAAATAAGCACTTATCTAAGGGGACATTGCCAATGATTTTATTGAATAAATTTTAAATGAATTTACTCAGACATGAGTTGTTATCAAACATAGAACAATTGCATACAATGATGTATTGCCCTCTAATCCTTCCAAAATAAAAGTTAGCAGAACATAAAAGCTTTCCTAATATAAGAATTTTAAAGGGTTTTCATAACTCAAATAACTTCTAAATTTCTTTTCCATTGTTCAAACAGAAGGCCAAACGTAAATTTAAGAACTGAAGCTACCATTTTCACATTTTCATATAAACCTCTTGTGTGCGAGAGGCAATTAGCAATGCATCACATGATCTCTGCTCTGAAGGAGCTTGGACAAGTAAATAAATCATTGATTATAACATTACACTGAACTGCAAAAAAAGCCTGGCTTGGGAAATATTGCCTGCATTCTATGCTAATAATCAGCACAGAATTGTACTGTACAGTATGGCTCATAATACCTGAGACAAAAATACCATTGCATCTAGAGTACAAGATTCAATCTCTAAAAGGACTGATAGATTTTAAAATCCAAGATCTGTAAATGCTGTAATGCAGTATAAGTGTTATTTCAAAGAAAACCATATGTTGTTTCTTAAATAAATACATCATAAATCTACTATATCGTATTTGATCCACTTGATTAAATGTATACATAAAATGTTTTAAAATTATTTTATCATAAGGACATACAAAAAGGTACAAATGAGAAGAGGCTATTCGGCTCATCTAGTCCATTAGGCAGTTAGTAGCTTATTGTCCCAAGGATCTCATCCTTTGCTTTCTTGAAAGCAGTCAGGATGTTGGTTTCAATAACATGGTAGTGGAACTTGTTCCTCCCACAGCTCTTTGCATAAAGAAGTGGCTCTCTTCTCAGTTTTAAATGCACTTTTGTGTAGCTGCTGTTATGTCACAGCTAGCTGGAAGTGACAGCTCTGTCTAGCTGACAAGATAGTGATCCAAATGCTAGAGCTCAGTGGTTGTCGGTGGTTGGCAGAGACACCCAAAGTGGTGGAGCTCAGAAGGCACTGCAGATGGCAGAGACAGGACAGAGAGAGGCTGAAGAGGAGAAAAGGATATGGCAATAGTGAACAGTACTGGTCTGATAGAGAACATTGTCTTCAGGGCAGGATCAGACAAGGAGGCTGCGCTCCTGTGTGGGAAAACTGGGGGGGGGGAGAGCTTGGAGCCACTCCTCTGGTGCTAAGAAGGAGGCTCATATTTATAGGCAGATTATCTTCAGGATAGACTTAGAATTATTCTGGCTACTTCAAGCTAAGAGAACTTGATGATAGTGATGCAGGACATTACTGTTATGTGCACTGCCATTATCTAGGAAGCAACTCAATGACAGAGCACTGTACCAGTGTCAAAACAGGGTTAAATGGTGTGGTTTTGATGGATTGAGCACCCGTTAATTGGTCAAAGGGAGCAGGGAATTCCGACCCAAGCCAGTCTTGTGTAGCACCAGGTGGGATGTGACTCCTTGTGGGAATGTGCCCGGTTTCTGAGGAAACCAAGTCTTGTGAACTCTGGCTTGCTTAGGCATGACAGTTTCCACATACCTGTATGTTCTTTGGCTCATGTTTCAGTTTATTCTGAAAAAGTCTTCTGGGCTGACTTTGTCAATGTGTTTGATTTTTTTTAATTGGATTTGGTCCTTCTACAATGTTTACTAATCCCTCTGTTCTGCTTAATTTTATGTAACTAGTTTATTAATTATACCAAAATCAAGATTATTGATATATTAGGAATAGTAGTAGTCCTAATACAGATACCACTGATAACATCACTCCAATCAAAGTACTGTCCACTTTAGTGTAACCTCTGTTTTCTATAAACCAATTCTAAATCCAAACATATGTAATTCTCTAAATGTCTACCATCTGGAACTTGAGAATTGATCTATTATGCAGAGCTTTATTAAAGGCCTTGTGAATCAAAATCTGAATACAACATATAAAATGTTTTATGAGTAGCCACTACTGATGAAGCTTGTTCAAAGATCTCTAAAACTGATTAGGTCACACTGTTTTTTCTAAAACCATGTTGACTGTTTCTTAGGATCTTATATCCATATTATGTGGGTGATCCTCTAGTTTAGTTCAAGTAATTGTTTTTATAACCTTGCATGTAATTATATACATTACTGGTCTATAGATGTTTGGCACAGTTTTGCTACCCTTGTTGTGGATTGGTACTACCCCTGGCTTGATTGACTGTGGAAGGAGTTGCCTTAATATTTTGAGTAATATCTTACTTCCTTGAGTACAGTTGGTAAAATACTATCTCTACTACAACTACTACTCTATGGGGCTTTATCAGTCTCGAGTGTTGAAGCATGCACAGCACTTCTGCTTTTACTTTACTAACACTATTTAATGAAGAATTTTGTCCTTTTCATCTGTCTGAGGCATGTTATTGACGTCTTCCTTATTGAGGACCTGAATGAAATTCTCATTTAGTATAATACAACAGCTATATCTCTTTCATTGTGTAGAATATTTTCCTGTTATTGTCCAGGATATATTTCACTTCCTCCAGAATGGTGGTTGTACTATTGTAGTACTGAAAGAACCATTTGGTATTTATTTTACCTCAATTGCAGAATTCTTTTTTTATCTTTCATTTTTTACTGATGCTTGCAATTCATTGTACTCATTTTCTTCAACTGCAACCTATGATTTTATAAAGTGGTTCCTTATATTTTTGTCCTGATTGACCATTTGGAATACAGCTTTTTAGCTCTATGCTTATCAGTACCCAATCTGATGGGGTGTTTCCATGTTCTAAACCTGCTGATATTGTTTTATTACTTTTTTTCAAAGCTTATTTGTGAAAACATTCAATAAAAACTGCAATTTAATGTATAGCTTCCCGGGAGTGTAATGAAAGGGCTGACATCACATTTTCTGTACAGAGGCAGACAACCCTGTACCCCAAGCGATACGTTTCTGGATTTCTTTCCATTTCAGGTGTTTATAACATATTTAAACCAATTAAGTGGGTAAAAGAAAAATTAGTTGCTTTTTTACAGGTTTTAATGAATTGTTAATTAAGAGATGCCTCTTAATCCTGAAGGCACCTGGCACTTGATGACTAAGTTTTCCTACCCCTGGATTAGGGTTTCAAGCAAGTGTGCTGTTTAAAAGGACCAGAACGATCGAAGGAAAAGGCTTTGTGATGAACATCTATATTCTATATAACATTCTATATAACAAGGTCAAGATCCTTCTTTTTCTATGATTTCCACTCATTTATTTCTATTTAATGTACTTTAGCACAACTAAATTCATGACTTAAATACACCGGAATCTGCTAGAGAAAAGTGGTTTTGCATACAGTATATACTGTATGTAAATATACAGTATCCTAGCAGTTCTTATTTGATGAAACTTGCATATACTGTATACTGTATATCAGGAATACAGTGGTTATTATGTGCTGGTTAGAGTAAGGAATGAACTTTAGGAGCTAGGTTTAGTTGGTCTTAATAGAATTGTTTCAATTAAATTTGCTTGTCAATGAAATGTTAGTGCTGTGTTAATTGGAATTATTCTGAGAGACTGTGGAGGTTGCACTGAATATTGTGATACCTGCCATCAATAGGATCTTTTTAGATGCATAATAGAGATTAATTTAAACATAAGTTGTTAAATCATAGTCCTAGTTGTAGGGTATGATCTCCTCTACCTGATTAATAATTATCTGACTCTTTTCAAGTTGTAATGAGTCTGTGTCATAGTTCGTCTACAAAGTTTAGATTGGGCTTTCTTATTTAAGCTGTCCTTATTTTTTCTGCGCTGCCAGGTAAGTGGAATGAGAATGATAACTGCATTTCTTTCTCCTGCTGCAGAAACCAAAATATTTGGCAGGGGACAAATGCATGATGTCAAACACAATTTAATGGTCAAATCAAAATACAATCTTGAATCCAAAATAAACCACTGTAGTCAGCATCTTTTTTAAATCAAATCTTCTTATCAAAACTCCGTTCATTTCATACAGTATACACTAAAAAAAATGTACAATTGGGAAACTTTCCAAGCAGTATTTTGACAGAAAAATTGCAATCAAGCACTTTTTATCATTGCATTGCTTAACCTGAAGCTTTAAATATTTTATTCAGGGTGAGGAGAGTAAAGAAAGTTCTTCTGTCAATAAAGTATATACAAATCAAAGACTGCTGAGTTTTTCACATGCACATTGCTAGTAGAATGGAGATAGGCTCTACTAAGTGGTTTGCACAAGAACCCACAGGGACATTTGTTGGAGTTCTTTGGTTTATAGATTTGAGTAACTCACAAGATTAATGAATTACAGTACAAGCAGGTTTAATGAAAAAGAATAGCCTCAGACAAACCCTATTATACCTCATTTAGTAAAAGGTAATTTGGTACAAATCTGGTGCTGTGCTGACTCAAGAGGGGGAAAAGCCTAATTGTGAAGATGAGGCAAATAGCAAACCACCCACTAGGTGAAATGAGCCAAGGTTTAGCTGGGGGAGGGTGTGAAGTGAAGAATGCCGGGGCAGATGAGTTGAAGATCCTTGGGTCAGTTTAAAGTGGAACGTCAGTCCCAACTTCTCAGACCGGTTATTAAATCTTGGTAACACAATAAATTCATTGAGATTATAGAAAAATATATACATTTTGAATTAAGCACAAAATAAGCCCTTCCTGCTCACCAGTCAAAGTAATGACTAATGTGATGTGGTGTACAAGCAAATAAGTACGGGTTGTGCAGCAGACATTTCACACCAGAAACTGCATCCAGAGTTAACAAGTAAGTTGTTTGTGTTGGATAAAAAGTCTCGAAATCGAGAGCAATACTTCTATCGGATTAAAAAGATGTAAAGAAGCAGGTTTGTGAATACAACGTAAATAGGCTGCACATACCAGGAACTTTTGTTTATTTTGTAATGTAAATTGGAGGTTTTAGAAGTTACTGTGTATATTTCACTTTTATTGTGGTTTGAAATGCATTCATCAATGCTGATTCTTTCTAACCCCAAAATATAAAAATAGCGTTGCAGTTCCCCTCTTTCTTGGCCTCTTGTTTAGAACTACAACTAAAATCTGTATTGCACATACTGTAGCACATAACCATAATGTTGGTGTTACTTAACAGACCAATTTAGCAGTAATTGTGGCATTTTCAAGAGGTCCTTAAGTCATTAAGATGTGTTAAATTTGTTAACAGATTGTAGACTGTCGCATTCATTCACAATCTATGACGTTCAGAACAATTTTACATTTGCTTGTGCTTTTTTGTACAAACCTCAGTTACGTGAATTAATATAACAAGCAGGTCACCAAACGTACTTCTGGATCACACAATGGTCATAAAAAATGCTTGTCCAGAATCTATATGGTAATCGAAACAAAACGTATGAATCAACAAATGTTGTATAATATTCATATAAATGGTTAACATTTGTTATATAGGTATCCCAATTAATCAGGAATAATAACGTAACAGAAGGCAGTTTTATGTATATCTGGAGACTTTGGGGTTGTTTTATGAAGCAGGTTTAACTAATTCAGAATTTTTAAAAGTTTGCACAATTTAAATAACCTGATAACTGACTTCACTTTTACTCTATTTTTATGAAGGTAACCTGTTTTCAATTATTTGGTTTTATTCTATTTAACTGTACTTTGATGCTTTTGATACAATTGATTTATGTTACCAAAATCAGCCTCATTTGGCCCTGTGGGGGGCTTAATGGGGATATCTGTGCAGTCCAGGGCACCTACTATATTACATTAGGAAATGCTGCAAGATAATGTTTAGATAACAGTACATTGTTATATAGTACAAGGTTGCTGCTGGAAGAGGTGTTAGTGGTGCCAGCAGGGGGCGCTCACCCTGTGGTCCATGTGGGTCCTAATGCCCCAGTATAGTGACGGGTATACTATACTGTAAACAGGCGCCGTCCTTCAGATGAGACGTAAAACCGAGGTCCTGACTCTCTGTGGTCATTAAAAATCCCAGGGCATTTCTCGAAAAGAGTAGGTGTGTAACCCCGGTGTCCTGGCCAAATTTCCCATTGGCCCTAATTTCCCAATCATGGCCTCCTAATAATCCCTTATTGAATTGGCTTCATTACTCTGCTCTCCTCCACACTGATAGCTGATTTGTGGTGAGCGTTCTGGCGCACTATCGCTGCCGTCGCATCATCCAGGTGGATGCTGCACATTGATGGTGGTGGAGGGGATCCCCATTACCTGTAAAAGGCTTTGAGTGGAGTGTCCCGAAAAGCGCTATATAAGTGTAGGCAATTATTATTCATAATAATACTAATGATTATTCATAATTCCAGCTCTACCTAAGGGCAGAGTTTTAGTTTCTGCTGTCACTGAGCTACGATAGGCAGTATTAACCATGTATTGACCTAAGAAAGAATGTAAATTACACCCTACGTGCTGAAACAGTATCATTCTAATAAAAACTATCAGCAAACTATAAAGGGTTTTTTCAATCTCTAAACTTTTGTTCTCTCCTCAAAGATCTAATGTCAGTTGGATCTTTGAAGAAATGTGACATCATTCTTTGTAGGGGACTTATCTGTCGCTTAGGCAAGCTGTTAATTGCAAAATCAAGCAAAACATGAACTAACCTACCTGGAGCAGATTTGGAATAGAGGATGTGTTATTATAGTTACATAACTGGATAAAATTTAATCTTGCATTGTGAAACTGAAAAGCCAGACTTTTGTCAACATATTTACTAAAGTTGTTTGACTGAATAATCTTGCTCTGTAAAACAGCCCCTTTGACTGTGAACAAGCTGTAATCAAAACACATCAACCTATGTAAATGTAAATAAACAGGAAACAATCTATTAGGCACTATTGGACCATTTTGATTCCTTGTGTAATATTTTAAAATAAACTGCATGAGTTATTTAATATGTAACTGTTTATTAATTTATCTAATAAATATGTAAATTAAAAGTAAATCCAAAAGTAAAGAAATTCCAATTTATTATACTCTTCATTAAATTTTTAATATCAACCAGAGCAATAGGGGAACTTGTCAATGACCTGTCCTAAATAATTCAAATGGGGGGCCATCCAGAAATACAAAGATGTCATGAAAAAAGCAATACATGCTTTAAATTAGCCATGTTTACTAATCAAGAACTGACAAAATGATTAATTAGATGTCTGCTTTTAGGTAATGTCATTCGACACTTGGCCTGTTTTGTTAATTTCAGAAAAGAGAATTCTAACACTTGATTAATTTAAAAAGAGCCTCAGGTTAACTAGAGCAGGCTGTTTTTGGTTGAATTTAATCTTTTGCGACAGAATGCAATTCTAATACTGCCCTAAACATGTAGGAATTGTGAGATGAAGATGCCAGGCTGACAATAGTTGTGGTACTAATCTGAGATGCAGAGCTCTGCAGGAACTGAGCAACCACTGAGGTGCTCCTTTGATCTTGTGGTCGTTTGTTCATCATTGAGCTAAAAAAGAAGGATTATAGAAGAGAAAAAAAGTCTAAAATGAAAGTGATTTATCACCTTTAAAAATAGACACTTCATGAGCCACATTCATTTTGCAATGTCTAATTTTGATTTTCCCATTTCATGCCACTTGTATTACTGTTTCATTTAATGATACAGTATTCAGTTCTTTAACCTACAGTACAACTGGATATGGTCAATTGTTCAAGGCCAGTCTGTTGTGCTGCTTAATAATTGTAGTAGGCATTTGACAAATAAGTAGCTGTTTCTTTTTCATACTTGAAGGCCAATCCTTAATTTGGTATTAAAATTAAAAATGCAAACCTTTTTTTGCAAATTTCACTCATCATAATGCATTTAGGTTGTTTTACAGAAGTGGATCAGGTTTATTTGGTCTATAATCACATTGAGCAATATATGTTCATGCTTGGTATCCTATAATTTGCAATAGTGGACCACAGCTGGCCTGAGTTAATTAAGATCAGCTGCTACAACTTGGTTCTAATCCTGACATACAGTAATGACTCCTCTTGACATACTCTCCTCTTTCTTGCTCAATTTCCTCCACCCCACCTCCACCTTTGCCGCTACCCTTGGTCACCTTTTCACCAAGCATGGCGGTCCTGGCCCAAGCTGTCCAATATCCAACCTGTCCAACTCAGCTAAGTGGTTTAAGACAATGTTTTCACTCAACCCAATGAACGATTCTACGGTCATACGATCTTCGGCTGCTGTCATTCCTCGCAAAACTGAGCTAGGAATTTCTCACAACAGAATTTCAGAAAACATGAGGATCTTATGTATTCATACCTCTAAGTATTAATTTGAATAAAATCCAACAAAAACAAATTCACTAACTTTCCAGTCTTTTGGAAGACTAGTTAAAGCCTCCGGAACATTATAGAAGCTTCTGAAGGTTTCCTCTTTCCATTTGGTATAAATGGGGGGGTGGCGGGAGGTAGCTGAATACAGGAAGTGGGGAAAAAAAACATACGGATACACACAAGAAATAAAACTATTAGTTTAGTGGCTCTCCTGCTAGGATCAGGATGCTTCTTGCCACCAGGAACTGTGATACAAGTGGTTCAGGAGGTAATCATGAATCCAAAGACAACAGCTGGAGATCGCCAACAATACCTGACATTTTCATTATACAAAGTAACAAGAACGTCCATTGATGATGTTAACTACTTGAGAATTCTGTTCATGGTCAAGATGTAAGGCAAAGACCCCTTCTGAACATGAAATACAGAGAGAATGGATGTTTTTTGTTTTACAAAAATACATGTGTGATTGAAAATTGGAACCATGTGTTATGATCAGGTACTGTAAAATGAAAAATCTGCTTTTTGAATGTGCTCAACAATGATGGGTTTATTGGGGGGGATCTACTATATTTTGAGGTTGTTTTGCATCAAAGGGTGGTGGAGCCCTGGAAGGGGAAATCATAACTCCCCATTAAGTACCAGCACATTTTGGTCAAAAACTGTGTTCCCACTACCAAGAAGGACATACAAATTTTGATTCTGCAATTTCTTTCACGGGATCAATAAAGTATCTATCTATCCTAGTAAAAATCACAAAGTAATTTAGAGCAAATGGATTTTGAGCACGACCAATATGTCGCTCTTCTCAAAAGCTTAGAAGAATTTAAATGGAATTTGTCTCCTCTAGTCTTTTTATCTCTACAATAGCACCTTTTTGCTGAAGCGTCTTGTGCTTAATAAATGGAAATTCATCAAGTACTAGTTTGAAATTTGTGATTGGTACATGTGCCAAAATTTTGATTTTATCTAAGCCTAAATTTAAATAAATACCTTCCTTCTTTTTGCAATCCATTGTCAAGATTAAATGCCATGTATTGTCATGGAATGATTGTGACCTTTTGAAGGATGTGTGCTCTTTTTTAAAAGGTCATTTTTTCTTAAAGATTTGTGAAGTTATGTGTCAGGCAAATGCAGATTTTTTTTTTAGAAAAAAGTCCTTGTCATTCTTCTGTTTTTATTGTATACTATGTAATATACAAGCTTTTTAACCAACACTCCACTGTGAGCCACTTAGCAAGTGAGCTACCTTGATGAACTTGAAATATGTAGGTTATTTTAAATATTGAGAGTATTAAGTTGTCATATTGCTGCTTTTCATCATATGAAATCTTAGCTGTTGACATCTCCAAGAAATTTACAGCAAAAGAAGGGAAAACTATTTTAGAAGGTAGAAATGGGATAAAGCTTAATGTCTGATTGCTGTCATGCCTTAAATTATTAATTTTGTTTTTTTTTTCCATCTGCAGACAAGGGAATTAACATCAAACTAGCTATGCAGAACCAAGGAAGCATTTGATACACGTACAGTATAACTGAGTGTTTAGTGCAAACATTTTTCTTTACTTTCTTTAGTTCACCATTTTTTCCTGTTTTTCCTTTTTCTTCAATTTTTCCTTCTTTCTTCAAGCACATAAAAGTGATATGTATTGTATAGATATTTATAGATATTGTGTAAATATACTTCATGGTGTACTGTAAAAACAAATGAGCGTCTTTTTAAACAAACAATTTACTCATTTGTACGTTGGAGCTAATGTTGCTTTTGTATTTAGAAAAAAGTCAAAGAAGATAAACAATCCTCATACCAACAAATTATTCATGAGCATTTACAGTGGAAAATTGATTTATTAGGTAATTGATTTGGAACAGTCATTCCTCTTTTGGAATTATTGAAGCCCAAACCCATGTCTTCTTGAGATACAGTATACAGTCATTTCTACAGAATTGTCATATAGGCTGTAAATCCCTCCATCCAACCCCAAGAACAAACAATGTTTAATGACATAATCTATTGTGTAATTCCCAAGCTACTGTACAAAAATAAATATTTTTGCTGTGATTTTTAAATGTAATGCACTGTCTGGAAACGTAACAGGGCAAATGCTTTCTTCTTATGTTCTGGTTGTGCAATATGTGTACTGTACAGTATATGGTAGCAATGCTGTATTTGAAATAGCTCTCTGAATCATTTCCTCTGTTGGCTTTGATGTACTGTAGCTCTTGGCCATTAAATTATGATTTTAAAAGTTCATACCATTTCATTATGCTCAATGACACTGCAGTTCACTTTTGCAAAAAGCATTAACAAAAACAAAGATAATATTTCTTATTAAAATAGTGTTAACAGTAATTCCTTTGGTCCTTGCTGTAAATAATTACAAAACTAAAAAGTTGGCTTTGTTCTATGTATGACTCATTATGATATTATAATATAATTATACTATAATACTCATAGTGAGTGCACCACTTTTTGTATAAAGTATCTTTTCTAATTATAAGTGATCTATAGAGCTAATTTCCTTGATAGCACAAAACTCTGCTTACTGTAAATGCAAAGAAAACAAAAAATGCCAAAATAAATCAAAATGTGTTAAAGATTGAAGTGAAAAGAACTAAGTAAAAATGCACCTTTAATATCTGCAATAATATATTTTTAATTTTCAATTTCAGATTCAAATAATTTATGCATTAGTGTCTTGTGTAACTTCTTTGTCCGCTTCTATGTTCCAAATCATTCTATCCAGAGTCTAACGTGTACTGTATGAAGACAACTTTTTCAATAAAAGAGAAAGAAGTTGCACTAAATTTAATAATGAAAGTATGCATTTGCACTGTTTTGCTTTATAGGCAGAACCTAGAAAAGTACATTAGTTATAGCAAATAAAATAAATGGCTTGTTACATCTAGGAATGTTGCAGAAATAATTAGTCAGGCTTCATTTGAAAGGCCACAGAATCCATGCACAGTGAAGGCAGAATTTACTTTAATGCTTGAATTGTAATAACTGTTTTGAATCTTTACACTGTTCCAACCCAATCATCATTTTTTCTGAATTTTAATGATTGTTCTAAAAGACATTGCTGCTTATTTCATAATGTCATTATTTCTTTTCTTTTCCATACTAAACTGCAGAAGAATAATGGTGTTATATTCCATCTGAATAATTCTGGAGAGTGTAGCAGCAAGGCTATGGCCAGGCCTAGAATCAATTGTTCAGAAAGATATGAATAATTATCTTTCACTTGCCTTGAAATTAAATCCAAGAACTGGTCAGAATATCTGAGTCAGCTCATCAGAAATGTTTCTGAGAAGGGTGTCTATAATAAACTGGATGTCCAAGCATTCCATTACCCATACTAAGCCATCATAAATTACATAAATCACCTGATAAATATAAATCACCTGACCTCCAGTGTGTACTGTAAAACAAAAATGAAATATTTTCGGTCTGGTATGCACATCTGCGCTCACACCCTGAATGGACTTCTGCAATAAATCTATTGATCACGTCAGAGTCATACAACCATCAGGGACATGCCATGTGGGTATGACATTTAACAATGTCAGATCCAAACACCATCCATGATGTCATGACTTTAATGTAGTTGCACAGCATTCTGCACTTGCTCTCCAAGGTTTTGACAACCTCACAACAACCATCACAGTCTGTCAAGTCACTAATGCAAAAGATATTTGCCAAAGGAAACTGCTGGGTGAACACTGTACTGGGTGAAAACTGAATTCGGCTGTTATGTCCCAGTGTGTGGTCCATGTGTGTTTTATTGCTATGTTTCACACTTCCTGACCTTGATTGTTCTCCCTCCCCCATAGGTCCAGCATTAAATCATTGTTTCCGTGTGATGTCATCATCAATCAGCTTCTCAGCCAATCAGAGTGCAGCTTATTTAGTATATAAGTTGGAGGTTTTCTGAATGAAGGGGTCTTTCGTTTGATTTTGGTCCCACTTGGCTTAGCTTCGTTTTTTTTTTAGCTTTTGGTTTTGCTTCGGCTTCGTTTCGCTTCTGGTGTGTGTGTTTTCATATAGCTTTGGCTTTGTTGGTTTGTGTTCGTCTCTTTGTATTTTCGTTTGTTTGTGTTTATCCTTGTTTAGCCATTACCTTGCCCAAAAGTGTTGTATTAACCTCTGTATTATTTTGTACCCTGTTACTTGTGTCTACTTGTGTTTTCCCTTATTGGTATTTGTAGTTTACTTGTGTATTTGTGTGAACTTTTAGCCAGCAGCCATATCACCCTGCAACTCACAACTGGCAACCCACTGAAGCTAAGCAGGTGTGAGCCTGGTGAGTACCTGGATGGGAGACCTCATGGGAAAAACTAAGGTTGCTGCTGGAAGAGGTGTTAGTGGGGCCAGCAGGGGGCGCTCACCCCACGGTCCATGTGGGTCCTAATGCACCAGTATAGTGATGGGGACACTATACTGTAAATAAGCACCGTCCTTCGGATGAGACGTAAAACCGAGGTCCTGACTCTTTGTGGTCATTAAAAATCCCAGGGTGGTTCTCAAAAATAGTAGGGGTGTAACCCTGGCGTCGTGGCCAAATTTCCCCTTACAAATCATGGCCTCCTAATAATCCCCCTCTATGAATTGGCTACATTACTCTGCTCTCCTCCCCACTGATAGCTGATGTGTGGTGAGCGTTCTGGTGCACTATGGCTGCCGTCGCATCATCCAGGTGGATGCTGCACATTGGTGGTGGTGGAGGGGAGTCCCCATTACCTGTAAAGCGCTTTGAGTGGAGTGTCCAGAAAAGCGATATATAAGTGTAAGCAATTATTATTATTATAACTTTTGTGTATAGGGTTAGTTTAGGTTGTTGGGTACATTTTGCACACGTAGTTGATTTTTATATTAGTAACACTAGTTTAGTGTGGCCTTTTGTCTTATATGGTTTCAGGTAGTCAGTGAAGGTTAGCTAGTGTGTTTGAAGACGCTGAAGACCGTGTGTTTCGGGTTTTCTTTTGTAGTTAGATCAGCTTCCCTCACTTTCTTAGCCAGTTCCATTTTTTTTGTTTTCTTTTCTTTGGCACCACTCTAGTTCCCTAACCCTGTGTGTTACTGTGTTTTATTACGTACCAGTCACTTATTCACCTTAAAATAATTACTTTTGTACCAACCCGTGTTGACACGCTTCTTAGTCCCTCACCAGAACCCACCTGCATCCAAAAAAGTATCCTAAATGTTATACCCCTTTATCCCTAGACACATGGGGTCATAACATTGGCCCAAAGAAGTTTTGTAACAAACATCTGATCACTGAAATGATTCCTTACGCTTATATAGTGCTTTCCTGGACACTCCACTCAAAGCCCTTTACAGGTAATGGGGACTCCCCTCCACGAGCACCAGTCTAGCCCCACTTGGATGATGCAACGGCGGCCATAGTGTGCCAGTACGCTCACCACACATCAGTTATCAGTGGGTAGGAGAACAGAGTGATGAAACCAGTTCATAGATGGGGATTATTAGGAGGCCATGATTGGTAAAGGCCAATGGGAAATTTAGCCAGGATGCCGGGGTTATACCCCTACTCTTTTTGAGAAACAGCCTGGGGTTTTTAATGACTACAGAGAGTCAGGACCTTCGTTTTCTGTCTCATCCGCAGCACGACACCTTTTTACAGTATAGTGTCCTCGTTACTATGCTGGAGAATTAAGACCCACATAGACCACAGGGTGAGGGCCCCCTACTGGCCCCACTAACATCTCTTCCAGCAGCACCTTAGTTTTTCCCAAGAGGTCTCTCATCCAGGTACTCACTAGGCTCACCCTGCTTAGCTTCACTGGGTTGCCAGTTGTGAGTTTTAAGATGGTATGACTGCTAATAATAAAGCAATAAAAGAACTATAAAGTTGAATATTCATCAACATAACAAAATAATATACAGTATATATTCAGAAAAGGAGTTACATAGTAGGGGTGAAGGAATTTCCCAAGTTTTTTCCCCAAGCAAGATTCAGTTTGCTGCTGAGCTCCCTGTTCCAGAGACATTGTGCATGCTCTGTCCGTTGGTAGACCTTTTGGTAGAAAAGGACAGCCTTTTGACAGTTCCCACTGGACAATGACAGGACAAGGTTTGACACAGATCTAACTGTTCCTCTCTCTATGAGGCTTTCCAGCCTCAACAGGAAATGCCACCTAGACAAGCATATTAATTTTGATTAATTAAGAACACTTAATATTCACATTTTAATACCTTAGCATTAAGTTGTTATTCCTAATGAGAATGTTTTATGATAACCCATAGAAGTAATTGAATATTTATTTGTCCTCTTCAAACATTTAGGAAGGTTACTGATTTTATTAGGTTGAGTAACTGTATTAGTTATCTCGTTGTCCCTGAGTGATTAATCAATTTTGTGTATCACAACAGACTACCTTATATTTACTCTTGTCTTAGTTGCCACATTTTATTATTGTTAATAACCTTGTATTATTTGAAACTGTGTTTCCATTGCCATTTACTCTGATGGAATGATTCCTAGAAGCCATAAAAAGACTGAATTTACTCATCCAATTTCTAATAGTCTAAGTTAATTCAAACCATAAAATCACAACAGCAGTAAACTGAAGATTTTAAAGGGGAAAATCAAACTATTGACAATAGTTTGCAATTTAGAGTAGAATTTCAAATGTGGGCACTAATGAAACCCCATAGAAACATTTTCATTACGGTGTTAAAACCACTGCACTTCATTTAGCCTTTCAAACTTATAGCAGAAGCATTTAAACTGAATAAATATGGTTACTTAAGTTAGCACTTTAGGTAAGGGGTTTCATTACATTCTACAGTTAACCCAATAGTACCTCCTTTAAAATACTGTATACAATTTTGGTGACCAGGTTATAAAAATAATACTGATGCTTTGGGATCTGCTAAGAGAAGAACGGAGAAACACAAAACAGTAGATAAAAGTGGAAACTGCAGGTGCAAAGTATACCTGCAAAACTGTGAACAAGAGGTACATCTTTACCTACAGTAGGGTTGGAGTATGGAATAAGCTGATCACCTGTGTTGATGAAGCTGATACCTACTGTAGGCCTCCCTCAAAAAACTGCTAGATGAGATCCTTGATTAACTACTAACTACCATAAAAGCTAGATTGGTCAAATAGCCTTATCTCATTTGTACAGTATGTACTCTTATGTTCTTGGGACCCTAATGGCAACTTATGCCTTTGATGAAGAAAAGAAATAGGTTCTGAATTATGAACAAACTTAATCATTTTTTGGTTTTGCTTGGAAATTAATCTCTTCTGTTCAGTACATGACTTTGAAAGGTCAAATCCGAGAAATTAATACCTACAGTATTTTAAGAACACGAGATTGTGTGAATTTTACATGTAAGTCTTTTCATTGTTAGCAGCTACTGTAATTGGTCCAAGAACTTTATCCATTGTTTTTGTGTAAAAACTCAGGGTATCAGCTTTGATATTGTGGCTGGGTAGTGTCACGCCCTCTGCAGCCAGAGGGCGCTCCTTCTCTGTCCTGTCCCTAGTTTCTGGTCTGCTGTCCTTCCTGTCCCTCTCTTTCCCTTGGGCTATATGTTTCCGGGTCTTGCACTCTGTCCTCACTCAGCACTGACGTTTGGATGTCCTGAGACCCGCCTAGCACCAGGGCGCCCCACGTCTGCTCCCTGAGGGCATAGGTTTCTATACGGCATTCCTGAACTCTTTGCACTATGAGCCTTTTTCCCGTCTCGCCGCTACGCATATGGGTCTTTTTCCGCTCTCCTGCTCCCCACGGTTAGTCCCTTTGGACGTCCGTGACAGGTAGCTTGTTTCAGATTCCCACAAGCCTTTGCATGAAGATATACTTGCTCTTCTCTGTTTTACTGTACAGAACAGTATACTGTATGCCTTTAGTTTCCACATCTGTCCTCTAGTTCATGCATCACACTTAACTCAGTATTGTTTCAAACTTGAGAGTTTTTGTGAAAGGTTCTTTCCAGAGGCAAAAATATTTTTTGATAGTTCCTTATCTAGACAGTTTTATTATTGCCATCTAAGTGCTTTTTGTCCATTTTTAGATTTGAGAAATACATTCTCAACATCTTTATTCACTGGCAACTATGTATTTCATATTCAAAAGTACTGTGACTAGGAAAATGATAACAAATTGAATAACCACATATGAAGCATTCTAACATCAAAACTTTATTGCATTTGCATAATGTGTACCAAAACCATACCCTTTAATGTAAATTCCTTACATGTGAGAAAAAGTGTAGTTTAGAAGCACAGAACATATTTCAGCTAAAGATAAAAATGCTAATAACTGCAAACACACATTCATCAGAACAAAAGTTTAAAAAACATAGCCATTTGTAGCCATAATGTTAGAAATATTTTTAATACAAGGCATGAAAGCATTTTTCATGGAGACAATGGAAATATTACCATGATGAATTCTGTCTGGAATTAGCCACTCCTCTGGGATGATTAGGAGACATAAGACCAGCTTGGAGGAAAAAGGTTTCAGTCTCCATCTAGGCTCCAGGTCAGAAGGAGGAAGAAAGTAAAATGAAAGGTCCTGGCAATAATGGATGGGCTGGCTTACAGATACAGGCTGATGAAGAATAGGGTTGACCTACCAAACCAGAGCTGACTGTAGGCTGTAGTGGAGGAGTATAGCATTGCTTGGCCATGCAGCAGTGTACCTTCTTACAATAGCCGAAATGAGTGTAGATGGTGCAAGCTGAATCTTACGTTCTCCATGTACCTTACCATCTGCAGATAGGGGCGTCTGAGGGAGTGAGAGAAGAGACAGAGGGAGAATGCAAGTACCCCAGTGGCCAGATGTCCCTGGCAAAACAGGATCAGCTGGGAAGGTTAGTGAAGATCTGGTGCTTGGTGAAGAGTTGAGTTCAAATCATTATTCATGATGATGACAGCAACAAAGCATTAAGCTCCATATATAGTATAAGCCTATCTAGACTATAGAAATATTTGACCCTCTACATTGCTTTAACACATATGAAATTATTTATTCTTTTTTAATTTCTAATTCTGACTTGTTCCTAAGAACCACATGCTGACCGCAACTTAAGTACAAACAAATTCTGAAAGTTAAATAATTCATACAGTACAATATTGTAATACAAGGCAAAACAACATTATGATCTTTACAACCACCTGGTGTGCCAAGAAATATTTAGTTATCATAAACCATAATATATTTTGAAACAGCCACATGAAATAAACACAATTAATTGATTACTGTAGTCAATTATTGGCTCAATGCCTTAACAGTAGTCATAGATGTAAATCAAGAAATAGTTTGGATTAACAGTTTAGTCTTCATGTCCAACTTCATGAAACTGACATTACATCTTTAATGTACTGTTTCTAATCTAATTTTTATCTGCTATTGCATCTTTATTTAACTGGTCCCTGTTTCCTTCTTTTCTACATTATGTAGTTGCGAAATAATTCAGTCGAATATTATTCAGTTTTTGTAATACAATGCACACTTCAGTTGTTTATTAAGAATATACAGTTTTGTAAACAGAAGCATTAGTGTATTTCATTGAAGAATGAGAAGATAAACGACACATTTTTTATCTGTTGCTTATTGAATAAGAATATCGTTTGCACAATGGGACACAGCTGTGGTTGTTTGATGCATTAATATGTTTTTAATTAGTTCTCTATTGGATGTTGCATCTGCTATAGCACGTGTGAATAACAGAAGAATAGATCAGTCTATGCATTATTTACAGTATAAAGTATTGCAGTGTTCCAGGTGAGTATTAACAGGTCAGGTTAAGTATTAAGTATCAATCAAATGGTAGTCAGTGCTGACACCAACTTCAGTACAAACAAATTCTGACAGTTAAATAACACACACACACACACACACACACACACACACACACACACACACACACACACACACACACACACACACACACACACACACACACACACCTCTCAGGGTATACAAAGTAAGGTTGTTTCTATAATTATTAAAATAGATATATTCTGTGAACAGTTTAGTAGTTGAGCAATAACTTAGATAACTGCAATTCATTAAACTTAACTACAAAACACAAACTAATATTAACAGAAATTGTATATTGATATTATGTACTATGTACACACTTCAGAAATCTTAATCCAAAACAAAAGCCAATGTGTCATCTCTGTCTCTTGTCATTTGGTCATTCATCCATGTACTGATTCAAAAAAACCACTCTTATTTGTGACAGGTGACAATTCTACACAATATTCTAATCAAGACCTTACTAGTACATTATACAATTCATTCATATCATTCTTTTATTTAAAATTCTACAATTTAAACTATCCTGTTTGCTTTTGTATTTCTTACCCAGATGAAAATGAAATGTCAATTCAACTAAGTCATTTTCAAAAGCAGCTTCTTTAAGCTCCGTTTCCCTTATATTTTATTTTTTGCCACATGTATGTAACTCTTGACTCTTATCTACATTTCAATGTCAGTGCTTGCCTCATCTTGAATTACTGTATATTTACAGTGTTCTTGTTGGAGTTTCCTTTGCATCTAGAGCATTTGTAATCCTCCTATGGTTGCATCAAACTGCTAACAGGACTAGTTCCACACTCCAGAATCTAGATCATTTATATAAATTAGAAACAGCAGTGGTCTTAAAGTGTGCTACTCAGATGAAAGTTACAGTTAATTGGGTAGACTAAAAGGTGATTTATAGATAAGACGTCTATTAAATTGTTACTTTGGTAGAGTTATACCAGCACTATTTAAAATATCTAATGCTTTATGTAAAATACATTCATGGTGTTGTATTAAATAATAATAACAAAAATCCTAAGAATGTCCTATCTGTGACATGTTGAGTAACTAGTTGCACATGTACCATTTTCAAATCATAAGTTATCTATTTAAACTGCATGTGATCTTGGGATGTAGGTCAGCTATTTATGAGCTTCAACACAGCATTAGTGTTTTACTTCCTTAAAAGCATATTTAATTAAAGCCAAGTAGTGCATAGATACATTTTCTAGCAGAATAAAAACACCTTGTACAAGAGGCCCATGTTGAGTAATTACAGTATATGAATCAAATAATTTCTTATAACTAGTGTGATACACATGGGAGGGGTGCAATAATGGGGTCTCAGGAATTCATACAAAAACAAAGCCATAAGGTAAAAAGTAGAAGTTTACTGTATATTGTAAAGAAATGATCAAAAAGCACAAAAAAACAACTAAGCTTCTCTTTGAGCTATTAACTATACTTCAAGTTTCTTCAAGTTATGCTACTCACAAAGTCTCTTTCAAAGACCAAGCATTCCCTATGAAATTCATTCAAGTTCTTTTTGAAAAAAAAAAGGTCTTCCAACACAAAGTTCCCAGGTGCCATCTTGTCTGAACCAAAAGTTTAATCACAATAGCTGTTGTCCAAAAGATTCAATTATTCTAGCCTGTATGTGTACAAATTCCTTAAACTTGGGAATGCATTTACAGTAGCTATTTTAAGCCCTGGAATAAGTCCAGAGAAATATGTTTGTAAAATGAAGAGGGAGAGTAGAATTCTAAACTGCACACCTAATTGTGTTATCTTTGGGATAACTATATGCAAAAATAAAGAAAATGTTATAGCATCTTGGATCATCCTTAGTTACCTAACTATAAGACACAAACGTTTATCTGAAATGGAGAGTCAGATTCAAAGCCTGTGCTTTCCATAGCTATCATTTCTTATACAGTATCTGTGTGAGTTTGTGAAATATGGAATTTCTGTTTTTCTTTTTACTTTTGGTGGATAAAATAACAAACAAATAGTTTTTTGATACTATTGTCACGGCACTGCCTAACTTTCCCAAATCTTATGAGTACAAGGAAAGCCCATTGTGGCTGACAATCACCCACAGTAAAAATAAAAGGAAAAGAACACTTGTGCCCTTTTTTAACACAGAGTAGTAAATTATTTAACACTTTCAAGTACAATAAGTTGTGTAAAGAAAGATAACTACAGAAATGCATTGGGTCTTATAAATTAGAAAATAAAAAAAAATAACTAGATGTAGATCCAAAAACATAACACAAAGGAAAGTCTTGTGGGGACCTGGCTAACGCTGATTCATAGCCTACCAACTAAAATAAAAGGAAAAACTCAACTATACAGAACAAATCAAAAACGTGAAGAAAACTGAAAAATTAAAACAATTCTGGAGTACAACAAAAACAGTCTCATGCGAGAGCTTTTTCAGAATTCTGGTGCTCCACGTTGCTCCACTGGTCTCTGTAGATTTCCCTTGTAGAAATCTCTCACTAATTACAGTATATATACTGTAGGTCAGCTGGAGGTCTACAGCTTATATTAATGAAGATGTGACCATCAGCAAATACCTATAGCAGCAGATGAGAAGGCAGGTAGCAGAAAGCAGGTTACAAAAACCCAGCAGATAGGGGGTTAAGGATGACCTACATAACAATGTATAGTAAGATTCTAGTAGCTTTTTTTATTTTCACAGTTAACCTTATTACCCAATGACTAAACTAAAACAGCCTTAACCTAAAATATACTGTGATCAGGAATTGAAGGAAGAGTAAAGAATGGGAACCTAAATCTAAAATCTTTCTCCCTAAGCCATTTGGAAGTTTTGTAATATTGTTACAAATGAGAGGTTAAGAAAATGGCAAATAAGCAGGCAATTGCTGAACAAATATATCAATTAGTAAAATAGCCTTGACCCCCAACTTGTGAAGATTTCTGCCAAGAATATGCCCGAGCGGTTGGTATAGTTAAAGGCACACGGGCTAAATTTTGATGAAAGAGTAATAATTCAGGCATGCTTGGTTAAGCAAAGATTTACTGTATTAACAATGCAGGTGGGTAGCTGCAAAGGAACAAGTAATAGGTTTATTCCATGCCGAAAAGGGACACACACTACACTACTCACAACATAAACAAACAACACACAAGTTCCTCCATTTACAAGTTTACAGACCAGGCGCTTTGGAGACTTATGTGTAGGCTACCCACAAAAACCCAAGACTGCTACCAAGTATTCGACTCTTAAATGATGCCTACAGAGGTCAAAAGAAGAGATGAGCTGCCTTGTAAATTAAATAGAATACAAACTGAGAGTTAAATCTCTCTCTCTCTCTCTCTGCAAACCTGGATGCCACAAAATAAATACAAACCTATTTGCCATTTTTAACCGAATTGCCATTCTTCACTCGGGAAATCCAAGAAAACTACAGAAAGCAATCTTTCTTGGCAAGGTATAAATACATAGCTCCAATCAGGACTTTTTGGATGATCTCGAACTAGGACCGCTCATCTGGCAAACGCTTTGTTCTATTTCCTCCTGTCTCTCTTGTTGTCTATTCTTCCTGTTTTTTGTCTTGATATGGTACAGTATCTTTTTGGACAGTTGATTGACACCTAATCATTGACCCAGAACTAAATTAACAAAGATAAACCAAAGTAAACTTTAAGATTGTTTTAATCATTGAATCTGCCCCCTCTCACTTCTCAGCAAACATCCCTTAGGTATTACCCATTGTTTCTAGATTATTTTCAGATAGATCAATGGTCACCTATAGCTACTGTATACCACTATTTTGTATTTTTAATTCCAAATTAAAATGGAGTAGAAATGAAATACTAATTCAATGTGTGTTAGAAATCACACATTTTCTTAAAATGGCATACAGTATATTGCTTGAGTGGTACACTGTTTGCAACTGATTTTTATAGGTAACCTCCTTACTATTTTGTGTTAGTTTTTCACTTTGTTCCCTTCAACAAAATCAGTAAATCAACAGTCAGCATGTTATCATGTACTGCTTGACAATGATTGTCTACAAATTGTACATTTGGCTGACATTTATGTGCTCGACTGTAAAAGTTCTTTAACTCTTTCTTTGAATACATGTTTTTTTTTGCCTTTTTATTTTTAATGCTTTTTAAAGGTTCTGAAAAAGGAAAATACTATTTTATAGGGCTGCTTTCCTCCAAGATAATGTTACTAAACTTTTAAAGGAATAAAATACTTCACTTGGTAGTAGGTCACTATTGTCCAGTTTAAATGAAATGTGTTCCATTTATGACTCAGCTCTTCAGAAAAGAAGAGGAGGCTTGATTTATTTTTTTCATTATACCTAAGAGATTAGCTCTCAAGACACATTTCAGTCCTAAGCTTTCTAACCTTTATTTTTCCTGCAAGCTTCCAAAATATTCTCCCACAAAGAATATTTGCTCTCTGAATACTGATTTGTCTTGTTAGTAACCAAAACAAGAAACGTATCATGTTTTTTCATTTCCTAAAAATCTAATTAAAAAATTAATGAACTAATCAACAGTTATTGTGTATATTCTGTAACTTATTTGTATAAGATTTGTAGATTGTATTATGTAATGGAAATCTACAAATCCACCATGTACAGTATACTTTATCTGCTGATTTAGTATATTTAGTATACAGTATCTACTGTATTTAGTAGATATCTTCATAAATATGCTATATCTTTACATATTCATATTTGATTCACTCCTAAATGCATAATACGTGTATGTGTGAGACTCTTGAAGGTCTTGGCATAAAGAACTCATCATTGAGTTTTTAACAAAGAGCACAATTCCTCTATTGCACAAATCCAGTTGATTTGACAGTATGGCACACAATTTCTCTCTTTAACCACACCATTCTGACAGTTTATTTTTCCCAATATATTCTTCTTTGAGAGTGTCTTCTTTGTGTTTGTCTGTGCTGCAACAGTTACACTGTCTGTGTCTAAGATGTCACTTGTTATCCCTTGATGGTGAGGCAGACCACTAAATGCTTACTTCCCTATCCCATTTTTGTAATCAGCTCTTAAAAGGGAAAATATTGGCCTTACAAATCCCGTGGGGCCAAAATCACCCTTTTTAGCATGTATTTAGCTGAAAGGGGCTTGAGCTTCCTCTCCCCAGGATGAAGCATGTTTTAGCAGATTATTTAATCAATCTAGTCTAGATACATACTGTAGGGAAGCTTCAGCCCAGAAAAAACAAATGTTCCTATATTTGTCATACTGTCTCTTAAATACATTATGTTGTATTGCCAATCAACGTGATGTGATATTTCAGATGGTGCTTATTATTTCCAATCTTTGTTGCTTTTGAAATGAAAGTTTGTTTTTAATTTTAACAGCTTTTTCTAAGATGGGTGAGTTCTGTTTGATTTGTTATTACTGGAAGGTGTATTTATAATTTTCTGATCTTTAATATTTTTATTTTGATATGTTATGTATCCTCCTGTCCTTGGTGTTTCTGTATTGTTTTTTATTGCTTTATTTAAATTCAAACAATATTGCCTTATGATCATTCTATTCCCAAATCAAATTATCTTTGATGACTCATTTCTTTTGTTCAATTCATTTTATCTGGAAATCTTTTAGCTTCTAATTTTCCACCTACTGATATCGAGATTGATTTATTCAGCTTTTTCATGTTTGCTGAAAGTATTATGTCACTGTTGAAATTACCACGATTGCTTTTATTGTCCCACTTGACAAAAACTGTACTTTTAAATAACATTAAAATTAATCTTGACCTGTTCTTGTCTGCCATGGTTTATAATAATTTCCATACAACATAGGACAATAATAATTGCATAATGCTGATCAGAATATGGCCTCAATGAACAAATAAGGTATATCAGCAGTCACTAATTCATTATTTAATTTGTTGGTGACAATTATATAAATTCAATATGTAAATTGTATTTATTGAGAGTGAAGTTATAGAAAGACTGTAAACATGTTAATTATCAGTTTTCATTAAAGAGGGTTTTATTCAGGGAATCCCTATTAGTGTCATAGTCACATACAATGTATTGTAGTCTGATGCTGTAGATGTACTGTAGTCACTACTTACAGTATCGCTTATTAAAAGCAAAATGAAATTAAGAATATGTTCATGTGAGCCACGTAACCCTGCAACTCACATATTGTAACCCACTGAAGCTAAGCAGGTTTGATCCTGGTCAGTACCTGGATATGAGACCTCCTGGGAAAAATTAAGGATGCTGCTGGAAGAAGTGTCACTGAAGTACCCTAGAGTCTATGTGGGTCACAATGCCCCAGTATACTGATGGGGTCACTATAATGTAAAAAGGCTCCATCCTTCAGGTGACGTAAAACTGAAGTCCTGACTCTCTGTGGTCATTAAAATTCCCAGGGTGTTTACCGAAAAGAATAGGGGTGTACCCCTGGTGTCCTGGACAAATTTCCCATTGGCCTTTACCAATCATGGCCTCCTAATAACCCCCATCTATGAATTGGCCTCATCACTCTGTTCTCCTCCCAGGACATTACATTGGTGGTAGTGGAGGTGAGTCCCCATTACCTGTAAAGCTCTTTGAGTGGAGTGTCCAGAAAAGCGCTATATAAGTGTAAGATATTATTATTGTTATTATCATATTACACATACAATTTAGCATGTAAAATAATATTTGATTGTTTTCATATCATTTTAAACTATTTTGTTTTTAAGAGGACCTTAAAACAGTGAAACGGTGCTGTTTGCAAGTCTAGAAATCAAATTAGTAACATTTTGCCATCTCCATAGATGAAGTATATTGCTTTGCAGACCTTCAGTTAAGAACAGACATTGATTTAATAAATCGGATATCTTATCTGTTAACACTGTACAATGTTTGTCATAGGTCATGGTTGACCTCCGGAATGACCCTGTAGTAGATAATCATTAGAGTTAATCTGATCATCTTCTACCTTGAAATGTAAAACTCAGACAAATATAACCTTTAAATGATGTACAGTATAGAGCACAACCTGAAATGAAGTTAAAATGAAGATATTGTAAAAAAGAAAAGATCATTCTTTTTAGCGAATCACACAAATACATTACTGAATATTCTTAATATCTGACAAATTATATTAACTGACATTTCAGTATGAATATGCAGTGTTATGTTACTGACACAAATACAAAGACACAAATATACATACAAATAGAGGGAAAAAGACATTCACTGACAGAAATATTTCAAATCTTAATATTGAAATACCTTAAGAAGGCTTATAAATGAAGCCAAGGGAAAAAATTAATAAAAGCATTAAAGATTCTTAATTTTTTACCACATAAGCACAGACAATCATACAGTATATAGAAAAATCTCTCTTGTTTAACATCACTCCTTTAACAGAAATAACATTTTTACTCAGTCACACTTGATTGACAGGCTTTCTACCAGCTTTCTACCAGCCTCAAATCCAAGGAAAGAACAAAGTTGCTTATAAGGCAGTGCTGGATTTTCTTTCACACCTTGCTATGCAATGATGTTCCAGAATCAAGTACTGAAAGCACTCTGAGCCTGTGACCCCAGTCTGCTCCGTGAGCAAAGACAGGGGTGATCTACGTGTCTGAGCTCTGCAGCTTTGCCAGGCATTACCACTGCTCTCTAGAGGAGGAGAGTTTGGGAAAAGGAAGAGAAGAAACAGATGAAGCAGTTGGTATATATCGACCAAACACTAATGCGCTGGTCTTTGGATCCAGTGACCAGCAGCCTCTGGCTAGCCTCTGGTGGTCATGCCGAAGCCAAGTTCCTCTGGTCCTCCCGGATAGACAGATGGGAAATCTCTACTGAGACCTGCAGCTGGAGTGTTTGCTCTCCATCAGGTGACCAGACCCAGATGATGGTCTCTGCAGAGCCCGCAACACCTCACGGCTTCCCTTACTTAAAGTCAAGACACATGACCAGCTGTGCAAAGGCAGACAGGTGGCTCTACAGCCTCTGCATGGAGAAATCCACAAGGTGACCGAGCCGTCCTCGTGGCACGCAAGTAGCCGGGGACTGCAGCTGGAGTCAGGCTGCCAGAGCCCCGTACACATGGGCATACCCAGCCAAGCCTTCGGGTTCAGGCTGCAGAAGGGCACCTGCTGGGGGTCACGCATACCCGCACATCGGCCAAATCTGCTCTGGCTTCAGCACACCTCGAGAGTCACTCCAGCCGCTCATGAAAATTGTCTATTTTTTTAAGTTAGCCATTTTAATAACATCTGAGGTTCTGCTGCTGTGATGAACCCATCTTTTTCAGAATATAGCTTTCCTTGAGACCAATGTGTACCAAGTAAGGCTCTGGCTCACCACAGCCACCTGTAACTACTGTAAGTGGTTATTGAAAATGGTTGAGTTGAATTTCTGCTGTTGCTTGGTGAGTATTTGTTACTAAGTTTCTGTCAAATACCCCTATCCTGTATAGTTATTACATTGCATAGCATTATCAGAAGGTTTGACATCATTGACTCATAATTTACAGCACTGCTTTTCTACTTCAGTTAAAATTGCTCTCATAATGATTAGTATCCCTGTCCTTTGATTGAGCATTTTTGTCGGTAAACATTTTTACTGCTTTGTCTTCAAAAATAATCTTGATTTATTTTGTCTGGAGGAAAAAAATCAATTACCTCAACAAACCATAAATGTAATATACCACTTATCAATCCTTGAAGCTGCAGTAGCAGATGCATCATTCCATGTTGCTAACTAAGATTAGTGAATTTATAGATCAGTTCGGAAAAGAAAAAGGAAAAAAACACTTATTACTTAATAATCACTTATTATATGTGATTTGAAAAGAGGAGAAATTTGTGCAGAATATCTATTTTTCTAATTCACTCACAAAGCAAACATACTGTACAGTATACAGCTGTCTATAAACCATACATAAGAAAATGTCAAAGCTGTCTGTGATCATGTAACCTAATATACTGTTTGTGTAGGCAAGCATACTTCTGGGTTTAATCTAGCCTAAAGTAGTCCACAAGTCTATACTTTACTAAAATGTCTATTTCATGAGTCTAAATACTTATATTAATACTGTCAGGATGATAAAATGAATATACCAGGTACAGTATCTCTGTTAAATGTTGTTTCTCAAGAAATAACAAATCATGTATAAAGTACTTCAGTATATTTGTACTTGTGTGCATTGTTCTGGAATGGGAATGGAATGGGAATGTGCGAAAGCAAGAAACCACAAAATATATCAAATCTAAAATTAGAAAAAACTAAAATAACCCAGTTAACTAATGCTCTTTTTTGTGTACTTTCTGTGCTTTAGACAGTGGGTGAACACTTATCAGGGTAGTCAGAAATAAGTCCAAAATAAACTAGTGTATTTGTCATCAGTATTGACAAACTGTTTTCTGAATGATTAATTTCCATTATTTTGGCATGGTTGTTTTGCTTTTGTGGCCTGAAAATGGCAAGCAAGTGAGAGAGGAATGTAAAAGATGTGAAACTGAACCAAAAGATGCACCATGATGACTAACTACTTACTAAGTTTCAAGGAGCTGAAAGATCCCTACTGAAAGTAGCCTACTAAATCTGAAGGAGGTTAGTTACTGTATGGATATGTTAAGTGGAAAAAGCAAATCCCCTTATTATAACTGATGTTTGTCACGCCTGGGTTGGCAGCAGCTCATAGCTTTCAGTTGCCACAGAATCACAGCTTTTCCACCTTCCTCAAGAACTCATGTGGACACAGTCGGGCCACCTGTTATTTTGCCCTTCCCCCTACCAATCAGGCACACAATCGTCCAATCGAACACCATTTAAGTCCCGAATCTCCACTGGATCAGCGCTCTGACATAATGTAATGCAATGAACTAAGGTCAGCCTTGCTACCAGGAAATCTGCTTTCACGAACTCTGAATCTTAATGCACAAACCAACTTCATCAACCTGAACTGTCAGCGCTGGTCAAGTGGTGTACTGTTGCTATCAGCCTCAACTCGTCAGGCTGCTCTTGTGAGCCTCAGCCTCTCAGGCTGTGCCTGTCAGCCTCATCTCTTCTGGCTGTTCCTGTCAGTCTCATCTCTTCTGGCTGTTCCTGTCAGCCTCAACTCTTCTGGCTGTTCCTGTCAGCCTTGTTATGGGAAATTCTACAGCAGAGGAGCAGGACATGAAGTCTTGTGCAGATTCAGTTTTATTGAGCTCAATAAGGACAGCAACACGCACTGGGTCTGCCCAACAAAACAGACACCCTGAAAGGTGTTTCCAACCCTTATATACAGTATGGTCTCAGAAAGAATATTGGTATCACAGTTTCATGGTTTGTTATGGATGTTTGTCCTGTTCTTTTACTGAATATCTAGCATTCATTGATCTGCTTCATTCTGATTTATTTTGTTTATAGTATGTTTATGGCTATTGGTCCTGTCTATTATGTAGTGTAAGTCACTTGAGCTACTAATGCAAGTTATGCATCTTAGCATAACTTTTTGTGAAGGCTAAATTTACAAATCCCAGTAGTACCTTTCACAGTGTGGTTAAGCAGTAATATTGCAATGTTGGATATGTGCAATATACAGTATACATGTCCCACTTCAGGCCTCAACCTCTCAGGATGTTCTTTTTCAGCCCGAACCTCCCAGGCTGTTCCTGGCAGTTTGCTTCCCTGTCAGCCTGTCATCCACTTGTCCTCTGCCCACCAGTTACATGCTAGCAGTAATTACCAGCCTGCTTCATTATCTTCAACATCCACTCATTTTCGAATCCCCATGGAAGAACCTGAGATTTGCAGTTGGATCTCGGCTTGTCATTTTGACATGGCAAAACTGTCATGGCAACTGGCTGTGGCAGTTCATGTATGTTTTTGCATATGTACAGTATATAGAATTCTTGTGATTAAATGTCTGATTCTTGAATTGTTTTGGGTGATATTAAATTCACAAAATGAATTAGGTGCAGCTCCAAAGTGGCTCAATTAAGGATGTTTTGATTGCAGTCCCAAGCTTACAGAACTGTCATGCACTGACAGGCTAACTTTTGTCTTAAACAGAACAAACTACAAGGGACATAATTCCAGTATTCCAAGTATCTTCAAAGAATGAAAATTTAAAATTCCCTAGAGGCAATGACAAAGTCAACCTAATCGATTTCTTTGTTGGAAACTTTAAACTAGAGGACAAAAATGGAAATTAAGCAGAGCTGTATTCAATATTGAAATGAAAGTGCTTTTCTATACAAATGGATTGAAATCTGGAACAAGCTATCCAGCCAAGTTGTTGAAGCTGATACAATGACTTCTTTCAAGAAATGCCTGGGTGAGGTCCTTGGATCATTTAGGGACTAATTAACTTATTTAGATGGACCGTTTAAATGGTCTTCTTTTGTTTGTAACGTTTCTTACGTTATCTGTGAATTTTAATGAAGTTACAGTAGCTCTTGCATTAATAGCTCCATAGCTATTCATGTTCCCTATTTTAATATAAAGAAGGTAGTATTAGATAAACCATCTGTCTAATGACTAAAATGTGTTTAGCAATGTGTCCTGATTTGGGGACTGCATGCTTGACATCATCTCTTAACTACTCACCACATCTCGGAAAATCCTGGGCTTACATTCATGGCACTGGCAGCCCTTTTGTTAGAGCACTCTTTACATTTAATTTAATGTTCCCCTGCTTCATTAGTTGTTAATGTAACATACCAGTCATTCATTAACTTTGCATGAAACCTTGGAAATGTACAACATGACACAACATGTTAGTTGTCATACTGAGGACATTTTAATTATCTCTGACATCATTGAACACCTTCAGGCAATTACGTCTTTGCAGGGTTACATGATTCGTTTTATTGAAGCCACCCTGTAATCTCAGGTGTTACACTAGCTTGATAAGGAGAAATCACAATATTCTGCCGCATCGCGACAACACAAAGAGCTGCAGTGCTTTATGATTCAAAATCAATGAAATGATTAGTTATCATTAAAAGTAGTCTAAATCAAAATGAAGAACTTCAGATCATGTATTATATTTCAGGTGATGTGTATTTTAAATATCAAAATTTCAGGGCTTTTAAAGTTGAAATAAAAACAAATAATAAATGTACTATCAGAATGGAAATCTCTATTAACACCTTATAAAGAGATTAAATAGTGTTTTAGTAAAGTCCCACTGTAATCTGTTTAGATATAAAAAAATCCAATACAAATGTAAACAAGAAAAAGAGAGTCTACATTCCAAATTGGAGATGTAGCCCTGAAAGTTTAAGATCTGAATCTAGCATATTTTCACAAACTTGAATGTGTGTTTTTTCAGAAACAACTTACATAAGTATTTTGAAGCTGGAAATAAATTATACCTATATTAATGTAAAAAATATTTTTTTAAATTAGTTTTAAAAAGAAACTTTATATGTTCATGTATTATTTTATCTATGATGGGACATGACAATGAAATCCCAGTTAATTCTGAAGTGAAATAACAAAGTTAAAGATTAATTGTCATTGAGATTTAAGTGTTGTCAATGATAAATACTTTACTATCGTAATACTCTGTAAAAGTTTTCAATAAGTGTGTATCTGAATAAAGTAAATCTTTGAGTATAGTGCTGTAAAGGGTCAGCATGTGTGTGTGTGTGACTGATACTAATAATACCAATTAGATAACACTAAATTATTTTTATAGTTCATTGTGATTTTGGGACAAAACTAATTTAACCATATAGTTTTTCCTGAAGAAATAAGAAATACTGTAATTAACATGTTATACTGTATACTGTTACAAAATGGGAAACGTTGAGAAAATGTTGTGAAGAACGCTATAGCAAATAAAAGATTGCTTAATTGATTGATCAAGCTAGAAAAAAAGAGATTAGAATTAACAAGTGTTCAGATCTCTCACACATCTACCCAAATAATAGCCTTCAGATGTAAGTTTAGAAAGCAGTTGTTACAGCCCAAGTCATTTAGTGTGTTTGTTTTTGGATTTCTAATACAGTACATGCTGCAATAATCTTGTGTTCAGGGATAAGTAGTGGAATTACCACTGACATTTGAAAGCAAGGCATCTTGAATAACTTGGTTTGCAATTACATTTAACTACAAATGCAGGAAGACAGAATGTCAATAGATTTTAATGGACAACTTGAATCTTTTACTGCTCTGCTGAGTTTCTATTTTTTTTAACCTATTTGCTTAGTTGAAGGTAAACTTGATTAATTTAGTGAAATCCATACAACTGTATTTTACATCAACTTAAGACATTTTAGTTACTACATAATCAGCTAAACAATGTACTATGAATATATATATATAGGTACGTAGAGGTATGTTTCATTTGAGCTGAGGTCACAGCAGAGTGAATGACAGTGGTCTGAATACAACTGACGCTTTGGCAAGAACATTCTCCAGAGAGTTTCTACATCGAAGGACAATCTTTACTGCGAACCTAAAAAAAATGACAGCCATATACACTGTACACATGTAGCCGGTTTCATTGTTTAGTTCTATCCATTCCGTATTTTTTCTTCGTTAAGCAGAAACAAAATTCTATGAGAATCTCTTACTGAAATTTTAACCATTTTGTTTTTGCTAATAGTTAAGTTAGAGTTTAATCCAGATATGTATCATGTTGGACATAGAAGTAGCTTTTAGCTTTATGTGTAGAGAGGAACTACTG
Organism: Lepisosteus platostomus; assembly: GCF_059453375.1. Lineage (NCBI taxonomy): Eukaryota > Metazoa > Chordata > Actinopteri > Semionotiformes > Lepisosteidae > Lepisosteus > Lepisosteus platostomus. The sequence continues at coordinate 12,114,961 of NC_142621.1, read as the reverse complement.
ATAAGAGTCAGAGTTGATTGGTATGGGTAATTGTTGATTGTAAATGTGATGGTCCTTAGTAGAGGATATGCACACCAAACTGAGATGAATGTTTTGTGCAATTTGTGGATGCTAGTAGAAAAAAATAAAAACTGAAAGAAAAGGTTTTTTCGTGTCATGGTTTTTGCCTGAGGGAATTTAAAAATGCACAGTTGGGGACCCTCTTAGGATGTTTTGTCTGTGGAAAAACATTTTTTTTTCTTTAAAAATATCAGCAGTTGCTTGTGATCTTGCTGGCCCCTTATTATCTGATTGTGTACATTTTTCTTTGATTTGCTGTAATCAGAGTTTTGAAAGCTTTCATTGTTTTGAGTAAAATGTTTTTGTCTCTGTTGACAATAATAATAATGCAGGATGTGGTTGTAGAAAACAATTATTACTTTTAATAATAAACTGTGTGGGTTCCTCTAGGAGTGGTGTGCAATGACTAAGTATGAGTTGATGTCTTTTATGTAGAATTGTATTTTTAATGTAATGTTTCATTTACTGCTTATATGTCTTTTGTAAGTCTCTGTGTGTGTAAAACATAGCTACTTGGATGGAAAAGAAATTTCTGAAAAATTAGAAAGTAAAATATTATCATATCATACATGTACAGTATATAGCAATTATACTACCTTTAAATTTGTTACTGGAAAGACAGGTTTTAGTTTTATCTGTGTTAGTAGAGCAAAAAACAATGTAAATCAGCTGATCTTTTATTGTCTAATATATATCTTTTACCAATTAAAGCAATTTTGCTTGCATTAATAGAAGTTCATTTGCATTCACTGCCTTATGTATTAAATTATGAATAATATCCAGATCAATATTTTTTTAGAGACCTGAATTTTAAGATACATACAAAGATAAATAGATGGATAGATTGATCAATATGGAACTGATCCACATATGACCGTTTAAAATATGCATCTTTTGATGTTATCCATTCTTAATTACTTTTTATTTCTCCCACAAATCTGTTAAGAATTTTCATTAACACAATTTTCACTTCAATATGGAAGTTTTTTATACAGACTAATCCTATTTCTGTGTGCATTGCAAACTCATTTAAGACTAATCCTCAGTCCTGCAGTTTAGAATTACTTTTTTACACACACCATATATTTCCTAAGAAAAATTCAAATGCATTAATTGTTTTTTAAACTAAGTTTGAATAAAAAAAATCAACTGGATCAAATGGAGTCATTCACTTGGCCTTTCTAACAACAGAAGTGTAGTATTGTGAAATTAAATTACAATAAGAATAAGTTGTTTTCATTTTTTCTTTTGGGAAAGCAAAATTTTTCAGTGCTTGGAAGGGAGAGTACAGCGATCCCTTAAGATATCATGAATCTAATGTTTTCATACTGCCTAAAATTTAAAGTGCTTGTGAACCACAGATGGGGAGTTCATAACTCAGACATTTGTCAGTGGTAAGGTTGATCCATGATGATGCTGAGGTTCAGTTCATTTCAATGTAGGTTCTCGATGTCAGATAAGTGGCACTTTAATTCTTTTGCTGGTCTAATGCGATTTTAATGTAGTTTTTGAGTTATGTTGCTGTCAATTGGTGTCCTCATAGGGATGCCAGGATAGTAGTGAGCGTTAGATGAAAACTGAAAAATATGCCAAAGATCAAGTGAAAAATTAGGAGACCTTTTTGTTAATTAATACTACATCACAAAATCAATTAAGAACATTACTTCAATAAAATTATAAACGGTATAGATATTTATGTGCATTCTGTGGTACACAAAGCCTAAGTGATGCAATCATTTTTGCATTGTTATTTATATCATCAACAATAATAAGTCTTGACTTCGTGCAGCATTTGAAGGCTTTCAGTTATCATTTAACAAATGTTTTTTTTATTCTATTTGCACATTACAATCCAAGCTGCATCATTTTCTTTTTAAAAAGACATTATTTAGGAATAGGTATATTTTAGATCTTTTTTTAATCCACAAAATGTATGTTAGACTATAAAAGAATGTTTTAATGTATGCTGACCTACAGTACAGACACTTCTGTTAAAAATTGAATATGCCTTCGAGCTCCTATATGATATAACATTTTTTTGCCTTTGGAAAGTGCCTGGTTTTGGAAAGTGCCTGCTCTTCTTCACTTCTTCACTTAATTGCTTTCCTTAAGATTCCTACAGTGGATCCATATGATCTAAAGAAATTAACTTTAATTGAAATTGTGGTGAGTTATATTTATTTTTTCATATTTGTTAATATAAGAATTCATTTTTTTATTTAACATGATAAAGAAGGAAGCTGTTTGATGTAAATTTGTCTTCCTGTTCAGTAGTCTAAACCTTCGGAACATCTACCATGAAGGTGTACTTTGCTCTATGGAAAACCTTGTTAAAACACCACAGAGATTAATAACACGCATGACTACCATCAGTTCCTGCAATAGATCAACCTTAAAGGTGATCATACATATAAAATGCTTAAACAACTCAACACTACATTTGCAAACCTAGAAAAAAACAGGATTACAATCTACTACCTTTGCCTCTCAAGGTTTTTTAAAGATATATAGCACCATTGTTCGTGAGAACATTACAGAACAAAATAGTATTTTTACAGGAGAAAAGAAATGATTGTTTTTCACCTTTCTTGTAGCATGAAATTACACATCCGGAGTCATTGTTGGTAGGTCCTTTTACTAAATTATACTTTGAATTGAGTTTGGTAATTTATCTCTGAACTCATAGAAGAACTATATTCATTGATTTTAAGTTTGAACAGTCACCAACAGGGTAATCAAATAGCAGATAAGAGTGTTTAGCAAGGGCAACAAAAGAATATGGCAGCAACCAAAGGTTACTGCAACAAAACTACACAAGTAGAATACTTCCTTTTAAAGATAAAAAAGGAAGAAAAAAATCAAATATTAGAGCATTCTTGTAATGTATGGAATGAGGTAGCGGCATTTCTCTAAATGGGAACTTAGTATAGAATACTTAGTCTTCTAAAGTACAATACCATTGTCATAACCAGACATGAATAATCACATTATGTCAAATACTGAATAACTTTAGGGAAAACATGGTGGCTACTAAGATTTCTTTATGTATGTGTATTTTATAATCATATTTGATTAAGCATCCTTTTGTAACAAACTGTTTTTTTCTGAAGCAGAATTGTATTAACTTAAAAAGGTGTCATTATGAAATAATTTGGGTCAGGTTCTTGGTCAACCTTGGTAACCTGGATTACTACTTAGAAAAGTAAGTAGAATGTGGTGTGTAATTTATTACTAATATCCATCCATCCATTTTATAATTGCTTTTTTCTAACCAATTCAGGGTCTCAGGGAATCAGGCAAGCAACAGATGCATGGCAGGGTACAGAATGGGATGCCAATTCATCATAAGGCAGACATACTCACACCAAGGCCAATTTTCCAAGAAGCCAATTAACTTATCAGTGGGTATTTTGACTGTGGGAGGGCCACCTGCAGGAAACCCATGTGAACAAGGGGAAAACAGAAACCCCACGCAGATAGCACCCCAGGTCTGGAACTCAATCATTGCCCCGACCCTCTGAGGCAGCAAAGATAGCCACCCCCTTTCTAATGTGTAAAAGAACAATATTCCTACAGGCAGAGGTAGATGACAATGGAGGTGTACCGTGATACCGGAGTCAACAAGCATACTTTTAGAATTTGATTAAAAGGGAATATAATATGGAATCGCGTATCTGAAGAAATTAATAACAATATAATTATACTCATGTACCGCAACACAAGAATTGTTACATAATGTTTTGTAATGCTTTTTCAGCACTCTGCATGTGACCTTGCTGGTGGCGCTGTGGGTTAGGTTCCTGACTCCCACATCACACGCTGTGTGTTCAAATCCTGCTGGAGCCATGACTTTTTTTTTAAACAAACATTTCTTTGAAAAAATAAAACGTTTCCCTGGCTCAGAGATTAAATAAAACTTCACTCGCACCAAACAAATTGATATTTCTAAATATCACAACATGATCGAATTTAAGTCATTTTAATAACAATGAATAGTCACCTAGGCGTTACAATATAAACATTTATATTGATTTAAATCGCATTTAAATCGCCTTTATTTAAAACCCATAAATAAAGCTGATACTGTTTAGACTTTTAATTATTTAAAACTGTATTACAGCAGCACAATACACAATGCAACGTAAATCGCTATCTTTGTCTTCTGCGTAATAATGTTCACCTCTCTGTCCAGCAAATTAACAATAGTAATAATAATGAACTTTATTGTATATGGCGCCTTTAAAGCTGGCTCCTCAAAGCGCTTTACAGGATAAAAACAATAAGAACAATACTGTTAGGCTGGGCAAACGATTAAAAAAAAAATTCAAAATGAGATATAATGATGTGTTCCGGCTTAGACATTAACGAAGAGGAGGGATGTTGGTTTTGCATAAGGGGCGGGGCTATGGAAATGAGGTCTATTTGGGAATGTGGAGTTAACTAGTAAGTACTGTACTTCCTTGGTTTTGGAGGGGGTGGGGGGTGTCTTTCGCTGGAAATCTCGCCCCCTTCTACTTTGAAAATACCTGTGAAACCGGTTTAATTCGTCACAGCCAGCACTCCCGCTGGCCGCCCATGTGTTATGCTCTTCGTTAATGTCTAAGCCGGAACACATCATTATATCTCATTTTGATTTTTTTAAAAAAAAAAAATCGTTTGCCCAGCCTAACAGTATAAGTATCGTTATTAATTTCTTTAGATACGCGATTCCATATTATATTCCCTTTTAATCAAATTCTAAAAGTATGCTTGTTGACTCCGGTATCACGTTAGTTAAAGACTTCAATGCTTAAAATGTTTAGGGAGAAATGGAATACTGGTGTGTATGTTTTCTTTAAAGTACCGAGACCAGCCATACACTGTATGTTTAAGTTCCAAAATTAATATAGTTTATGGCCTTCACACGCGTTACAGTATGCTCCTATTCTTTTTATGCTCAGGTACTAAGATTTCCCTTCAGTGGTAAAATTCCATATAAATATTCAATACTTAAACGGGCACAGTAAAGACATTTAAATCTTTCAACGACCGACCACGAGTGCCCCTGTTGGTCAACCAATCACGTACCGCGGTATTTTGCATTGTGACGCGCGAGGCCGTAGCCAATTACCTCCGGTACGTGTCTGTGCCGCGCACTTTGAATGGCTGCATCTGTATGTTTATTGTGTGTAGTGTAGTCTGTGTCACTGTCATTGTCAATAAATATTTGTAAACCCAAGTGTGTTTGAATTATTACTCTGTGCCAGAGAACAACAAATTCACATGCCTCTTACTGTACCAACAGTATATTCTTGGGAGAAATCATTTACAAGTGGGGATTATATTTATTTTATTATTGACTAATCTGCTTGGGTCAGTTCCTGATTTTCTCCTGATTTGTAACCCACCATTTTTAACAATATTGATGCCATGAGTATTGAGCTTTTTTTGTAATGCAGCAAAATATTAAATTTAAAAAAAGGAATTGCCAAATGATTTATTTTAAAACCTCCTTCCGTCCAATACATACAAATGCATAAATGTCCAGGTGTTAATCTGTTCAGTTCCATGCTGTACCTGAACAGGATCAGAACCTTACACATTTTGCTCTAAAGTCTACACCTGTCAGAGCCATCTGTTTGGGTGACTGTAGTACTGACTGCTAAAGCTTTTATACAATTTTCTACATGCTTGCTAGTGTATTTAAAAAAATATATACAGTATATATTTCTTTTTTGATATTCTGTATTCTTTCAAACTACAAGGGAATATGGTTTTGTCCGACCTGCTGTGAAGTGACAAGGCCCGTTTCTATTGTAGTGGCCGTGAATGACACATCCATCCTCCTTCTTCGTTTACCGATTGCTGAAGAGAAAATATATCTGGAGCACATGACTGTAGTGACAAGGCACACGTCTCCATGCGTTCTGGGTTATTTAAACCCTGCTCAATTTCTCTGCTATGTGGGATTCCTTTCTTGCCCTGTGTCCTGTCCTGTTCAATGCCAGCCTGCCTACCACCCAGGCTCCACCCCTGGGAGCCTGCTAGCTTTCTGCCTGCCACTTGTTTTGACCTGTCCAGGTGCAGGGAAACCTTTGCACCTCTACACATGATCTGGTTCTTAATTGGCACACTGCTTGGCCCAGTCTACGGCGGACCTTGGGGAGATTTATGAATTGACTTCATTACTCTGATCTCCTCCCCACTGATAGCTGATGTGTGGTGAGTGTTCTGGCACATTATGGCTGCCGTCGCATCATTGTGTGGCATCATGTGTGGCTGCCGTCCCCATTACCTGTAAAGTTCTTTGAGTGGATTGTCCAGAAAAGCGCTATATAAGTGTAAGCTATTATTATTATTATTATTATTATTATTATTATTATTATTATTATTATTATTATAGATCTGCTTAGCCCAGTTTCTGGAACACTCCCAGTTGGCTTCCTCAGTGATGTGCCCTGTCCTGCCTGGCGTTAGGTGCCAACCAACTAGCCCTGTCCTTAATTCTCCATCCTGTATTCTTCCCTGACCACTCCCCTGGACTGTGACACCCTTGCTCCTGGGTCAATAATGTTTCCTTGCCTTCCTGCATGATCCCCGTGGGCAGAACTGCATGACAAATATACGATAGAAGTTAAACATTTTATAAATAGTTGTTAGTGCTGTAAATTCAGTGTCTTATTCTTGCACTGTTTTCTTAACTTAGTGTTGCATTGGATTGTGTGAACAGTATATAAGTTTTATCAGATTTATTGTAAATTGGAAAACATATAGTACAGTACCTCTTGTCCACCTAATGGAAATTGCTGCCTTTAATTCACACAATTTAGGTGTCACATCTCTAATGGGCATGAAAATACTGTAGATAAGAATGTTTTGCATAATTCATGAGACTATGGTTTGACATGTCCTTCAATGCTTTCGGTAAGCTAAAAAAATCAATGGCATATGTTTACTGAAAGGTGGCATAAACTGGATAGAAATTGAAAAGGAAATACGATATTTGAAAACTTGAAAACATTTTTAGGTAATTAAAAATTGGCTGTCCTCAATATTAGAAAACTATTGGTATTTGTCCATTCTGTAGGCTTTGATTATCTGACTAGAGAGTGAAGGTTCCTTTTGGCATTGTTATTACAATACAGTTCCATAATTACAGATCATGTTATTGAGATGGTTTTAATTTTCACATAGTTGTTATGATTTCCTTAATTATGGAGGCTATGGTAAAACAGCAAGCTGTCCTCACTCTAATGTTTTTGTTTGCTGCATCTTCTGTAGGCATTACACTTTTAATAGTCCTCTCTGTGTTGTTGTCATTTGTATTTATACATTTTATATACCGTAGTACTGTATCCATCTGTGAACTGGCTTCATCACTCTGTTTTCCTCCACACTGATAGATGATGTGTGGTGAGTATACTGGCGCACTATGGCTGCCGTCGCATCATCCAGGTAGGGGCTGCACATTGGCGGTGGTGGAGGGGATCCCCATTACCTGTAAAGTGCTTTGAGTGCAGTGTACAGAAAAGTGCTACAGCATATAAGTATAAGGAGTTATTATTATGTAAGTATACTGTACATATATTTTTGTTGTTGATGTACAGTATTTTGTATTATTTAAAAAGATGGTCTTAAGATATCTGTGAAACAAATGATCATAGGAATTCAATAATTCCTAAATACAATAAATCCTAAATCCCTAAATCCCCAGTTCAATAAATAGAAGTAAACCTTTATCATTTTCATTGTTAAAGAATAGATACCAAGCCTCTACTCACACCACTGTTGTTTTTGAAAACTACATTGTAATATACATTGAGGAAAACAGAATGTACTGTATAAAGTAAATCATTGTTTGGGCAATGATCTTATTGTGTTTGTAATTGAGATCCAACACATGCATCAGAAGATGATTTAATTCTATACAGTCTGTTTTCCTAATATAGTAATATGTGTATATGTGTGCACTATAGTAATTGAATATTCCCACAATCATCTACTGTGAAGTATATTTATCCAGTGTAACTTTTGTTTGATGCTTATTTAAATAATTCTTTTCAAGAGTTATGTAAAAAAATGTTTTGTAGATTTAAGTTATTTGAAATGCAGCTACTTTATCCTGTTTTATTATAAAATCTGCCAGTCAAAACTGCATTGTAAGTTTCAAACTGCTTTTAATCTGTGTAAAACAAGTGAAGATGTGACAGTTACAGACCAGCTATGATGTATTTTTTTCTGTTGTCATATGGTACTCTGTCTCTCAATGGGGAAAACAGTTGACATTCTAAGAGACTAGAATGTAACTAATTTCAAGAAAAAGGAGGTTCAGTCATGACAGGCAAAACCAATTGGTAGGCTAGCACAAATAAACATCCATATGGAACACTTCAATTTTTTTTGCATTACATTTCTCTTCTCAATGGAAGTTTGAGCTTAGTTACAAAAAAAAAGTAAAGTATTTCGTGGAGCAGAGTGAAAGCAAGCATCTACCAGCAACAGAAAACTAGTAATTACAAAAAGGTGGTAGAGCTATAGAAAGAAAGTTCACATTAAGAAAACCACTAAAACACCATACTAATCTGAGGCTAATCATCTCCTTGGCAACTTCCAATCTGTTAGCTGAATTCAGTGCCACATAAAATCTCACCATATTGAAGGAAATGCAATTACTGTACCTTTATGACACTAACATGGAGGCAGCAGGACAGAAACCTTTGTTCACAAGAGACCAACTTTCATAACTACAGACTGGAGTGGATAAAAAAAAACAAGATAGTAAGAATTTTTTAAGAAATAAGAGCTTTTCCAGTTGTCCAAACGTTACTACAGCCGTTTCTTCTATAAGACAATAGTTTTGCTCCTGGAAAACACAACATTGTAGAAAAATCACATTATAGAAACCATTGGTTCAATGGCAATTAAAGGGTTTAAGAGTGTAAAGAGAGTAAAGGAGTTTGTCTACAGTATAGTAGTCTGTCGTTGGCAACTGCTTAGGGCCCCAAGGCCATCAGGGGACCCCCTTAATGTGCAACGTATTTTTTTTTTCATCAGCATGTTCAAATGTGAGCCATAAATTCCCTTCAGTGCATCTGTCTGTTGCTGCTGTACTAATCTAGGCTGTCAAGGTTTGTTAGTTATACATTAGAATACTATTAGTTGTGAATGTAAGTGTAGTAGGTTTTTTCACTGGCCATGTAGTAAACGACTCTCATCATCACTGTAAGATGACGACAACAGTGCCATTCCAACTGCACCAAATACTGTTAATTTATTTTCAGAAAGTAGTCAATGCTGTGATAATTAATTTGATTAAACTTTCATTACATCTAACATGTAATGAAACATTACAAGTGACTTTATTACTTGCATTGTGAATTACTGTATGTTGTAATGGCTTAACATTAAAATCATGCACTGTAGTTACAACTGATATACTACATCATGTTCCAAAAGGATGTCCAGTATGTCGGGTGCTGAGAAAAGGAAGCATAGAAAAGAAGAGCAGGATAAGTGATCTCAAAACAGAGCTACTCCAAATCAAGTCACCATTTGTTGGAGTTTTTTCCATTTACATTGTGCACATTGCATGTACATTGACATCTGTATACATTTGTATTTCATTTAGTTTTGAGCCTGGGTGAATGAATGAATTACAGAATCAGATCCATGTAACTAATGAACGGCAGACAACCCACATTTTCTAGCTGGACACGTAGGCTACTTGAGGTGTTTTACTGGAAATAAAACATTCATGTTTCATGTTATTACTTCCAATGTATTTTTCCTTGTTAAATGTATGACTCTTATTCTTATTCAGAACTCTTGTTCTATATGTGCAAATTGTGATCTGAAAGGGCCTCTTTCCCCAAAAGGCTGGGGCCGGCCCTGTGTATGGAGATATTGTAGAAAACAAAATTGTGCAGCCCTGTTTATATCAAAAAGCAATGAGAAATTCTGCATGGAGGAGGTTGAGATAACATTTCACTTAAGATTTTTTTTAGCAAGACACCCTACCTAACCCAGTAGCTCAAAAGATATTGAATGTTCTTTTTTTCCTCATATTGCTTCATAACATCAAGCCTTTTTCCCCCAATTAGTAGCTAACCTTTTCTTTTCACCACACACACATTTCATAGCCTTTCCATTCATTGTAACAGCACTATTTTTATCAGTTTCCAAAGTATGAAGATACAGTACCAATAGTACCCCTGAGGCTGTCACACAACCATTTTCTACTTCATACAGTTTGTGTAACTAGTTCCTGTATACTTGAGTTGTATAATAAACAACACCTGCGTTATGGAAAAATCACTAAGTACTTGATAGTCAATTCACATTATCGGAACTTGCGTTCTAGCAAAAATTACTTATATTGAAATTTTTGTTTTGTCCACAATAATAACACAGTACAGTAAAAAGTGAGACTAAATAAGCTAAACAGACAGCGGTGCATTATTTAAGCCTAGTAACACAGTTCCTACACTATGCTTCTAAGGGGAAAGACATTTTCATGAAGAAAACAGTTAATTGTACTAAAATTCCAGTAAATCATGTCATCTGTTGAATGATAATTCATGCCAATTCACATTCTTCCTTTATTAACTGTTTTGAGTAAAAAATGACCATTTATCCACATTTTGACCATAAAAGCATGTAAAGGTATGTGCTTTTTAAAAAATGTTTATCAAGTGACCTCTATACACATGGCTAAAGAAATTTCACTAATCACATACACCTCACATCCTTCAGCAAAGTTTGATTGATATCTTGAAACAAATATTCCCTTAGCAAGCACTTCCACATCACTCTTTGGTTCAGAGCCTTAATTAGTTCTTCAATAACTGTATCACAGCCGTCAGTTGCTGTACAATAAAATAACACAAATGGACAGCAAGAAATTAAATTGGGATCTACTGTCCTTGTGTTTGGCAGGGAATGTCGATATAAACTAGTATTCAATCAATCAGTTTACAGATTTTGTCTTATGGGATGGCTCAGGGCTGCTATAAAAGGAATTAAAATGAAAGAGAAATTGCATTTGTACTGGCAATTGTCTTTAGTAAAGAAAATAAATCAACAGCAAACAAATATAAGACCAAACAATTAAATTAAGGATAAACAATTTCTTCTCCACACTTGAGATAGGTTATACGACGTTTATAGATAATTTTGTGACTCATTATATAATTTAATTTGACTGTGAAGTGTCATATTAAACGATTGTAAGACCTATCACTGGTAGCATTAAGATATCATGTTTTCAGCCCTGTGGCACAATCGTTCACATCAAATATTTTCTATCACATCAAATATCTTCTATCTTCTTGCAGGCAAAATCATGTGTTCTCTAATGCATTCAGAGTGTTCCATAAAAGTAATACGATAGCTAACAATTTAATATTAATCATCATATATTTCAACATTTTGTTTTTGATACTGCATGTATGTAATGTTATCTTAAAACAAAATGGCTACCTTTTCCATAGAAGAAAAAGAACAGTGTTTCTGGATAAAGAAGGAAACATCTGCAGTGAAAGTTTTGCGTATTTGCACAAAATGTACAGTAAGAACAATATTAAGTATTATTTTTCTTGCAATACATTTGAAGAGTTAAATATAATCATCTATTAGGTCCAAGTGGCAATGCGCATCTATATTTTACAACACTGTTTGCAAAAGCTACAGAGAAAACATTTTAGAAGTAAAATGAACTGAAGATTTACTTCTAAGGTACAATTCAGGCAATTGTCTACAGTGTTTGAAAATGAGGGCACATACTGTACATCATTAACATTCATGAGTAACTAAATAATAAATAAACAGAATATTTACATAACATGCCACAATTATTTAAAAAACAAACAAACAAAGGATTATATTTTATGGTTAGGGATTAATCTTAAGGTTAATCTTAAGGAAGACAGGCATTTAAAAAACACAAATTAAGAAACAATGATTAAAATAATATCAATTTTCTCAGTTATGGTATTGCCCAGAAACAACCCCCAAAAAACATTTAACTGCAGAGAACAAATTCATATTTTATTCAAGATTTTTTAGACTTTTTTATAAACAGTAAATGAATTATAAGTAGCCAATAGAAACTGTGCTTTTAACAAAAGAATATATTTAATGTTAAGGACGAACTGTAAAAGTCCGATATCAGCTACTCGTTGCTATGGTAGCAATATACTTCTGGGACTGCCAAAAGAGGTTTTGACCTTAACTGATGCAAACATGTTCAGTGTTCCACAAAGTTCCCACAGAGAATATCATCTGAGACAAAAATCCCTTCCGTACTCTTCAGTCCAGAAAGCATATCTGTATTCTGCACTGCATGGAATAAAATTCACAACAAAACAGAAAAACATTAAAAAAAACTTAAAGCAATCCATGTTTCTCTGTCTTTTCCAGTGATTTAGTTCATTTCCACATTTTTTAAAAATTTTTTAGCACATTTATCATGATATAATGACATGGTTTTTATTAAAATATAATGTGATACAACATTCCTTTATTAAACATGTGAGGATGAAAATAGCTGCATTGTTTTGTGATTAGAATTAAAACAGCTACATTCGCATCATGAATAATTAAATCTAAAACCAGAGGGACTGTCCATGAGCTGCATCTTTGCAGCAGACAAGCATTCCATGCAGCACAACTGTTCAATGGCCTTAACCCTTGAGAATAAATGTATCATCTAATAAAAAATGTACACACGCAAAAATGGTTCTCCAGACTCAAAAAAAAAATACTTCTCTGGGTTTCAGGATAGCAATCAAAGAAGACTCTTTAGGCCCTATCCAAACATCGTTTACAAGAAGTGACCTGAAAAAACTAACCTGTCACTCAAAAGAAAATGTGCTAAAACAGCTCTAAAAAGTCATATTTATTTGCCTTATTTACAGTATACATTAGCTTTTATTTGTTGTCTTATTTATATTAGCTTTCCCACCCATATACTATTATGGGAGCATACATTACTATAGGTGGAGGACCTTCATTTTAAGCATAAAGATATTTCCTAGGCTGATGTTACCAGATTTCAGAAGCCACCAGGCGGAGCAGTGGCTCTGCGTCTTAGGATCTGCACCTGTGGCTGGAAGGTTGCTGGTTCAAATCCTGTGGCTGGTGGAGGAATCCTACACTGTTGGGCTACTGAGCAAGGTCCTTAACCCCAACTGCTCCAGGGGCACTGTACAATGGCTGACCCTGTGCTGTGACCCCAAGCTTCTCTCCCTGTCTGTGTGTCTCATGGAGAACAAGCTGGGCTATGTGAAAGGATTAATTCCTAATGCAAGATATATTGTATATGGCTAAAAAAGTGATCTTATTTTATCTAAACAGGACTGGGTCTGGTCTAAGAAAAACCTAGTAAGTTGCTGTAATTGATATTGGTGGACCAACAGGTGGCACTGTAACTTCTGAATCAGAATTTCCAAAATCAATGCACCTACAGTACACAGTATTTCTACTGTGTTGTAGGAGGTTTGTTTTGTCATCCAGGGGAGATCCTAAACTAGGTTCATGATTACTTGGTTAGTAAAGATTCTATGATATTAACCTCAGTGTTCTGGTTAAAATTCCACTTGGACTTACACAATGTGGACTACCTAAAGCGTTCACTTCATTCAAGTGGTGAAGAGATTTCTCACTTAGGTACTTATTCTGTTGTGTAGTGTAACTGCTGGCATAGAATCACTGACACATGTGCTGGTGGTGTTGCACTTCAGAAGAAACTTCAGAAGAACTGGGTCCTCTCTTATATAAGTTATAAAAGATCTATATTAAATAAGGGCTTTGGGATCCTTCTTGATAAAACAGTGCTTAGTATTGTAAGAGGCAAAGTCTATACCAGAGACACAGAAGCTCGTTCAGCCTGAGCTCACCCTGGTTTCTATATTGCAATTTATTTATTATTTTTGTTTCCACTCTAAAACAATATTTAATCTTCTAAAAGCATTCCAGCACTTGTTCATTTTCTATGTCCAATACACAGCTTTTTGTTGATGACATTTTTGTATGTATTATAGCCTATAACATGTACTATATACAGTGGTGTGAAAAAGTTTTTAGACCAAAATAACACAAACACAAAATGTCTAAACACAAAATGCAGTTTTTAAATGAAGGTTTTTATTATTAAGGGAAAACAAAAACAAACCTACATGGCCCTGTGTGAAAAAGTGATTGCCCCCCCTGTTAAAACATAAATCAACTGTGGTTTATCACATCTTTGGAAAGCTGAGTTCAATTTCTCTAGCCACACCCAGGCCTGATTACTGCCACACCTGTTCTCAATCAAGCAATCACTTAAATTGGACCTGCCTGACAAAGTGAAGCAGACCAAAAGATCCTCAAAAGCTAGACATCATGCTGCGATCCAAAGAAATTCAGGAACAAATGAGAAACAGAGTTATTGAGATTTTCAGTCTAGAAAAGGTTATAAAGCCATTTCTAAAGCTTTGGGACTCCAGCGAACAACAGTGAGAGCCATAATCCACAAATGGCGAAAACATGGAACAGTGGTGAACCTTCCCAGGAGTGGCCGGCCGACCAAAATTACCCCAAGAGCGCAGCGACAACTCATCCAAGAGGTCACAAAAAAACCCACAACAACATCCAAAGAACTGCAGGCTTCACTTGCCACAGTTAAGGTCAGTGTTCATGACTCCACCATAAGAAAGAGACAGGGCAAAAAGGGCCTGCATGGCAGAGTTCCAAGATGAAAACCACTGCTGAGCAAAAAGAACATAAAGGCTTGTCTCAGTTTTGCCAGAAAACTTATTGATGATCCCCAAGACTTTTGGGAAAATACTCTGTGGATTGACGATACAAAAGTTGAACTTTTTGGAAGGTGTGTGTCCCATTACATCTGGTGTAAAAGTAACAGCATTTCAGAAAAGGAACATCATACCAACAGTAAAATATGGTGGTGGTAGTGTGATGGTCTGGGGCTGTTTTGCTGCTTCAGGACCTGGAAGGCTTGCTGTGGTAAATGGAACCATGAATTCTGCTGTCTACCAAAAAATCCTGAAGGAGAATGTCCGGCCATCTGTTCATGACCTCAAGCTGAAGCTCACTTGGGTTCTGCAGCAGGACAATGATCCAAAACACACCAGCAAGTCCACCTCTGAATGGCTTAAGAAAAACAAAATGAAGACTTTGGAGTGGCCTAGTCAAAGTCCTGAGCTGAATCTGATTGAGATGTTGTGGCATGTTAAGGCTCGAAAACCCTCCAATGTGGCTGAATAACAACAATTCTGCAAAGATGAGTGGGCCAAAATTCCTCCACAGCGCTGTAAAAGACTCATTGCCAGTTATCGCAAACGCTTGATTGCAGTTGTTGCTGCTAAGGGTGGCCCAACCAGTTATTAGGTTTAGGGGGCAATCACTTTTTCACACGGCCATGTAGGTTTGGATTTTTTTTTCCCTTAATAATAAAAACCTTCATTTAAAAGCTGAATTTTGTGTTTACTTGTGTTATTTTTGTCTAATATTTCAATTTGTTTGATGATCTGAAACCTTTCAGTGTGACAAAAATACGAAAAAATAAGAAATCAGGAAGGGAGCAAACACTTTTTCAAACCACTGTACAGTATGAGCTACACATGCATAGTTTACCTTAAGTTGTAGTGTTTAATTCTGTTGTGTTTTGATGATTCTGTTCAATGTGAGTGGGGTTTCTTCTTTTTTTAAATACGCTTTTATAATAATTGTCAAAGTTATTACAATAGTAAATTGTATACAGTATGTTCCAATATATACATACAGTTCCCTCCATTCATAAAGCATAGTATTTTGTAAATTATCCTCTGGCATGGATTACAGTGACATGTCGTCTCCTGTAGTGTGTAATGAGGTTGTGGCACAAGATATTAAACTCAGTGACAGTAAGTCTGAAATTCAGCTTTAAAAGACAATGGCATTTTCTTTCCAAATGAAACCATCTAGATGACTCATTTTAATACCTGTGGCAAGACTGGTTTAAGAGTGTGTAAGAATTACGAACAATGGGTTACAATTAGATTTAATTTGATTGGAATTTATTTGATTGTACTTTCCTTTAATCCTAACCATATTTCCAGATCACCAGATGAGCAGCATCCCCATAGCATTATGCTACCACCACTATGCTTGACTGTAGAAATGGCTGACCTGGAGATGTGCTGTCATGGGTGTGTACCAAATATAAAAATGTTCAAATTTGTTCAATCTGACCATAACACCTTTTGCCACATTTGTCTGGGTAACTTATGCACTTTGTTGAAAATGTCATTGCGGGTTTTGAGTTTTTACTAATGGTTCCCTTCTTGTCACACCTTCATGAGAGCTAGTTTTGTCAAGTGTTCTGGATATTGCAAACTGAAGCACATTTTTTCCTATCTCAGCCATTGAACTCTGTAGCTCTTTAAAAGGTGTAATTGGCCAGACAGTAACACACCAATTCTCTCCAGTTTGTTTCTTGCCTTGCTGCTCACTTTTGAGGATCAGCCTGAATAAGGTAGTGTCTAGGAGGTATAATGTATTTCACATTTCCTGATAATTGAGTAGACTGTTTTCACAGGGATATTTTGAGACTTCACTCACTTTGACATTGACTTGCTTTGAAACCATATTCTACATAGTTGAGTTTTTATTTGAAATTCATTACCTGACTAAGACATCTTAGAAAGACAGGTATTTTTATTCTGAAATCAAGTTTTTATTGAAGCACAGAGGCTTTAGCCTCTAATTGTGTCGCTCATTAAGGTAATTTTGTGCACCTAAATTAATTTAGGCTTGTCACAGCAAAGGGTTTGAATACTTATGCAATCATGACTTTTCATTTTTCTTTCATTATAATTACTGTTTACTTCTTTTTGTGGGTTTTTGTGTATTTTTGGATTTTGTATATATAGCAAACAATTTCTGCTTCAAACTGTTAACTTGGCAATTTTAAAGCAACAAAATGTGAAACCCATGTAGGTTTGTATACTATGAATACTTTTTCAAGGCACTGTGTGGAATATGTGTCATATTCTTTTATAAGTAATGGAAGTCAAGAAATGACAAATGCAAATGTCCGATGCAATAAAAGTAGGACAGAGTTAACCTCAAGCAAACATATATTTATATGAACAGTACGTATTAGTTTCTAAAATAATTATGGTATTATTCTGTTTATTCACTTGGCTGCACAGGAACAACCTCATTAAAATGCAGTCAATATGAAACACTACCAGTCACAAACACGCACTCATAACAACTTATCATTAAATATTAAAAAAGCTACCACACACTAATTAAAAGCCTTTTATCAGCCCTATAGGTGTTGGTACCTGATCGTACTGTTATTTATAGTTATATAACTACTTAAGATGCTTTTTCCAATTTAAAGCATTAATTAGTTGGAGTAGAGTGTTTTTTTTTTGTCAAAAATAAAGGGTCTTCTGCAGGACAGTTTCTCAGTGGCATAACTGAATGGTTAGCCTGTGTCTTAAATATTTTATGTGACTTTACTGAGGTCTAGAGAAACTGACAAAAAAGCCACAGTTGCATCAAGTTAAATTCAAAGGTCATGAAGTATTTGCCCTGAAGGATTTGGCTAATGTTGTTCATTAATAAAACATTGAAAGATAAAAAACAACAAAGTATAGTATAATTTTCCTATATATAGGAAAGTCCTATATTATAGGTTCTGATTATTATGACATGTAAACCTACAATAAATATAGTTTGGAAGTCAATAAGGAAAATTTATTTGAATATTATGTTAATATCAAATCATACTGTACCTCAAAATGCGGAAATAGTATAGTTGAAAAAAAATGCCGTTTGTGGGCTTTACAAGTAATTGATTTTGATTTGTTTCCTGAATTTGTACAATTCTAATCATTTAATTGTGTTTTTGTTTCACAAGGAATTAGATTATTCAAATGCCTCTGAATTTATGTTCAGTAACTGTCCACATGATCATGATCATGTTTTTATTGCTCCTCCTTTTTTTGTATTTGAGTTCTAGTATATCATAAAATACCGAAAGCCCTTTCTTTTCTCCACAATATTTCTTCATTATGGGGATTTAACAATATTGGGCCAGATCTATATTTGCTCAAAATACATTTCATATAAAGCAATTTGTACCAGTAAAGAACCAAGGTTTTTGAAAACTGTAGGGATAAAAGAAAATTATATTCCAACGGATTTTAATTTCCTAAAGTCAGATATTACTACTCGTTATTCCTCATTAAATCTAGCCTTGAGAATCATTCATATCATAGCAGTGAACCAAACTTGTGAGATTTGAAACATATTTATGGTATGTATACAATTACATCCTTTTATCTAACTTCTATCTGGAGCTATAATGACTGATGCCATAATGTACTGAGGGGTCATATTCTGTATTTAAATTAAGACTTTCATTTGTTTTGTGTTATTGGATTTTGATGGAATAATAATGTAGTCAGTATGTTCTATAAGGGGTTTAGCAGTAAAGTATTAAGTTGATAGAAAATACGTTTTGTAGTTTAAGCTCACTGTTTTAACTGTAATTCTTGATGCCTCCCTTTACAGGCAGATGTAGATTAAATTTACCATTCCTTTCACTCAGTTCATTTTTCTTATATCACCAACTATTTTGTTGGTTGTGCAGGGCAGTGTCAAAAATGACCCACAGCATTTCCAAAATATTTTCAGATGACAGAGTATAATTCACAAATGTCTTATTTATAAGGATTTGATATACATCGGTTTCACCTTTTTTTATTAAAGTAGTTCAGCTTTTAGTCTCATTATATGCAGTTCAGCTGTTTATCTATTGCACATTAGAACAAAATTCGTGAAGAAAGGGAAATGTGAATGAGATTCAGTTCTATGTGTCAGTGTAAGAATTGTGGTCTTCGGAATGAATTGCGTTTTATGACTGACTACCTTTATTATTACTGACAGCCTTCAGTTCTTTTCACATCATGTACAACAATTCAGTCCCCATGAGTCATACAATAAATATATATATTTATTTGTATGAATTTAAAGCAAAAGTTCAACATTTGGCTGTCCATCCCTTTAGGTCAATTAATTGTCTCTCTCCAGCTTGTATTTGTATGCATATCTGTTTGATATGTGTTCATTTAATACCTATGTAAGGTAAAAATACCAAACATAAATCTTGATACAGAGTGATATTTGCATGCCAGCCTTGTCATCTTCAGGAATAAACACTAAAAGAGATTGACACTACATGCCTGAAGTGGTTTTCAGAAGTTGGTTTTGTAGGAGCTCAGTACAGAAAGAAGAAAACGTGAAATCCAATGTCTTGTAAAAGTATTCACCCCACTGCTGATGATATTCTATTTTGTGGAATTAAAAATTTTATAAAGAAAATTTTAATGAAAAGTTAATGCTCAAGTGCAAAAAAAGCCCGATAATGAGTGAAAGGAGTAATCAAAAACTACAAACTAACATAAGAAAAACTAAGAGATGTGCTCATTCCAAGATGTCCTGAACTACTGTTATTGCACACAGAGGCAATTCAACCATTTATGTGACTTGCCAAAGTACAGTATTTTTGTTAACTTGAATTAATTAATCTTTGCATAGTAACAGGTTGAATACCTATACAATGAAAATTTACATTTTTTTAAATTATTTTGTATACTTATTTTAGTTGTTAGTTAGTTTTTCCAGACATTTGACTTATTTGTAACTCAAGATGGGACATCGAAGGAAGGGGGTGAATACTTTTGTATGACACTGCATATCTAGAGCGATGACATACACCCTCGGTAATGGAGACCTATGGGGGGAAATTTGCATAGCTTCCTCTTGATATTGATTTATGTTTTCTATTTAGCTAATGCAAGCAATCTTTTTTGCACTCAAGATCTAACACCGTATTTCTATGATCCAGATCTCCTTCCTAACAAAGATCTTGTTTTTTTTTTTTTCAAAACAACTACTGTACATTTTAAGGTTAGTACCATTGTTTGAATAGTAAGATTGTGGGTGTGTTCCTTTTAATAAAATATGAGAAAAAAATAAGTTCTGCAGCAGTGACTGCCACAAGTAATATATTTAAGATGGTGCCAAACTTGACAGTTATCAATGTAAAAACACATTTCACGGCTAGGAAGACCATAAAAATATACAGTATTCTTACATTTCTAATATATTTTTTGTCTGAAATCATAAACCAACTGGGCAATAACTTATGTTTATTATAAATGCATTAAAAATACTTTAACTACTTTTACTTAAAACATTTCCCTGTAATCTCCAGTGCATTACAATTATGCCAGAGAACTTTCTATCTTGTCACAATATGAGTATATTAGCATAACAATCTTCATTCTGTTTAACTTTCTGTGCATCCAAGAGAAAGTAACAGGGTTGTTTTTTAAGTAATGTTTCAAGCTCAAACATGTTTTCTTATCTCTGTTGCCCATGGTACCATGTGTGTCAAAAGTCAAACTGTTTTGAGCTGTGTTTAAAAAGGATTTTTCAATGTGAAGTAATTATATTTCTTTCTGCTGGCATTTTATCTCACAGTACCTCTATTTATGGCTTTATCCTTGATTCTAATTAGTTTGTAGCTTTTACCCTCAAGTAATTAAAGAGTTCGTGGTAACACTGAATTATACATAAGCATATAAAAAATATCTATAACCCTGGAGAAAAATAATCAAAGTCTTGTTCCGAGAATGTAGGAGGCTGGATGTAAAATATAAGGAAGAGCTTATTTACAAAACCTCTTCCTAAAAAAAGCTCAGAAACAACTGTGTAACAGAGCAGAATCTTCTAAAATAAAAAAAGTATAATCAGCTGAACTGTTGGACAAATCACCCATTTTTTGTCTGTCACAAATTAGACATGTTGTTCATAATTTACCATGACATTTAGCATTATGAATTGTACTTTCTTTCCTTAGGGTTTCTTCAACAGGGCTGTTAAATCTATAACCTGATACTGTTGTATTGTTGTACCATTTCAGTACAACAGTATTGTCATATAGATGGCTTCAGAGATATTTGTGCGGTTCTAAGCTCCCAATTATTTAGCTAGGAACAAACTAATTAGTATTTCTCAGATTTCATTATTTTATTGGAAATCCACGCTATTTTTATATTTCAGAGTTAGTTAGAATCTGCACTGTTGAGTGCATTTCAAACCAAAATGAAAGAAAAATGTGCACAGTAACATATAAAACCTCAAATATATACTGATGGAAAAAGAAAACGCAACACCTCCTCCTCCTCTACACTCTGGGCCTCCTGTCTGCATTGAACAGGCTGAAGAGTGACTCATCCATGAAGAGGACCTGATGCCACTACTGATGACTCCATCGCAGCCTCTGTCTGGCTCAAGCCAGTCAGGTGTGATATCTAGGAGGTGTGAGCAGAGGGCCTCTGACAGGTTGCCTTGCTCTAAGGCCAGCAGCATGGAGCCTCACTGTCCTGTCACTGATGTGGGCATTGTGTCTGTCTGCAGTTTCAGCAGCTTTACGGGTGGCAGATCTGAAATGATCTCTCAGATGGAGCAGTCTGATGTGTCAGTCCTGCTCTGGTGTGGTCATTCAAGGGCGACCAGATCTTGGATGGTCATCTGTCCTGCCGGTCTGCTGAAATCTTTGCTGCAGTCAGGACACAGTGGAGCAGCTTACTCCATAGTGTCAGGCAACCCTGGCACATGACATTCCTGCCTGCAGCATGCCAATGGCCCCATCCTTTGCTACTGGTGACATTTGAGGCATTATGGAAAATGTGTGGCCTTTTTCTTGCAGTGACCTAAGCTTTAAATTTAGGCCTTTTTAAAGGTGACCTGATCAGGCATTGTTCCACCTGGACCTGGTTGGGTAAAAGTGCACCCAACGCATTTCCGTGTGAATGGCAAGTAACAATGCCTCACTGCACAAGCTGTATTGTTGGTCAGAGGGCTTAAAAAATGGACAACTTTTTGTGAAAGTACATAAGCTTATAAGCATAGTATTCTCATTCCAGAAAATGTTGCGTTTCTTTTTTCCATCAATATATATTGCAATATAGATTACATTTCCAGGTGTGCACAGTGCCATATTCTACAATTCAGAACGAGGCAAGTAAACTTCTGGTGAAGTGAAAGGGCCGTATTACAATGTAAACAAGTAGGCTTGTGAATTCATGTTAGAATATTTCTGTGATGAATGGTCTGTTGCACAACCCGTGCTTATTCGCTCCTACATCTCATTCCATTAGTCATTTCTGTGATAGTGAGTAAGAAGGGCCACTTCACATCGGAATTTGTGCGTACGTTTGTCCTTGCTCGTGGCAAAACCAGTGGATTTGCCACAAAATGGAAACCATATAGTGCTCTCATCTGCAAAGTGCACGATTTTGTGCTCAGTTTGAAACTTGTGAAATTGTGATACCGTCAATTAATTTATTTTGTTACTGAGATTTAAACCTCTTATCGGCTTGATTGAAGAGGTTCAGAACATTTTCACAGTTCTTAAGGTGCTGCTAATTTGAATGGACCCACAGAACATGCAGAACTGCAGCCCAACAGGATCAGAATTACTGATCTGCAGTGTAGCTGTATGGAGAAACCTTTTTTCTGTAAACCTGAATTTTTCTAACAGTATTTATACTCCTGGATTTAGCTGTTATAGTAACTAATAGCAATTAATACTTAATTTTTGTTGCAGGTACAGCAAGAGGGCACACATAATTAAAGTAATTAAGGAAATTAATATAGGGCAAAAATATAATGCACTTTATAGAGGTTCCAAGCATCTTATCGTAATATTCTGTGAAAAAACATGACATGCTAAAAATATGTTGGACTCCCCCCTCTGGCCGTTTTCCACCAGTTGATTATTTCATCAACCAATGCACTAATCAAGCTCCAAAAGCACTCTCTATACCCAGTAAACACAGGTCTAACCTCACCCAAGGAGAAAATCAGGCGCTCCAGTCTCTTCGCAACAGGGATGATATTGTCATCAAACTAGCAGACAAAGGAGGCGCTGTTGTGGTGTGGCGTAAGGATCTATATATCTTTGAAGCCCCTAGACAACTAACTGACCCTTCTGCCTACCTCCCTCTCCAACAGGACCCTACCACTGACTACCAAAAGGAAGTGGTATCCACCATTTCTCTTCTTATCAGCAGTAATGAGCTCCCCCAGGAGGCGAACCGGTTCATCATGGAAAATCCGCAGGTATCTCAATTTTACCTCCTCCCCAAAATCCACAAACTGGACACCCCTGGACACCGCATCGTATCAGCATGTAACTGTCCAACTACTTATATCTCAGCCTTTATCAACAGCCTCATGAGACTGCTGGTTGAAGATCTTCTCTCATACATCAAAGACACCAACCACGTGCTCCAATTTTTTAATGATTTCCAATTTCAGGGTACCGAATGCTACATTTTTACCATGGACATCACATCTCTGTACACTGTCATTCCCCATAATGACAGCCTTACAGCCCTCAAGCACACGCTGGACAAACGCACAGTGCTTGATCCACACCCTGGTACGCCTTGCAGAATTGGTCCTCACACTGAACACATTCTCTTTCAATAATATTTTTTACCAACAGGTCAGTGCCATGAGCACCAGAATGGGACCCAGCTATGCCAATATTTTTGTCGGCTGGGTAGAAGAACGCTTCTTCTCTTCCTACACTGGTTATGTCCCTGACCTCTACAAATGATATATTGATGACTGCGTCGGTGCCGCCACATGCTCCAACAATCAGCTTGAGTTCTTCCTGCACCATTTCACCAACTTCCACCCGTCCCTCAAATATACGGTTAACATATCTTCCACTACTCTTCCGTTTCTAGATATCAACTTCTCCATCAACTACCCCCGACTGTCCACTTCAGTTTATTACAAATCCACGGATTCACACAGCTACCTCCTGTACAGCTCATTTCACCCCAACCACACTAAAAACTCTCTTCCTTTTTCACAGTTCCGTAGGCTATGAGGATTATGCAGCGACGACATCGACTTCGAGAACCAAGCCCTCGAAATGTACTCCTTTTTCATCAACAGAGGATACCCCAGCAGTGTGATTGACAGGGCCCTTGCCCGAGCCAAAAACACCCCCCGGACCATCAACCCGATCAGGAACTCCCGCCATAACAACCGCATTCCTTTGGTGCTTCCTTACCACCCTAACACACTTCCTATCCCCAGGACCATTAACCACAACTTTTCCATCCTACAGGATGATCTCTCCATTGGGGCCCACTTTTCTGATCGCCCTATCACCTCATATCGCCAACCACCTAATCTGCGTAACCTCCTTGTTCACAGCTCCTTTGACCGCCCTCAACAACCATCCACACCAGGCACTTTCCCTTGCAACAGAGCTCGCTGTATCACCTGCAAGTACACATCCACCACCACACTCATTCAAGGCCCCTCAGGACAATTCCGGATCACCCAGACAGCATCTTGTACCTCCAGCAACCTTATTTACTGTATCTCTTGCAGTAAATGCCCAGCCATCTACATTGGAGAAACAGGAAGGAGACCGCTTAAGAGAACACGTCAGGGCTGTGAAGATTAAAGATCTCTCCAAGCCCATTGTTTCTAATTTCACCTCTGACAGCCACGACCACTCTAATCTCTCCGTCTGTGGTCTCAAAGACGGTTTTCCGAACTCATACATCAGAAAGACCACCAAAACCAACATTATTCTGCAGCTAGGATCACACATTCTCCCTTCTCTTAACGACAGACTACTGTTCTTTTAAATTTTCTCCATTCATTGCAAGTTTCATTTCACACCTCTCTTCACCCATTCTGACTTCACACCTCTTGATTGGCCTCTCTTTCTGTCCCCTGCTCCCGCCTCTCACTCCTCCTCCCTCCCAACCTTTGTTCTCCCGCTACTTTACCTTTGCCTACTGCCCTGTCTCTCTCACATCTGAAGAAGGCTCCACGGCCAAAACGTTGTGTTTTCTTTCTTCTTTTTTTCAGCATGGAATAAACCTATTACTTGTTCCTTTGCATGCTAAAAATATATTTGACATGTTACATTTACAGTAACAGTAACTTTCTGTGGCATAATATATTTACAGAATATATTGTAAATTTTCTCAAAACTATGTATAATGTATATACACATCTCTCTTAATTTAGTAAAGCTTCTCCGATGCATTGCCTCAAGAGATATTGAAACATTAGCTGTTATTCCCATTTGACTTTTAGAAATTAGTCCCTACGACTGTTCCTAAGGGACAGATGGCATTATAAGATAATCACGGTAGAAATTAGAACTCGTATGTCCTTAATTGTATCAGCTCAGCAATTACAGTATATCCCCTCAAATTATTATCACATCAGTAATATTATAAAAAATAGGTGACAGCATCTTCTATGTATTAAACTAATATGAAAAAGATAAGAACATGATATTACAGACAAAATGGTTTATGCATTGCTATCAAAATTATTCAGTACCACCTAAAAGACACATGTGTTGAATTAAGAGACAATTGAAATGACAATATTGGGTTTAAAATAGAAACAAAAATGAGTACTCTCTCAAAGAATGGAAGAGCCATAAAACAGCAGCATACCACAAGAAGGGAAAATTCAGAACACCACATTCAGTATATTCAGTAAGTAAATAACTACTGAGAATGCCCTAGAATGTGGTCTCATAACCATGTAGACAGTAAAATAGTGGCAGATCAGACCTTTTCTTCAACGTATTGTGCTATGGAAAACAAAAACTGATGCGAGAAACCACATAAGATGCATTATTGTTAGTGCACATTCCTCAGATGCATCACTGAACACAATAGCAGGTCTGGCTAATGTATCAATTCAGCCTTAATAGTATACACAGAGGCGGTACAGTATGTGGACAAAAAAACAGCACTTTTTAAACAAATTTGGTTAACAATAACTCGGTAGATTTTGTCTATTTTCTTAGAAAAAACGTCTGAATGGATCTCAAATCTCATTTGGCATTGGCATGTAGTAAATAGATTTGACAGTTTGTTACAGATGTAAATGCAGACCAAATTGATTAGAGGTACTGTAGAGCAGTCAGCTATTACAGGTTTTCTCTAATATATTGATAGAATATTATAATAGAACACACTTTCAAAACACTTTACCATATCCACCATTTGTCTTTCATTGTAGGCAAGATAAATCCATCTGTTGTACCAAATATAATCCTAAAGCTGAGGAAAGGTGACATCTTTGAAGAACCTAAGAACAGAGACGGAGCAATTCAGACAATCTAGCTCATATGGTTTTAAAATTGTGCTGCTGGGACATTTGTAACCTTGTCTTTGCTGAAGCGGAAACAATATTTTCAAATCAGTTTAGGCATCCATTTTGAAATGTGAAAGTAGTGTACACTGAGGAACAAATATGACATTTAACATTTGCCAAATGACAATTAATGAAAAAATGTCACAAATTTAACTCAAATGACCCAAACCTTGTTATTTTACAATATTTAAACTCATCCTTCCATTTTCTAAGTGCTTCATGTAAGGTTTCAGGGGAACTGGAGCAAGCAGATGGCAAGCAAAAAGAGCAAGGCAGGATATACCCTGAATAGGAAAGCCAGTCCATTGCAAGGCAGACATGAACTCCAGCAGCCCAGGAATTGAACCCGTGGTCTCAGCACTGAAATTAACCACTGCTTCCAAGTGCTGCCCTGTATTTGTCTCATGATGAACAAAATGTAAACCTCTATGTACTGTACATATATAGCTACTGTACATGAAAGTCATAAGTATACTACCTTAATCAATACTGGTAAGTTCCGAGACAAAATAAAACAGTTTGGGAAATTTATTATTACATAAAGGACATTGTGAGAACTTAATAATAGCTAAAAATAAGATGCAATGCTTCCGTGGTGTCAGAATATTTTTATTCTTTGAAGAACATTTCCCACTTGAGTTAAGAAAAACACTGCAGAGTAAGGCTTGAAAGTAGGAGATTGAAAGAAGAGTATTCATCATGGCAGGTTTGTGAATGAACAGTAATATCACTACTGGTCATATTTCAACAGGAAAATGATTATTTACCACTGGCTGCATCAAACAAAGCATTTTCTACAAAAATTAGGCCCTGCAGCTCATAGTTGTCGACAGGAAAATAAATGGTTCTGGACATATAGTATTCCTCATGCACATTTACTGACACTCAAAAAAATACAATACATTAGCTATCATTTGTTTTAGGCTATAGCCTAATTTTACTGTTATATACCAATGGACAAATAATTACTTTGTACATGATCAGCAAACTAAAGTTAATTTTTCTGACATACTGGTAAGAGATGAGGTCTTTCTATTTAGTTAGAAATTCACTAAAATTGTCCAGTTTACTCTTTAAAACCTGTAGGTTTCATCCTGCCATCTTATTGTCTCGTGGTCAATTTAATCTCTTAGCCCCGTAATAATCTGCTATGCTTATTTGTTTATCACATTACCATTTTATTGCAGTATAGCTGTTTAACACCTTTCTTTGGCTTCTACCCAAGTACCTGGTCAGAAGCTGAAGTTAAATAAGATAACATATGACTTCAGCTTCTGTCCATAGTAGTCAGGCAGTTTGCAAAGTGTCCTTGGGCATTTCATGGAGTTCTTGACTTCAGCATCTGCCTGTAACATATGTATGTATTTAGCTGGCAGACCTAACAATTCAATTACCCTGCCTGTTTTGTACTTGAACTATTGTGTTAATAATGTAATGCAAATCACTGTGGTAAATTTTGCAAATAAGTTAATCATTGCAATCAAGAAGTGTAAATGCTAAGGATGGGTGTTCTGTGTTGTCTTGAGCACATTTCAATAGAAGTACAAAATGTTTTAAGAACCATTTTGTTCTGTTCATCACCTCTACAGCACTTTGTAAGCAAAGGCCTTTAATACATTGAATATAGCATACTTGCCTCAGCTATAAGAGGAAATAATTTACAAACATTCAACTTAAATGTTGGTTCTGTTTTTATACTTTAACTGTAGTATCACTTCTCATTATGTTTCATGAGAAATATAACATTCAATTAATCGTAGTCCTAAAGGGTGAAAAAAATGAATAACTTGAGTAATCAGCACTGCAATGAAGGCCTAAATCAGCCTAAATCTGATTACTTCACAGGCAAGATTTGAGGGGATTCAACTGGACTAAAAACTGACTTGTATTCAACGAATTCCTGATCTTTATATCCTCTTCTACATGAAATGATATCAAGTTCAGCTAGCACAATCTTCAGTGATAATAAAACCAATTTTTGTCACTTATACCTCTTCAGGGTAGAGCTTTGTGCAAAAAATAAGATGGTCACTTTTTTCTTAGTAGGAGTAATAGTAGAGGTATTAAAAAAAACTGTATTTGTCACAAAATGTTATAATATTATTACTCGTAATAGTATAAAAATAATTAGGAGCTACAGAGATGACATACAGTATGGCTAGCACATGTACTTTTTAATAACATTGAAAATAAAATTCAATTAATAATTAAATCTACCATGTATTTAAAATGACAAGTCCTTTTAAGCCTGTGCATTTGAGGGGAATCTAGAATTAAAGCAGTTTAGTACCAGTTTTACTGCAGATAAATCCTGCTTGTTAGAAATGATTTGGCTTTTTTACATACAGTATTAGATGCAAGATCCTATAGCAGTCTGTTGTGATTCTTAGCAGGTCATACAAACACTTTCTATTTTTGTAACCTAAGGTGCTTTAAACATGGAACAAATTACCTATGCAACAGCAAAATAACACGGGAAAAAATACTATGTGTTATTATGATCCCAAGTCATAAAAGTAAAAAACCAAGCAGCAACATTTTAATATTTGAAGCCTGCTCTCCTGAGTGTTTCAAATGAGAGCAATAGTACTTAGTCTTCATTAAAGCAATACTGACATGCTGTTTTGTTGAAATTCTTGTACTTAATCACCTTTGTGTGTTTTTGTATGTAATTTATAGTGCTTACATGGATGGTGCATTGGGCATGCATCAACTTATGTCACTACAAATCTATCCAAAGTACCAGCTGCCTTTAGAAACTGTAGATGTCACCTTGTGCAGTTATGCAAATGATTACAAACTGATGGTTATTACATCACGAAGAAGTATTATTGGAGCTGTAATAGTTACAAACAGGCAAAATACTGTTTATTCTTTAGTTTCTTCCACGAGATTGACTCTTTAACCCTGTAAATTTCCTCAGCTTGGGCAGTTGTTAATGAATGATAAGTATTTTTTGGAACAATGTGGCCAGGATGTCTTTAATTATAATAGGTGAAATTGAATTCCTTGCCTGTATTCATGCAATCGTTTTCACCTGATTCTTACAAATGAAAACATTGGACTAGTTGTTCCTCCTGGGCTGCAGACAAAGGGGCACTGTTTGATTTCAATATAAAGTAAGGTAGGGTTCACAGTCAGGTGTGTCAAGCCACATGAACATGTGGCACATGTGTTACTAAGGATTAAAATGCCTGTTTCGCCCTACAGTATATCTGTAATCGCAAATTCCTTTTTAAAAGCCAGATAAAGAAGAGAAAAAGAAGCTGAACTGTCAAACTGCAAAAATCTATCAAGTTCATTTCCAAGTGTGGTGAGGGCTAAAGGGCAGTGGACCAAAGGAGAATCGAGGAGTCTGTGAGATGACAAAATGGTATTTAGAGCTGTCAGAGTGACTCTGAAACTTCTGTCTTTGGCACCAGCATATGCAAGTGTGGAAAGGTCCGAATGACAAACCGTTGCACTGTACTTGGTGTAATTGTCCAGTATTACACAAGAATAATCTACTTTTCGGGAATATTTCTGAGTTTATTTTTTATCACCAATGATAACATTCAAATGTTTTAGAGTAGCATGTGTGTTGTTAGCCTGGGGTTTTACTCTGTTTTTTTTTGTTTGCCCTCCTTCTATTTATAATAAACAGAGGGGCCATGAAGAGTTCAGATGTTATTGATGTCCTATGGCTTGGGGTAAATCATAGCGGTTCAGAAAAATTGTGCATTGATCATATAAGTTCAAAAGGTCCTGGTGCCCAGAGTTTACCATCAGGTGACAAAGTCATTACAAAATGATTTAAGAGGTCCAGGAGACCCCTTTGACAATCACATTGCAGGGTTTACTTTCTTCATGACTCTAAGTTCAACTTATTTAGATTAAATAGAGTTGCACAGATGTATCTTCACCTCTTCAGCTATTTAATGATATGTCAAGAAGAGTTTATTTTTTTCAGCAACTGAAGTTTAACCATTTATAAGATCTTTTACCATTTATAGCTAATTGATACCTTTAGATTTTGCTGAGTTTTTTTTGCAGTCAATACTTGAATTTCCTTGGATGAAAGCATAATTGGACACTGTTAAATAGAAATGTAGAATATGTGAAAAGCTTAATAAAATTAACTTATTAGAATACTAAATACTGCCAAATATAGTTGTAGACCTTTTGTTGTTTCTTTTGTGGTAGTCATATATACTTATACATCTATGAATTGGCTATATTACTCTGCTCTCCTCCCCACTGATAGCTGATGTGTGGTGAGCGTTCTGGCGCACAATGGCTGCCGTTGCATCATCCAGGTGGATGCTGCACATTGGTGGTGGAGGGGAGTCCCCATTACCTGTAAAGCGCTTTGAGTGGAGTGTCCAGAAAAGCGCTATACAAGTGTAAGCAATAATTAATTATGATTATTATTATACATATACTGTATACATATACTGTATATATATTTTCCAGACATCTAAAAAACACAAAATATTTAATGCTTAATTTTTGTTGGGTTCTGTTTTTTGGGGGGAGCTTTGAATGACCACTTTCCTGGCATGCAGTAATAAGAACTCAATTAGTTTTACATATCCCACAGCTCCATTTTAAATAAACATAAATTTAAGGTAATCCTATTTTGTTATTCTCTTGAATCTTGTGGTCACACTGCCAAATAAAATGTTTTTGTATTGCACGGTGCAAATTGCACATTGCTAATGGATTACAAACAACTAGAAAAAACATTTAGCACTGGTATGAAATATCAGATTCTCTCTCCTGGTGATTAGACTCTACACTGTCTTTTAACATATACTAATTAAAGTGCTGACTAAAGTCTTTGAGCATAACTGTTGTATTTTGTCGTTAAAAAACTTGTGGTACGATATTCCAGATCAAGACTAAGTGAGCTCACATTTGTAATGTTTTGGAATAGTAACTGAGGAAAAAAGATAAAAAATATGTATATATTTATTCATTTCAAGCAATTTTTACTGAATTAATTAATTTCATGTCAGTTAAACTATTCAGGGACTTTTGAGGAAAACATTTTTACGACCTTCAGTTTTCATTCTCCACTGTGCCCTCATTAGTAATTAACAGCTGTGCATATTTCTCTGGAGGTTTAAAAAAAATAAAAAGATGTACATCGGAAGTGTTAGATTCCTGTTTTCATCTGTTTGAGTCAAGTCTTAAAGCAGGCAGTATGCAGCAGGTACATTAAAATTCTGTTTTACATTAGATAATTAACAGGACCCTTGAACTTCACAAACTCAATCGTGAGATGAATGTTTTGCATCTTTTTTCAAGAATTACTGTGGAACACTTCATTTCCTCTTCAAGTTTTAAGTTGTCTATGGAGACCCATGGTTTTCTCTCAAAGGTGGTTCATTAAAAAAAGGTTTAGTATTTTGATGGTGTGATACTTAGGGAATGCCCATATGATGTACAGCACAGCAAACATTGCCTAAAATATTCAAAATCCTGGAATTCAAGTTCTCTCACAGAAAGTAATGAATAATATCACAGTATGTCATATGCTTTTATGTTTAGATATTGTGATTTAATAAAATATTTTGAGCACAAGTTATCAATAAAATAATATAATTTCTTAAATTTGTGTAGCGCTTTTCTATCGTATGCCTAAGAACTTTAAATATAGGAGTAGGGTGCAACACCTACTTTAGTGATACATGGCAGTCATTATGCACAGTTGATCATGTACAAAAGTGAGAAATTGCTTAACCACTTGAACTGAGTGTCAAATTTAGGCAGGCCGAGAGTTGAATTTAACTACTCTTACAAAGAGTGTCTTTGGATATTTAATCACTAGAAGACAGGACCTAAATTTAATGCTTCATTCAAAGGACAACAACTCCCACAGTATGCTGCCCTCAGTCACCATACTAAAGCATTGGTTTTGTAAAATCTGGTCCAGAGTGCCAACTATTGTCACCCCAAAACCAGTTTCAGTAGCAGCAGTTGTCTTAGAGGTTCCAGTAGCGTCCAATTCCACCTATTATTCCACCAATGCTGCTATCAAATTACCACATTGCTATCAATGTATGAGTGTTTGTCTTATTTATTTCAAGCATGTATAGCGGCAATATAATCCTAATCTTTTATGCATAAAAGTCATCCGCAATAATATTTATGGGTAGATTATTGGAAATTCCTCAAAACTTCCCACTGATATTGAACAGAATTCTTTTTTTTTCTCTCTGTTACAGGGAAGATGTCTAGGATGAAAAATATATGAAAGGGTGCAAACAAGAGGTGGTTGGTAGTTGGTAGTTAATTGATCCAAGGATCTCATGCAGTTTTGAAAGAAGCCAGGGTTCCATACTGTCCATCTTCCACTGTTTAGGTAAAGAAGTGACTCTTCTTGGTATTAAATGCACTTCCAAATTTCTTCAAATTCCTTTAAACAGATGGGTTTGGTGGGAAGGGAGGTAAGAAAGTCAAGAATTTTTCAACTATAATTTAGTTGCGTCACAGGAACTAAGACATGTTAAGACTGGTTGGTTCTAGAGGGACTAGAGAAAATGCTGTAAAAAGGAACCTCAGATCCAGATTCTCCTGCATGTGCAATAATTTATTTTGATGCTGGATTGGACCCTACATCAAATGTTAATTGTCATACTACCATTATTTAGGCGGACATCCACACAATTTTGACTAGTGGAAGTTTGGTTTAATCCAAACTTAACTTAATCCAAAATTTCAGAAATTTTGATGTGTATTGGAAATTTACAATAGTTGCTCCACCCCTTCCCAGGTCATGTGGTGGGTTATATTTCGTGGGTCCGGGGGAAGTAGGTTGCTTTCAGTTAGCTGATCGTTGAGAAGCTATAATGTTGTTCAATAAAATTAGCACTCAGCACAATCTTTAAATGCCTCTACATTGTTGGGTAGATATAATACTGGTGACAAGGTGGAGGGAAGAGGTAGTCACAAGTTCTGTATATATCAAGCCCATGCAGGGAAAGAAACACAGATAGAGAGCCACACGTGATGCCAGTTGAGCAATTGGCATAAGCATTGATTAAAATGGTGACTTTTGGATGTCCGGAAGAGTTTACGGCCAGCAAAAAAATATTTGTGGCTTGAATACACAGAGTAGCTGGAGTGTTTTCTTCATGCAAATGACATAGTGAGCCCTGGAAATAAATATTCAGTTCCTTTAAGCATGTGTGGAGCAGCTACTGTACGTATTCAACACTCAGATCTCTCCTAGTCTCGTGAAAACATCCTGAACTGGCTTATGCAGAATTAATTGAGTGCTTATGGAAAAAATATGACCCCACCCCTTCCACTATATTGCAGTGATTTCATTTTTATCATTGTAGACAGCAGCCAAACCAACCCATTGCAAGCTACATACTGTAGCTACATAGGGTTGAGGAAATTGTGGTTGCACTGTGAGTTCAGACACCAGCTGGAGGACATGTTGTGCAGCAAGTTAGTGATGAACAAGTTAGTGATGAACTCTGCAGCTCTGCTTACTTGCAGAGCCAAAACTTACCTTTAAAATGGCTGAGGAAAAAGCACTGACTTTAGAAGCAGCCACCATACATTCTCTCCAGATGAGGCCAGAACCTGAAACAAGTATTCTAATGCCAGTGGAGGTGCATCATACCTAAAAACAAATTAGGGCCCAGTATGATGGCAGAGAACATGAAAATATACTATGTTTTCAATGTGGAGGTTCACACAATCCGAATGATTGCTACTTTTCTACAACTGTGTGCCACAACTGCAGCAAGAGAGGCCACATTGCACAAGTTTGCTGGACGAGCAATATCTCTGTAACACTGCTGTCAGTGACTCAAGCAGAGGATAAGGAGCTCTAAGGACAAACAGGGAGTGTACAGGATGACAGTCATGGACGGAATTAACATCACAAAGAACAAAGGAGAATGTTTTATGTAGAACTTCTGATTAACAACAGGAAATATAAAATGGAAGCGGATTCAGGGTCGGCCTGCTCACTCCTAAATGAGGAAACATCTATTTGTGGCTCAATAGACTGCTTAAAATCAGACCAAACTTATCAGTGCTCAGACATTGGTATCAAGCACCACTAACTATGTTGTGAGAGATCAGGATAGAAGTCGTATATCAAGGTAAGCAGCACACATTACTTTATAATAATAATAATTTCTTACACTTATATAGCACTTTTCTGGACACTCCACTCAAAGCGCTTTACAGGTTATGGGGACTCCCCTCCACCACCACCAATGTGGCCAGGATGCCAGGGTTACACCCCTACTCTTTTCGAGAAACGCCCTGGGATTTTTAATGACCACAGAGAGTCAGGACCTCGGTTTTACGTCTCATCCGAAGGACTGCGCCTGTTTACAGTATAGTGTCCCCGTCATTATACTGGGGCATTAGGACCCACACAGACCACAGGGTGAGTGCCCCCTGCTGGCCCCACTAACACTGCTTCCAGTAGCAACCTTAGTTTTTCCCAGGAGGTCTCCCATCCAGGTACCGACCAGGCTCACACCTGCTTAGCTTCAGTGGGCTGCCAGTTGTGAGTTGTTATAAGTGTAAGCAATTATTATTATTATTATTATTATTATTAACATTAATATAATCTCCACACATTTCATATACTGTAAATACTATCTCTAATTAAATAACAGTTGACAAATACATTATTCCTTTAATGCATATTATTTAGTGTCTCATAAAACATTACGTATGTAATGGACTATTTCTAACTTACCATACATGCATGTGCCACTGCGAGACAGGCACTATTAAAACAACCTAACTGGCAGTTCCTTGGTTTAGGTCTTATTCCAAAGATGGAGAACGGTTTTGTATCAGTGCTTCAGCCACCCACTCTTTAATGCACGTACGTTTAACAACATAAAACTATTTAAAATTTCCCTCTGGTGCTTCACTTCTTTTAGAAAAAGATAAGGGCTGTTGATGTAAATGTTTTTTTTGTGAATGACTTAAGTTTACCTTGTGTCTGCACCAGCAAAGCTTACCAAGTTGTCACAAAGTTTATATACAGCTTTTAAAGTTTACTGAGTAATGACCGCATGTTTAATAAGCAGCTTATTAACCAGTAACAGAGCTTCCACTCACTGTTTAAAAAATGCATTATTTGTTGAGGTAATCAGGTTTACTGTTTATTTATCACATTTTTCTCTTTAGTTGTATGTTAATTTATTTCCCCTCAAACAGATTAGTTTGTTTTACTGTTGCAATTATGACAACAATGGTCAATACTTCAGAGGCCCAACCATTATTGCTGTATTACAGCACTTTTGTACAGCACACACATACAGTATGTATACAGTATATGATAGATTGTCACTGATATTTACAAATTAATGTCTTTGGATATGTACAAACTAGCAATCAAATTAACAAAACATTTACCAATGCCATTTTCAGCAATAAACAGAAATAATGTACAATGTTATTTTAACAGTGTTTTAAATATGCATTTTTAACTTGTGTACTGCACAAGAAGGAATTGGGTTGGATAATTATAATAACAACACAATGATAACATCTCATTAATTGGGATATACTGTAAAAATGTAATGTATTTAATGTTTTAAGTAGTGGTTTCAATTTTATGATACATTTCTTTTAGTGTTTGATTTGTTGTGCTTAAAAGAAAAGAATTCTATAGTATGTGCAGCCAAGCAGAAAGTGGCAGAGAAAAAACTTATCCTTTGACCCCTTTCCCCTTCATGGGGCAACTTTAGAGTTTGTAACCTCTGCATATCAAATTCTACATCAAAAAAATGTTCAGTGTTGAGAGATCTCCTTCATGCATTAAAAATTAATCTTCCTCACTTTTAATGAACAACCTTTGGCCTGAGGGTATTATTATATTAAACTTTTTTTTTAAGATGACAGCTTCACTCATTTTCAGATTATTAAAAAAAATCCCGGTACAGTTCATTTTGTCAAGTAACATTATGATGTGATCAAAGCATTTCATTCTTTTTAGTATCTATGGTACAAATATCAAGATATTTTAATATATATATTACCTACTGTATATGAAAGTATATGTACCATTTTTCTTGTGTGCCAAAAGAAGTGATAAAAACATCATATGTACTGTATCATCACATTGGTCAATGAGAATGAATTTTTGAATGCTCCATGCATTATACAAAAATTGCTTTATGTTAGATTGAGTTTCCCAGTTTTCTCAAAATAATACTGGATTATTAAATGACACATGCACATTTTAATTTAATGTAAATAAATGGATACAAAACTTCACCAAATAGTCTGAGCCTTTGATTGGTTTGAATACAAATTATTTACATGCGCAAAAGTGCGTGTGCACTAAATTCTTGCTTTATGTACACTATTTTATTTCTTTAATATTTACGTTATTGTGACTACCACTGTTTTTTTTAATTTAATGTTGGATTCGAGTTACAGTATTACCATACTTCTCTATGATGGTTAAGAACTGTTAATATAAATACAACAAATATTTTTTGTAAGGTGTAATTTTGATGTTTGATTCAGTGTAGAAGATAAGCAGAGTAGAAAATATGCTATGGTATAAGTATGCAGCCGTTAACCTTGAAGCAACAGACATTGTACCGTAGTTAAAATATTATTGTATCCACACAATGGTATTATCAGAATATCTCCAAAGACTTCTAACCCATTCAGGACACGGAAGCTTACTTTAAATTGGCATGGGAATGAAACCAGCAAAGACAGTAATTCTGAAACAGGTTTCTGCAATTCTACTGCATTTTCAAATAAGGCTTTTCTAACAGGATTCACCTAAGATGTCTGAAAACAAGTTGAGTGTGTCAAATTACAGAGGATATAATCTCTATGACACCTTGGATTTCAAATAGCTGTAAACTTTGGAGGTCATTCTGATCTTATTATAAACAGCATTCTGACCATTCACTTTACTCTTTTTCATACTTGTACATCTCAGCATGCTACCTTCTAAATTTTGATGAGGGAAGAACATCTGC
The DNA here is from genome assembly GCF_059453375.1 of Lepisosteus platostomus. NCBI lineage: Eukaryota > Metazoa > Chordata > Actinopteri > Semionotiformes > Lepisosteidae > Lepisosteus > Lepisosteus platostomus. The sequence continues at coordinate 12,077,672 of NC_142621.1, read as the reverse complement.
CAGTATTTAACTTTAACGTCCCAAGAATTATCTTGGGAGTGACAGTGATAACATCCTGTGGTTCTCATTACTTCCATTTGTCTTTGTGTGCCAATACCCATCACACTTAAACTGTCTTACAAGAAACTGGTTTTTGATATTCTACACTGAAATCTCCTGAATGCAATATTGAAAAAGCAAATTTCTCTTTACCGCTTTTTCTGTCACTCTACCTACTTAAACATGTCCTATTTTTACTGGTCTTGACAGCTAACCCAGATTAAAACCACTATAGGCCTCTCTCATTTGTGTTCTGCAGATATCAGTAGACTACTGAAAGATTTTCTCTGAATTCTATATTACACTACAGCTCTAGAAATATTGTATTTTCTCAATACAGACATCAATAAATGTCTGTACCAGATGAATATTGCCTAAGCAAAGGAAAAGGTTCATGAAATTATCAGTGGACATTTTCAATAGATTTAGCCATGCATTATTATTTTATAAAATAATAACAATGCTAAACAATAAGATATTTATTTGACTGAACGTACTGTAAATGTCAAATTTTATCCGAAGGTTGGTGTGGAGAGGAAGAGGAAAACTATTCATTAATCCGTATGACTAATATTTCTGTTTTCTTTTCATGCGTTTTAAAATCTCTTTATATAAAGAGCTTAAATTTCTGTGTATAACTGATTTTATGATGTAACAATATTTTCATGTTTTATTGAACGAAACAAACATGGAAAACCACATCATCTGATTAAACAGGAGGACAGAAGCATAAACAGACAATGGGGGAAAAATTCCTACCAGGATAGAATGGTAAACGTAGTGGTTGTTCAAATGCACTAGCATCCACTGTATAGCTGTGCTTCCAAATTAACAATGTGTGTATTGCATGACTATTTAGCCCACTAGACACCCAAGTATCCTGGTACAAGGATGCCTGCAAGCATGATATCAATGAAGATGAAAAATAAATTAAATTTAACTTTAGTTAAGAAAAATGAGGGCCGTAATCCTCATATATTTCACGATTCATGAAGAGACCTGTATAGGAGGGATGAGGATATTATAATATGCACACTCTACTTGGAGAAAGACCCAGGAAAGAGAGAATGCAGGGATCAGAGCACAAGAAAAATGCATCTACAGTACTTGATTAACAGCTTCAGGTGCGATGAAGATTGCCACTCCATAGTGGAGTCTAGTCTTCCAGCATCCCTAAGCCAAAGTCACTGTAGAAGGCACATACCAATGGTATACTAAAAAGATGGGACGATGACAACAAGCAGGAAACTGTGCAGGTACAGTAAATTTTATTGTCATAAATTTAAATAAACGTTAAACACAGCAATTAACACAAAAGTTAATATGATGTACTGTACATCTATGCCAAAAACAAATACAGTTAAAAGGATAAAGAACAGTGGATATGATGCTGTTGTGAGTCCAGTAGGGTTAGCATTGTCAAGTACTGCCAATCTTTTCATATAGAGTGCAGAATAACTAAAGATGTAAGTTTCCTTCAAAGCCCATCTATAACTAGGTCCAAGATAAATAGTATTTCACTAGGGATAACAAGATCCAAGAATTTAATGTTTTGTGAATGTTTAGAATAATGTATAAAATACATGTATAGTGTATGGCCCTATACAATGCAGCCCTGTAGGTTGCATTAATTTTTTGAAGAAACTGTGAACCCCAACACTAACCTATACTAACCCTTAGCTAAGGTTAAGGTTAGAATTCTTAGAGTATGCATACATAGAGTATGCTTGAAATTCCTAAATTTTCCTAAATGAAATTTAGGAAAAGCTTTATTTCAATCTTATCTTCACATTTTTATCTTACATATATTGTAAGGCTCTATACACTGCATTTTACCAGATATAGCTAACATTTTTTGGGTATTCCTCAGCCTTAAGAGTCAGGAATACCCAATAAATGTTAGCTGTATCTGGTAAAAAGCCAGTGCATTCAATGCCAAATGTAACAGATTGAAAAGCTTAACCCCTTTCTTTCATACTTTTGCTTTTAGGGCAGTTAAGACAACAACCCCATTTAGGGCAATGGAGTGTATAGAGCCTTACAGTATATGCACGAAAAAAAAAATGTGAAGATAACATTGAAATAACACTTTTCCTAAATTACATTTCTGTCCTAAAACACAGCCATACCATTAAACATCCTTTAAGTTTTCTAAGAATTCAAACCGTAACCCTAGCTAAGGGTTTTGTAGGTTAGGGTTAGGATTCAGATTTTCTTCCACGAATTAATGCAACCTTCCACTCATTTGAGAGGAAAATATGACTCAGGGCATCAACATATTGGTTTGAAAAGACTAAGCAACCTTGACAAACCAAAGCAATTGTATCAACTATGGTACAATTTTATTGTTTGACAAGTATAACTGCATTTGAAAATTGTGTTGAATGGTGTCCTCAATGAGCATGGTTCACCTCTTTAACCCTGAAACCATGCTCATTGAGGATACCCTTCAACACATCATTTTCAATTGCAGTTATACTTGTCAAACAATAAAATTGTACCATAGTTGATACAATTGCTTTGGTTTGTCAAGGTTGGTTAGTCTTTTCAAACCAATATGTTGATGCCCTGAGTCATCTTTTCCACTCAAGTGAGTTTAAGGTTGTATTAATTCATGGAAGAAAATATGAACCCTAACCCTAACCTCCCAAACCCTAATCTAGGGTTAGGGTTTGAATTCTTAGAAAACATAGGGTATGTTTGATGGTATGACTGTGTTTTAGGACCGAAATGTAATTTAGGAAAAGGGTAATTTCAGTGTTATCTTCAAAAAAAATTACTTGCATATTCGGCATGGCTCTATACTGTATGCTGCTTTGCCTAAACGGGGTTGTTGTCTTAACTGCCCTAAAAGCTATGGTATGAAAGAAAGGGGTTAAGCTTTTCAATCTGTTGCATTTGGCATTGAATGCACTGGCTTTTTACCAGATACAGCTCACATTTATTGGGCATTCCTCAGTCTTAACTTATTTTTCCCTGAAACCATGCTCATTGAGAACAGCAAGTTATGGAGCTTACTCCTCAAAATACTTGAACCCAAAAGTCACACTAAGTCAGCTTGTGCTGTAACCATTGAGTATCTATTGATTCAACGAAAGAGCTCTAAAAATGGATGGGAATCCTTCAGGATGGGAATATATCAAAAATAGAAAACCTTCCTTTTTTTATTGAGGGCGTCTACAGCTCTTAGCTTTACCAACTACAGCTTCTGAGGAGTGGTATTGAGGGAGTGGGGCAATGAATGAGTGAAGCATTTACATAATTTGAAGTAAATCCCTACTATCAAACTGTTTTCTACTGGGTATCTGGTGTAGCAGTAGGTTAATTAGCTCATAAGAGGATATCTACTCTATCATAGTACAGAACTGATACTGTATAGTATCTTTTTGTATATTTCTTTTTTTTCTTTTATTTCATGTTATTATAAAATGGTCACTGTAGAACATAATTGTATAAAAGAGAATCCTGCGGGTGAGTATTCACTGTTCATGATTTTAGGATTACTCTGTATTTCGTGTAACAATGTTTGCGTTATCTCCCCAATAATTTTAAGAGCTGTTGGGAAACACCTACCAATATTAGCTGATGGTCATCCGTTTTATTGTAGGTTTTTCTGTCAACAGCAGCCAAGTACAAATCTTTTTTTGTGTCAGTGACAGATTCCGCTAAGAAGACCTGGATAATTTTGTGATTTACCCCAATGTGTTTAGGGTCCAAGATGGGGTACTGCCATTTTTAAAACATTTATTTCACATTTCATTTATTTCCAAAGTCAGACATTTGATTGTAAGTGTAACTGTAATACAAGTGCTGCAAAAACCTAAAACCTAACCCAAATTTTAATAAACCTATCAGGGTCCTCATTTTTTCATCTTGAATCTGGGCTTGCGATTCTAAGGTTTTTCAGTACACTATATTATACCATATATACAGTAGCATTTTATATTTTTGTTAGCAGAATAACAAGATGTTAAATTGCTGCACTTATTTTGCAGTAGTTCTGTTGAAACATTTTCCATGGTTATGAGTATGTGTATTGGATTACATAATTAATATGCATGATGAGTTTTAAAACAAGCTGCTTTCAATCTTCTCTTTGGAACTACCTTATCTTACTGAAGACATTCATTTTTTTTTAATCTGGTCATTCATCCATTCATCCTTTTCATAGAAATTGATGACACAAACTCATGAATGATTAATTATTATACTGATTTTAGTTAGTTGGATAGGACACAGCCTGGCAACAGAGGCCATTCAAACCAAATTCATTGCCACTATGCCACTTATGCATTTTTGCTCTGAATCTTCAAGTAACTGACCAAGCCAAAACTGAAAGTTGTGCCTTTTGTATATTATGCAGAGCAGTTGTGCAATATAACAGTTTGTTAAAATAATTCCTTTAGAACAGAAAGGTAAGAAGTGGTTCTACAATCTAGAATGCTAGATTTGATAGAATCAAAAGTAAAACACAGTAATTAAAGTTGAATGTTATCATAACAGAAAAAAATTCAAGAACATTTTATATTATTCAGGTGTTTTACAGATGAACGGGTCCTCCTAGTTGTGCACCCAGATTAAAGTAAAGTGCTTGCAATAAGGATTCAGCTGCCAACAGCATTACAGGCATTTCTCCAAAACAAATGCAGTCAAATGTGCTAGCACTAAAGCTTTCTAAGTCCTTAGTATTATTTGTACCTGGAAATTTTCATTTCGGGTTTATATTTTCAAAGCTGAAGCCTAGAATGGGATATTAGTCTGCTTTGTTGTATAAGCTATAAGTTGTATAAGTAAACAGGAGCACAGAGGCAGACAAAATATACAGGAGAGAAACAAAAGGAATTCAGGACCAAAGCCAATAAGATGAGTGAAAACACATCATCAATCAAAAACAGGCACAGATTGCAACAAATTGCACTTGGTGAAAAAGATAGGAAAGAAATCAATACAGAGGTGAACCTCTAAGATCTAAAGCTGATAGACAGATGGGCCAGTTATATATATCATAGTCACTCCTGTTAGAAAAAACTGCAATGTCCAAGTGGATATTAACTGCAGGTGACCTTCTACTAATAGTGCCAAGTGTGTTTGATTGTCACCAGCAGTGTGAAAAACATGTGTAAGTATAATAAAGTATAACAATTCAAAGTTATAATTATATTGTATTTATGAAGCTTGCAAGTTATGGTTTATGTCTTTTAAATTCCTGGTCTAATAGTAGTAATAATTTACAAAAGGAATCATTTTTAAAGCGAAAGGAATTTTATCTTAAAATACTAGTAATGTGAACCATTACTAGTTGCTGTAATTTGTTTAAGCAAGGAAAAAACTGCAAGACATATCTGTTTTTTTGTATTAAGAGCTGCTTCTAATCTTGCATTATCGGTGATATGCATAATTTATAGTATGACAAAGTTACAGTATTATCTGTGTGGATAGAATATATAATAATCAATTATTTATTTCTAAACAATATTAAAAGAGTATCATGTTACAGTACAAAACCGGAAAGTTATTATAAAATAATTTCCCATATAAAAGTAGTATTATCATATAATGGAGATTTATTTCAGGATCTGTTTTTTCTCCTAAAAATACAGTAACTTTTTTTAATCATAGGTGTTTTCTCGTCTGCTCATTTGCAATTGCTCTAATGGAAGATTAGAGTCATGCCACAGGATTTCTTTTGAACAACTAATGATAAAATTGGCTAAGCCAGATCCGCAATTGATAAACAGGAAGAGCATGCTAAGTGAATTGTAATAATATTAGTAAATTATGTACCCTACTTTGAAATTAATTGAAGATAAATTATGAATATGTTTTTAAGTGTAGATGATTACAGTGCAATTTTATTTTTAAGTATGTAAAGATTCAGTTAAGACTTTTCACAATAAAGTTTATTCATGTAATCTATACTTAAAGTATTTAGGGCTGTTAATTGTAGCTTTAGCTAATAATTCACAA